>NC_057393.1:56111673-56473044 GCF_019320065.1 Cervus canadensis | reverse complement strand
TCCTGCCATTCCCTTCTGGCCTGAAGGGTTTCTATTGATAGATCAGCTGTTATCCTTATGGGAATCCCTTTGTGTGTTATTTGTTGTTTCTCCCTTGCTGCTTTTAATATTTGTTCTTTGTGTTTGATCTTTGTTAATTTGATTAATATGTGTCTTGGGGTGTTTTGCCTTGGGTTTATCCTGTTTGGGGCTCTCTGGGTTTCTCGGACTTGGGTGGCTATTTCCTTCCCCATTTTAGGGAAGTTTTCAGCTATTATCTCCTCGAGTATTTTCTCATGGCCTTTCTTTTTGTCTTCTTCTTCTGGGACTCCTATGATTCGAATGTTGGGGTGTTTCAGAGGTCCCAGAGGTTGTCCTCATTTCTTTTTATTCTTTTTTCTTTTTTCCTCTCTGCTTCATTTATTTCCACCATTTTATCTTCTACCTCACTTATCCTATCTTCTGTCTCCATTATTCTACTCTTGGTTCCCTCCAGAGTGTTTTTGATCTCATTTATTGCATTATTCATTTTTAATTGACTCTTTTTTATTTCTTCTAGGTCTTTATTAAACATTTCTTGCATCTTCTCTATCTTTGTCTCCAGGCTATTTATCTGTAACTCCATTTTGTTTTCAAGATTTTGGATCATTTTTATTATCGTTATTCTAAATTCTTTTTCAGGTAGATTCCCTATCTCCTCCTTTTTTGTTTGACTTGGTAGGCATTTTTCATGTTCCTTTACCTGTTGGGTATTTCTCTGCCTTTTCATCTTGTTTAGATTGCTGTGTCTGGAGTGGGCTTTCTGTATTCTGGAGGTCTGTGGTTCCTTTTTATTGTGGAGGTTTCACCCAGTGGGTGAGGTTGGACGATTGGCTTGTCAAGGTTTCCTGGTTAGGGAAGCTTGCGTCGGTGTTCTGGTGCATGGAACTGGATTTCTTCTCTCTGGAGTGCAATGGAGTGACCAATAATGAGTTTTGAGATGGGCCTATGTGTTATGTGTGACTTTGGGCTGCCTGTATGTTGACGTTCAGGGCTATGTTCCTGTGTTGCTAGAGAATTTGCGTGGTATGTCTTGCTCTGAAACTTACTGGCTCTTGGGTGGTGGTTGGTTTCAGTGTAGGTATGGAGGCTTTTGGATGGTCTCTTATTACTTAATGTTCCGTGTAGTCAGGAGTTTTCTGGTATTCTCAGGTTTTGGGCTTAAGTCTCCTGCCTCTGGATTTCAGTTTTATTCTTCCAGTAGTCTCAAGACTTCTCCGACTATACAGCACTGATAATAAAACTTCTAGGTTAATGGTGAAAAGATTCTCCGCCATGAGGGACACCCAGAGAGGTTCACAGAGTTACATGAAAAAGAGGAGAGGGAAGAGGGAGATCGAGATGAGCAGGAGGAGAAAAAGGGGGACTCAAGAGGAGAGAGACAGATCTACACAGTTGTCTGTTCCCAAAGTGTTCTCTGTAGCCCAGACACCCACAAAGATTCACAGAATTGGATTGGGAAGAGAAGGGGAAAGGAGGAAATAGAGGTGTTCTGAGGTAGAAAACGGGGAGTCAAAAGTGGGAGAGAGTAATCAACACACTCCTGAGTAAAAATGGGAACTGAATATTGGATTCTTAAATGTCCAAAGTTTATATCACATACTGAAAAACAAAGATTAAAAATCTAGAGTAGAGGTTAGACCCTTAAAAATACAATATTAAAAACAAAAACACAAAAAATTTTAGAAATATATATGAAGTTCGGTTTAAAAATAGGGCTTCTCTCTTTTTTTTTTTGCAAGGTTATAGTGAAATGAAAATGAAAATTAAGGAGTAGTAGAGGAGTAATAGAGGACTTTAAAAGAAAATAAGAGAAAAAGAAAAAAGAAAAAAAAACAAGAAAAAAAATTTTTTTCCTAATTAAGAAAATCATAAAAATATATGAAAATGAAAGTTAAGGAGTAATGGGGGAGTAATAGGGAATTTTAAAAGAAAATAAAAGAGAAAAAATAAAAAAGAATAGAAAAGAAAAAAATTTTTTTTTAATTTAAAAAAAAGGTAAAAATATATCTAGGAATTTCTCTGGAGCTGTTGCAGTCAGTGTGGGTTCGGTTCAGTTTCAGATAGCTCCTCGTTCTAGCTTACACTTCTCGATATCTATAGGCCCCTTCCAGTGTAGTCGGTGTAACCTACAGGGATTTTAATCTGTTGCACCGGTCCCTTCTGAAGCGGTTCCCTTTGTTTATGTGGCTTCTGTTTGCCGGTCTCTTCAGTGCCTAATTTCCGCCCTGACACAGGCAGGCAGAGGTGGTCTCTTGTTCAGGTTCACTAGTTCCCTCGCGCTGCGGGGAGGGAGGGGCGCTGCTTTCCCTATCCACGCTGCTCAGGCTCCCGGCTGCTCTATATGGAGCATGCCCTGCGTTGCGTGCGGTTCCAGTTTTTGGGTACTCCACAAAAGCGTGGACTTGGTTGCGCCTGCATTTTGTGCCTTCCCCGGCCGGAGCAGCTCAGGCAGCCAGGAGCTTGTCGGGCGCACTCTCCCCGGGTGCGGTGCGCCTTCTCCCCTCCGCGGTCCCAGCCTCAGTTTCAGCTTGCGCTGGTCGCGTGCGCCCTGTGTTTAGCTGTGACCCTCCCGGCGGATGTCAACCATCCAGAATCTCAGGAAGTCTTTGGTTAGAAACTGGAGGCCTGTTTGCAGTGTGGTAGGGGATGCCGCCTTTGGGGCCAAGTTTGCCCCTTTCCCCTCCCCCCTGCCTCTTGCCTCCGGTGGGGCTGGGCGGGTCCACAGCCGGCTAGCTCCTCTGGACTTGCTCAGGCCCTTTGTTCTCCGAACGGCGGCAGCGCGTTCGGGCTGGTTAATTTTCTCTCTCTCTTTTGCTGTCCCACAGTTTAAGTTGGTATCTCACAAAAGCTCCCTCCGATTGCCCTCAGGGCACTCAGGCCCGGTCCTTACCCTAAGCAATGCCGCCCGCTCCTCTCCTTTCCGCCCCCACTTGCTGGTGGTGGATGCGGGCGTCTGGGGTACTTTTCTGCTGGGAGTTGCTTTTAGGCACGTAATCTGTGGGTTTTATTTATTTTCCTCCCAGTTAAGTTGCCCTCCGAGATTCGAAAACTTCCCCCAGACCCGCCAGTGCGAGGGTTTCCTGGTGTTTGGAAACTTCCTCTATTAAGACTCCCTTCCCAGGACGGGTCTCCATCCCTAGCTCTTTTGTCTCTCTTTTTATCTTTTATATTTTGTCCTACCTCCTTTCGAACACAGTGGACTGCTTTTCTGGGTGCCTGATGTCCTCAGCTAGCGATCAGAAGCTGTTTTGTGAAGTTTGCTCTGCGTTGAATAGTTCTTTCGATAAATTTATAGGGGAGAAAGTGGTCTCCCCGTCCTATTCCTCCGCCATCTTGGCTCCTCCTCTTTTCATCTTCTTAACAGGGTGTTTCACTGAAGAAATGATTTTAGTTTTGATGAAGTACAATTTATCAGTTTTTTCTTTTGTGGATCATACATTTGGCAACAAGCCTGAGAATTATATGTCTAGTCCTAATATCCCAAAGATGAATTTCTCCTAAAAGTTTTATAACATTGTACATTTAAGCTGACAATCTATTTTGTGCTAATTTTTTGTAAGGTATCAGATTTTTATCCAAGGTTTTCAGGGAGGGGTATGGATGTACAGATGTTCCAGTTTTATTTGCTGAAAAAGCCATCCTTCCTCCATTAAATTACTTCTGCACCTTTGTCAAAATCAATTGGGCATATTTGTGTTAGTCTATTTTGGGGTTTTCTATTCTCTGCCATTGATCTATGTGTTCATCTGTCTGCCAGTACTGCACGTTCTTGGCTATGTGGTAAGTCTTTAAATTGGATACACTGATTCCTCCAACTTTATTCTTTTTAAAAATTGTTTTAGCTATTCTAGTTCCTTTGCCTTTTCACACAGATTTTAGAATAATCTTGTCTACAGCTACAAAAAGTCTTGCTGGGATTTTGATGGGAGCTGGTTAAGCCTGTGTACCAACCTGGGGAGAATTGGTATCTTCACTACACTGAGTTTTCCCATGCATGAACGTGATATATCTCTCTATTTACTTAGAGCTTTGATTTTTTGCATTTGGTGTTTTGTAGTTTCTTTATATAAGTCCTGCATGCTTTTGTTAAATTTACACTGGAGAATTTCATTCATTTTGCATGATCTAAATGACATTGCATTTTTACTTTTGGTGTTCATATCTTTGTCACTGGTATTGAATTTTTGTATGTTTATTTTATATCCTGTAAACTTCTAACTCATCTATTAGTTCTAGGTGGAGTTTTCTGAGGGTAGATCCCTTATGATTTTCTACACAGACAGATCATGTCATATGAAAATAGGCAGTTTTTTTCTTATTGATATTTTTCTTTTTTTATTCCATTTTCTTGCCTTTTTGTGTGGCCAGAACTTCCAGTGCTAGATGAACAGCAGTGGTAAGAATGGGTATCCTTTCTTGTTCCTTATCTCAGGGGCAAGGCATACAATCTTTCTACCCTTAAGTATGATATTAGCTATAGGCATTTTTGTTTTGGGTAGATTCTTTTCATGAAGTTGAGGAAGTTTCACTCTATTCCTAGTTTTCTGAGATTTTATCATGATAAGATGTTGAATTTTGTAACTTGTACTTCATCAATTGATCTAATCATGTGATTTTTCAATAGTGTGTCAATACTGTGTGTTAATTGATTACATCAATTGATTTTCAAATACTGAGCCAGGTTTGCATCCCTGGAACAAGCCCCACTTAGTCACAGTATATACTTCTTTTTACATGTTGTTTAACTCTATTTGCTGATATATTGTTGACTATCTTTGTTTCTATGTTAATGAGGGTTATTTGTCTGTAGTTGGTTGTTTTTTTCCGTGTGTGTGTGTGTGTGTGTGTGTGTGTGTGTTGATGGGTGGTGGTGGTGTACTGTTTTGTCTGGTTTTGGTGTCATGGAAACACTGGGTTCCTAAAATGAATTGGGAAGTGTTCCCTTTTCTTATATTGTCTGGAAGAAATTGTGTTGATTGGGGTTAATTTTTCCCTAAATGTTTGGTAGAATTCTCTAGTGAAACCATTAGGGCCTGGAGATTTTGGTGGGGAGGGGAAACTTTAAACTTACAAATTTAATTTCCTTAATAATTACAGGGCTCTCCAAATTATTTGTTTCATATTTTGTGCATTGTGGTAGTTTATACTTTTTAAGTGATTGGTGCATTTCATCCAAGTTGTCAAATTTATGTCTGCAGAGTGGTTCATAGTGTTTTCTTAGCATCCTTTTGATGTCTGCAAGATCCATAGTGATGTCTCTGTTTAATTCCTAGTACTGTGTCTTTTCTTTAATTTTTCTTTGTTAGTCTTGCCAGAGATTTGTTTGAATTTTTAAAAGAACCAGTTTTCTTTCCATTATTTTATTTTTTCCTATTTTCAATTTCACTGGTTTCTACTCTTTGTTATTCCCTTCTTCCTGCTTGCTTTGGGTTTATTTTGCTTTTTTTCACTAATATTTTAAGGTGAGAGTTTATATTAGTCATTTAAGTCTTTTCCCCTTTTCTAATGTCAGCATTTGTGTTATACATTTCCCTCTTAACAAAGCTTTAGTTGTGTCTCATAAATTTTGATATGGTATATTTTTGTTTTCATTCATTTCAATGTTTGCTTTTTCATTTCTTTTATTTTTTTCTCATTTCTTTAAATTTCTTCCTTGACCCATAGATTATCTGGAAGAGTGTTGTTTACTTTCCAAATGTTTGAAATTTTTTCTTTTATTTTTCTGTTATTTTTAAAAAAGCTGATTCTAGTGGTCAGGAAACACATTTTTGTATGATATCAGTTATTTTCAATTTGTTGAGAGTGTTTCATGGCCTAAGATATGGTCTACTGTGGCCTATATGTTACAGGGGCACTTGAATGTGCATTCTGCTGTTGGTGGTAAAGTGTTCTGTACATATCAATTAGCTTCTGTTGATTGATGGTGTTGTTAAGTTCTTTGATATCCTTGCTGACATTCAGTGGTTGTTCTGTTAAGTATCAAGAGGCGTATCAAAGTCTCCAAATTATGGATTTGTCTATTTCTTCCTTCAGTTCTGTTAACTTGTGTTTCAAAAAGTAACAGAGGTATGTTTGGTTGATACACATTTAGAATTACTATGTCATCTTGACATCAAGACTGACCCATTTGTTTTATGTAATATTCCTCAACATCTCTTATATCAATACTTCTCTCTGAAGTCTACTCAAAATCTGATATTAATATGTTCACTCCTACTTTATTTTCATTAATATTTGCTCAATACATCTTTTTCCTTTTCCTTTCAGCCAACTTCTGTGATTATATTTGATGTGAGTTTCTTGTAGATAGAATATAGCTTGGATATACATTTGTTGGCATCCTTATAGCCTCTAGGGGCTGGGAGTGTAAAGATCACCCATAAGCCTTAGAGTAGAGAAGGATTTGAGAGGTGTGATGGCAGATTTTCCTCCCAAAAGGGGTTATGATTCCTTTGTCTGTGGAGTAAAGATGTTCAGATGTGAACGACAAATGTTTAGAAGCTCTTAAGTATCTGAAAAGGGACCCAGTGCCTCCTCTCCCCAGATTTATGTGAGGCAGGACAGTAGAAGTCTAATATGGGTCATTTTCCCAGGGAATAGATCAGAGAAGGCAAGTGTCCCAGAGAGGGCTGTGTGTGTGTATGCATGCACACAGGTGGGTGTGTTGGGGATCAGCACCTGAGAGGTCTGCAGGGCTCCAAAGGCAGAGGTGCTATGTTCATTTTCTCTTTGCTCACCTTAGTCACAGACTGGAAACTTTCAACCTCTAGTAGAAGCTCTAGGGTCCTCCAAGGCCTCATGGCCTCTGGAATTTCTGCATCACCAAAGTTATCAACTCCCCAGGCGTGGGTGGCAGAGCAAGCTCCTCCTATTACTCAATTCTGACTTCTACCTATTAAGCAGGGGCTCCTTGAGGAAGATTGATTTACCACATTAAACGAGCCTCCATGTGCTCGATGAGGATGTCACAAGACAAACGGCTCCTGCCGTGTGCCTCCGGCCCACCACCCCATGTTTCCATTACATTTGGGCCAGAGTCATGGTGGATGAGTTTGGATGTAGTTCATTTTCTGCCTTACACGATAAACTTGTCAGCGTCTGACCGATCAGCTGCTTGTATGCAGGGAGTTCATTTGCAAGGCCACCTGGCATCCTGGCTCTGCTATCCTGCTCCCATTTCACTCTGTTTAATGAGCCAGGACCTGGTTCCTGTTGAGTGGTGCTGAGCTCCGGGGTCCTGCTCAACCTGCATGCAATGATGGTTCAGCCCTTCCTCAGGGGTTCCTCTGTCTCGCCTGGAGGTGCCTGGGGCACTGATGCCCAGGGACCTGTCCTTTTACGCCACCAGCTTCAAGTTACCCAGCTGAAAAGGAGGGTGCCCAACCCTCACTCTTCTGCCCAGCAGCTGCATCAGGCCTGCTCCCCAGGCTCTGAGCTGGACAGGCCTGCCTTGGGCTTCCCGGGGAGCTGCAGCCTGCCTACTCTACACTGCCCTTGGGGCTGTTTCATAGGCAGATACCAAGCCTGGGCTCCCAGAGCTCACTGAGACACAGGCCAAAGTGTAGAGCATTGGGGCTGCCCGTGGTCCCCAGGTCCAGGCCCTCCCCAAGTGGCTAGGCATCACTGACAAGCTCCACTCACCAGCCTGGGTGTCTGCTGCCCAGCCTCAGAGCGTTTTCCAGCACTGTTACTTCCTTCCTGATGTGTTCCTTCCTCCCTCTCCACCTATTTTGAATCAGACCCAGGCCTGGCCAAGGCCTCTCTATGCTCTGAAGTCACCAGCCACCCTGAGCCCAGGGACCCCCAGAAGAACACATAGTGCAGGGCCGGGCACCATGGCCACTGGCAGGGGCTCCAATAGGAGCCAGGGTGGGGGAGTTTTGCAGAGGGTAAGCAATCGCTTTCCTGTCTCCATCTCTCCTCCACCCCTTTCATCCTATGAAACTCCGTGCCACAAAGGTAGTAGTTTCCTGTCTTCCAAAGGGCCTGGAAGGGCTCCTTGGCGCTCCCTCTCTGAGCTATGCCCGCAGATCTCAGCCTCACCTGTCCATGCACACTCAAGTCCACTGCCAGGCATGGACGCTTCCTGTGCCTACCTAAGCCAGGGAGCTAGGCCCTGCTCTCTGTGAGCTCAAAGCTTGAGAGGAGGTGGCCAGGTCGGATTTTAGGGCTGGATGGTCAGTGGCTGGGTCTGGGGCAGCCACAGGGCCCCACACAGTGAGGTCACGCCTTGTGTGGTAGGAGGCAGTGGGTGTGGAGGTAACTGGTCCGGCGCTGGCTCAGGTTCTGTGTGAGGCCAGCCTGGGGGAGCAAGCAGAGGGTCCTCGTCTGCCCTGAGCAGGCGCCCGAGCCAGCATGTTACTGGGGTGAGGCGTTCGGGGTGGGGCAGGAGCCCTCTTGGTTGCTCTCACCCACACAGGATGCAGGGCCCACACTGCAATAGGGTTTGGGATCTCAGGAGCATTTGATGAGTAGAGCTTTGATAGGCAGAGGAGGAGAAGGGCTCCCACCCAGGGGGCAGGCTGCATGATCTGAGGGGATGGATGTGCACAGGTATCCAGGAGCGGCAGGAGCTCATGTGAGGTCCATGCCAGGATTCCAGGGAGGTGACCCAGTGGGGCAGCATAGGCTAGCCATGGAGTCCGGAGGGCCGTGTTGAGAAGTTTGGATTCTATCTTGTGGGCAGTAGAAGTTGACTCAAGTTGAAGAGGGTGAAGTGATGACTGTGCCACATTTAAGGGAGGAGGAACAGGAGTTTCCCACCTCCCCGCACCCACACTGTCCACCACAATGGAGTCTCATTGAACGTTCAATCCCCAGGGCTTGGACCAAAGCCTGGAAGTTGATCAGAGGAGGCAGGAAAGTCCAAGAGGCCAGGTGGAAGGTGATGAGTCACTCTGGACTCATAGGGATCAAGAAGAATCTTGAACACAGAGGGTTCCCCTAATCCATATTCCAGACAAGTTGGGGAGGGAAGAAGACCCAAGGAGGGGCTGGTTTGCTGGCCAGCCTCATTCCAGAGTGGAAGGCCAGCATGAGAGACTTCTTCCTCCAGGATGTGCAAGAGGAAGGAGGAAGATGATAAGGACCACAGTCTCCTTTCACTGGTGGACATCTGTGGACACCTCTCGTGAACCTGGAGAATTCACTCCGGCAGAGCAGGGACTGCTCAAGTGGCCTTAGCATCTGTGTGCCCAGGAGGTGCTGAGGAGCCCCAGGGGAGGGTCTCAAGTGTTGCCTCACTTGAGACTGCCTGTGCCAGGGGCAGGGAGCAGCCCAGAGAGCCCAGCATGAGGCCAAGAGGAGGGAGGAGCGGACAGGACTTCCTCGATGGCCCCTCCAGGCCCTTAGCTGGACAGAGGAAAGGACAGGCAGGTTCCAGACATGGTCCTCACCGGCAGTGTCAGCTGTGGATTCAGCAGCCCCCTGACTGGGGAAGGCGCTGCTGTGCCTGGCTCAACCTGCGGGCAGGACCTGGCTGGTGAACGAAGGCTGCAGGGAGATCTGAGCCTCAGGGTGTGGAAGTCACACCTACTCCCACACATTCCCTGGACATCAGGAAGGCATTTTCCAGATGACTGTGACACACGATGGGTGTATTTCTTGGCTTAAGGCTCTGGAAAGAAAGAAGGCTCCAGACCTGGGGGCTGGGGTGGGATGGGGGGTAGGCTCTGAAAAGAGGAGTTCAGACTTAGCAGTCCCTGCAGTTCCAAAGGGAGGGGGAAGAGCCTGAGTGGAGAGGAACAAGTGGTTGCAGAAGCAGAGGGCTGCATACCCGGGCTCAGAATCAAGGAGCACAGGAAGGCCAGTACCCAGGACCAGGGCTGCCCAAAGGTCTGCCCTCATGCTAGGACAGGAGGGAGCTGGGAGGTGACTCAACCAACTGCCTTTTTGGAGGGATCTCCAGCCCCCAGAATGTTTCTATCTGACACAGAGAATAACATTCTGGACAGGGACCTTAAATATCTGCAGAGACAGGAGAGTTAAATAAATGAGAAGACTGTGGCGAACCAAGGGCACAGCTTCTCAACTCCAGCTCATCCCTGCAGTGTGAGGATGTGAATTCAGTGCAACTAAATGGTATAAGATTAGTATTAGAATTGGTCAGAAGTGGCCGAAAACCCCAGATATTAGTATCTTAAAGAAAACAGAGGTTTCTCTCTCTCATATATACCAAAACCGAGCCTTCCAGAGCTGATAGATGGTTAGAATTCTTCCATCTCACTGTGAGGATGTGGCCTGCATCCTCCTGGCCCAAAATGGAAGCTAGGGCTCTGGCCATCACACCTGTGATCCAGGCAGTAGGATAGAGGAAGGTGGAAAAATGAGCAAAGAGAATGTGCTAACTGTATTTAAGGAGGTTTCTTGAAAGCTGTCAGATAGTGTTTCTAGATTTTTGTTGGCAGAACTGAGACATGATTTCCCCCAGCTGTAAGAGAAGCTGGAAAATGTAGCTTTAGTTCTGCTCATCTATGTGCCAAGCTACAAACCAGGTATTCTATGACTGAAGTGGGTGTGGGTATTAGAATATGCCATGTAATGCTCCTTTGCCTCCAAATAACACATACCCCATCTTCTCATGCATGGAACACACTGGGACTGGGGGAAGGGTGTAACCCTGCACCCCATCTAGCCCAGGGGTCAGGATGCCTGGGCGATGGCAGCCCTCACCATCGGGTTCTGATGCCCCATCGCCTGTGTGGGATGGTGCAGAAATAACACAGTCACCACGGTAAAGACTCCTGATTGGGAGAAAAGGTATATGGCCCCACAGTCATGGCAGCTGTGGCCACAGTCAGGTCCCACTGGGCAGGCTGTGCAAACCTTCTTGCGCTCAGGAGAGGAAGCTGCATGGGGCAGCCCATCTGGCTAGCCCAGCTCTACTTTAGAGGAAACTCCATGCCCACTGTCTCCTGTGGAGAAGTCAGACTCTCAGTGACGTGTCTTTTGTACAACTCTGAGACCTTTAGTATATTTGTCCTGATGAACTCTATGTGCCTGAAACTGGCCCAGTGGGCTCCTCTGGCTACAGATTCAAGGGTATACTGGCCCTTCCACCTGCCCTTTGCATAGAAACAATAGCTGGGGTGAGGGAGGACCTGGGAGAGCAACACCCTCACTTTCTTACTTCCAATTTTCATGTGAAATTGACTAATTAAAACTTTTTGGCAACTAATGTTTGAAAATCACAATTCAGGACAAATGAACTTGCCTATGTGCCAGACGTGTGAGTAATGGGCAAGTGTGAGTAATGGGGACACTGGGTGGGGAAATTGGGACTCCTCTAAGGGGGCCATTGGATGGGGGAATTGGGGCTTCTCTGACACAAGCTGGCCTGAGAGTCTAATGCCTCTGGGGAAGACCCCATGCCACCCCCTTCATTTTGGGGGGCAGGACTAGTGGCTGAACATCTTGGGGCAGAACTGGCTACAGCTGGAGGGCAGGACTCTTACAGGGACCCTGGGGGTGTGCCAGCCCCCAGGCTTCGCTCAGAAGCTCAGGACTGTAACCTGGACTTACCAGCTCACTCCCTGGAGTACAGGGGAGGGGGTTCAGGATTGGCTCAAGGTCTGGGTGTCCATATATGTATCTGCCTATGGTGTGGGTTCTGCAGAAGGGACCCCAGGCCCAGGGCTGGGCAGGTGCTAAGTCAGGCCGTGCTGGCCCGCCCTGCAGACTCCACCAACCGGGACTCTCTGGATATGATCGAGCGCTGCATCTGCCTGGTGTGCCTGGATGCCCCCGGAGGCATGGAGCTCAGTGACACCAACCGGGCGCTCCAACTCCTCCACGGCGGAGGCTGCAGCAAGAACGGGGCCAACCGCTGGTACGACAAGTCCCTGCAGGTAAGCCTCCCCATGGCGTGGCCAGTGGCCTGAGTCACCTCATGCTCACGTCCAGCAGGCTCACTCAATGGCCTCTGCTGCCCACCCAGGATGCTGCATCTGGGGCCAGGGAAACCGAGAAGATGTGCTATTCGTGTTGGCCCCTGGACTGGCCAGAACTCTTCTCAGGAGCAAGTGGCCAAATGTAGCGCTAACTTCCTAACTTTCCTGCAGCCTGTGCTCAGCCTAGGGCCCTCTGGGTCAGACCTGGGGCTCATTCCCCATCTTCCATCATACACTATCAGGTGGGGGCATGCCAGGGACTCCCATCAAACAAACCCTCAACGCATTCATCAAGAATCATGTCTGATGCCCGAAGACAACAGTGTTTCTGAATTTCCATCACCCTGGCCCTGACATTTCAACACACCTCCCTTCATCCCTGAGGAGTACGGCAGCCCAGCATCTCCACAGAAGAAGAGTCATAAAATGAAACAAAACCATTCACAGAGTTCTCATTCACATGACATCAGCCCAGAAATAAGACATTCACTTTGGTCTAGAGAAAAATACTCACACAGATGGGGATGAAGTTCAGTCCATTCATTCCCATCCCCCATCCTTTTTCTCCAGCATGCTGATCCTGAATCTAGCCTTGTTTATTTGTAAAGCTCCAACACTTTCACGATGACTGTATTAAGTGGCACCCAACCATGTTTATGTTTTGGTTTAGCATCGCTCTGGTTTTGGTTTAGCTCCCACTGGTAAGCTTTTCCAGACTGCCTCATTTTTCTCTCTCTCTGTCCCCTGCATTCTGCAGGTTATCCTTTTTATTGGTTTGCATATTGATTCTGCTATTTCTGATGAGTTCTCTCCCTGCCGTGCTGGCTATTTAGCCTCCACCAGTAGTGTTAATGGCTTGCAATCTTTCATGGAGCAGCTGTGGGAATGAAATGATATAATGGATGTACAGGGCCTGAAACATAGTAAGCTTTGGTAGTGGTTTTTAAAAGGCACTGTTTTCCACCCTTACTTTTAGTGACAGGAACAGAAAAGCACTAATGTGTGAGTGGCCACAGCCCTCCCCTCCTGCCTTATGTGTGCCCACTTCTGGGCTCCTTTTTGCAGGCAGGACGGATTATCAGGGGAGCTGGAGAAGCCCAAAAAGTTCCATGAACCTGAATGGAAAGGTTTGAGAGCAAGTCTCAGGACAGAAAGGCAGAGGGCATGGGGGAGAGTGAGAAAAGAGCCTGCATGGATGGACCTGCAGAAAAACTCTGTGGGAAGTGTGGTTGTTTGAGGAATAGGAGTAACGATTCTGGGAGCTGGCATACTATGAGACTGGGGGAGACTGGGAGTCAGCTCAGAGGTGTGCCATGCCACAGGTTCCCGGAAGGTCTCATCAGATTTCAGTAGCTTGTGTATTTGTTTGCTTGTTGGTTTTTTGCTTATGGATGATGGGTTAGTACCTCTGGAGTGTAATGCTGTGCTGAGGTGGACTTCAAGGCAGCTCGACTGTATTTAGGTTATGCTTTTAGAATCAAGATCTCATTCTTTTCGTGATTTCCTGCTAGTACCTTTGTACACACTGAGCATCTCCCTTTCTGAAGTCAGCTAAATTCAGCCTTTGTATAGTTAGAAAAATCATGAGTAATCTTTATAGTTCCCGTGGGCCTTACGTATACCATCTCTCTAATCCTTGTATTGATCCTATGAACTGAGCCTTATTGGATCCATTTTAAATGAGAGCAAACTGAAGCCAGAGATTTGATGCGACTTGTCAGAGCTCTCCCGGCTGGAAGGTGGTAACCACAGAACTGAAATCGGGGATCCTGACTTGAAGCTCAGGCAGCAGTGAATGGGGCATCCTTGGTACACCTTTCTTTCACTCCTATCATGAGATATTTATTTCTCCCTGGGAATTTGCATGCCACCCAAATTGGGTCATTATCCTTCATTACTCATTTAGAGAAGTCACTAAGCACCTACTATGGGGTGGACACTAGATCCTGGGGATAATATCAGTGGTGGCCAACCACACAGTGTCCACCAGAACATAATCACACAAAGCAGACCCGGATGGTGGCCCTGATACGCACTGTGAAGGGGAAACAGGGCTAACAGGAGCCAAAGGGGCTTGCCCAGGACCCGAGGAAAGCGTGCACAGCCTCGGCGTGAGCTCTTAGGAATTGCTGGGCTACCTGAGCCAGGCAGCTGTGGGCTCTTCCTTCACCACCCAGGGCATTTCTGGGAGGAGGTCACACAGTATAGTGCTGTCTTGAGGCTCCTCTATTCTCAGGCCATGGCGATTGTGTTCTTTTCAGGAGATGACATGCTTTGGTGTTCCTGGAGAAAAGGTCTCCCTGAGAGGTGGGGGCAGTAGGCGGGATACAGGGGTCCGGACCTGGAGCCAAGCGGCTGATTTAGAATGTTGACCCAGAGGCCTGCTCACTTCTCTCTGCTATTGCAGTTCGTGGTGGGCCGAGACGGCACCTGTGGCGTGGTGTGTGAACACTCCCCTTTCGATGGCATCGTCCTGGTGCAGTGCACGGAGCATCTGCTCAAGCACATGTGAGTCTGGGGGCAGGGCCCCTCCTGAGCCACTGAGCGGCCATGGGAGGCAAAGCCAGATTCCCAGCAGTGGCCAAGCTAGGCCAAGAAAAATGTGGGCGGCCACTGAGGAGCTGCATTAGTCTGGCATGTGTCCTAGCAAAAGACGAATTTGAAAACCAGCTTGAATGAGACATCGTATGCTTTATCGATCTTGGACAGAAGGGGCAGACTGAGCAACAAGTTTAGGGCAGTTAGGGCAATATTTGGCCAAGAATTCTCAGCTTTAAGGGAACATTTGCTGTGGTCCAGGGAAGTCCAGGTCGATGTCTATTGCCTGTCTGGAGTCGGGTGTGGGCCCACTGTTGACCCAGCACAGAGGGGAGCTGTACCTGTTTCTCTCCTCTCAGCCTGGGTCTCTCTCCCTACCTTCCAAGGTCGCCAGACTGAGTACTTCTCTGTCCTTTAGATACACTGGGTCCCTTCCTCCATTCATGATTTTGCTCATTCTCTCCTACTAGAATCCTCTCCTGAATCTATAAGTTCTAAATCTCTTCCATGATTTAGGGACTCTGTGCGTGCATGCTAAGTCACTTCAGTCATGTCCAACTCTTTGTGACCCCATGGACTGTAGAGCCCACCAGGCTTCTCTGTTCATGAGATTCTCTAGGCAAGAATACTGGAGTGGGTTGCCATAGCCTCCTCCAGGGGATCTTTCCGACTCAGGGATTGAACGTGAGACTCGTATGTCTCCTGTATTGACAGGCA
Source organism: Cervus canadensis (assembly GCF_019320065.1). Classification (NCBI taxonomy): domain Eukaryota; kingdom Metazoa; phylum Chordata; class Mammalia; order Artiodactyla; family Cervidae; genus Cervus; species Cervus canadensis. The sequence goes on along the minus strand of NC_057393.1, from coordinate 56,457,880 downwards.
GATTCTTTACCACTAGAGCCACCTGGACTTCCCTGAAGGGATTCTTTAGGATCACTGAAAACCCAAACCAGCCCTCATCGACAGAAAAACAATTTGCTTGTTCCATTTGTCCCCAAATGTGTGTGTTATTTTGGTTTTGGTTTTTGGTTTTTTTTAAGAGTTACTGGTGTAGTATGGTCAAACAGGAAAACATGAAAAGAAATCCTGGGCTTTGCAGTCAGGTGGAACTGGATAGAATCCTAGCTCGGCCGCTCACTAATTTAGGTGTCCTCTCAGAGCTTCAGTCCATTCATCTGTGTCGTGGTTTGGAGGGCACACCAAACTCCAACAGCTAAGATGACTGCAGGGCAAAGAAATAAGCTGCCCACAGCCCCCCAGCTTGCAGGGCAACAGGAGGTCACCCCATTGTCCTGCAGGGTGAAGACCAGCAAGAAGATGGTCCGAGCTGACTCGGTCAGCGAGCTCCCAGCACCCAGGAGGCTGAGGTGGAAATGCTCCCCGGAAATTCAAGGCCTCTTAGCCTCCTCAGCAGAAAAACTTCAACAGTAAGGAGAATCCCAAGTCTTTGGGGCTGATGCTCCAGGGGGGATCACCATACCACTCCCCCACCCTACCAGTTGTCAAGGTATCCTAGGAGCTTCCAAAGACCCCAACTCCTCTGCCTCCTCCCACCTGCCTCCGCCCACCCCCTTCATGGAAATGCAGTCAAACTAAAGGGGAGTTGTACCTCTCGGGGAAATAACCTTGCCAAAGTATCCTTCATTTCCATAAAATGCAAACATGCATCTATTTTTTTCCACAGGTTTCACCTGACTGAGCAGAGTCAAGGCGGGGAAATCATCTCCAGCTTCCGGGGTGGGGAGGGGGGTCATTGCCAACTAGTTTGAATAAGTCATTTGAATCCAGGCGATTTCAATTTGCTTGAATTTACACTGCAACTTGACAAGGGGCCTTTTTTTCCCCCAAGGGCAGCCCTAACGGGACCCAGCAGGAGACCCCGGGGGGTGGGGGGGAGTGGATATGAGCCCTTGCTAGCAGTTGCAAAGTGTGCTGGGAGCCACGGTCTGGCAACTAGATATGGACTTTGGCTGTTCATTCCCTCATTCAATAAATGAGCAGGAATGCATTCACTCATTCTTTCATTCATTTGTTCATCATACATGTGCAGAGCTCTGGTGTGTTCCAGGCCTCTGATAGGGCTGTGGGGACACAGAAATCAATGTGCCACTAGTCCCACCCTCCATACTTTGGAGGAGGAACTGGATCCCCAAAGCAAAACTGTCAGATGCAATAAGCGCCCAAACCAGAGACAAGTATTTGGTTCGGAACCCACAGAGGACACTGGAGCTGGGTTCTGCCAGGAGGTGGAGCGAAGGCTTTGCAGAGATGGGCCTTGAAGGATAACTAGGAGTTCATGGTGCCAGCAGCTGGGAAAGACACAGGAACCTAAGATCAGGTTGTTTGGAGGCCAGCAAGTGAGAGAATGACCAGAGCTGGGGCAATAAAGGGAAGCTGGGGTCACATTGCAAAGAACTTCATGTCCTTACATTGTGGGGACTGGAAGCTGTGCTGCAGTGGTGAGGAACCCCTGGAGGATTTAGGGCATGGGGTTTCAGGGAACCAGTAGGAGACTGTGGGAATACCGTGGGTGAGCAGGACAGAGTGTGGCTGGGCTCAGAAGCCGAGGGATGGGGAGGGTGAGTCCACAGCAAGCTGCTGGAGGTGTTGACTGACTTTCCAGGGGGAAGAAGAGAGGCCTTAGGTGTTCATCTGTAAGTGCTCGTATCTCAACCCTATGGGGCTGCTCTTGGGACACGAAGGTGAGTGAGTTGGTGGGCTGGTGAGACCTGGGCAGAAGAAAGAGTTGGCTTATTTCTGGTCTTCAGGCAGCTGTGATGTGGTCCCAAGTGCCCAGCTTTCCTTTCTAGATGACCGGAAGAGCCAAGAGAGGCCTGTGGGTGGGGAAGCAGGAGAAGCCGTGAGGTCCTGAGCTGCCATGGAAGGTAGGTAGGGTCTGAGGGGCCAGGGCTTGGCCAAGAAGTTTCCAGGTGGCTGGGATGACTGTGAGCTCAGCCTGTCCAGGGTAGTAGGTCAACAGGACAGACTGAAGGGTGAGTTCCCATGAGAACTGGGCCCTCTCCGAGTCCTGCTGGGTCCTCGGAACCTGGCATGGACCAACCGAGAGCTGGGCTCACATGACTGGAGGAATAATTCAAGGCAAGGCAGGCAGGGAACACCGAATCCTGAGGGAGGGTGGGAGCAGGGGTCAGGGCTGCCCACCCAGGGCTCTGCACACACACACACACACACGCACACACATATACACACATGGCTGGTGGCCAGATGGTGGGGACCTTGCTGCATGTTGCTTCTGCAAGCCATCAGCCCGGACCCCAAACTCATTACGAAGGAGACTGGTCAATATAGTGAAGGGAAGGGAGTGGGGAGACCAGCACTGAAGGTCTGTCTCAGTGTGGACTCAGGGAATCTTCCTTCTACTTGACAGTGATTTGTGGGCAGCAACTGTCTAGGCATATCACAGGAGGCTCAGCATCAATTTATGGATAAAATGGATTTTCAGTCACCAACAAAGCCCGGATGAGCAGCTTTAGCTGCGGTGACTGTGACCAGCAGCCAGACCCCAGGCCTTTCTTCCCATAGCACAACAGGGACAAGTCTCAGTGAGAGATGCTGCTTGCAGCCGTCAGAGAAACAGGCTTTTCCCTGGACATGGGGAGTTGGCAGGTCTTGCAGGATGGCCAGGATGCCCAAAGAGTCCATGGAAATGCTGGACATACCTTCCCAAACAGGTCAAAATACATGGCCTCTATGAGGCCTACTTCTGGGGGCAATGAATTTCTAGGACTTTGTTTGTGGGCTGTGTTCTCCTTGCCCATGCAAATGACCCTTGTGCTTCTGTGTCCCTCCCTGCAGCCAGGCCCACCTCCCCCACCCACAGTACAGAACCACTGCCCTATCCAGCCAAGCCTCACCCTCAGTTCAGAGTCCTCCTAGTCGGCATGCCCTCTGCCACTTCCATACATCAAGACCTGTCTCTGGCTGTGTCCTGGACACCTTACTGCTTTGACATCGACCAGGCTCGAGAAACTTCGTTAGACTCTGTGGTGAGTGCATTCTATTTTGCATGCAGTGAAAGCTTCTTTCCTTTTTCTTCCACAGAATAGTAAAGAATCTCGACTTCACCGTCTATAAGTTTGACAACTATGGGAAAACATTCATTAAGCAACAGAAATGCAGCCCTGATGCCTTTATTCAGGTGGCCCTCCAGCTGGCCTTCTACAGGTAAGTACAGCCTGCCCAAAGGGACTGGCTGATGACCTACTCTAGGGTCTAGAAGCATCTTAGAGGGAGGGATGACTCTCTGTGAGCCTAGAGAATGGGGATAGGCAGGCTGCATGGAAGGACCCTGTCACCTAAAGCTGGCAAGCAATGACCCAGGGGCACAGAGTTCATGGGGGGTGGGGGTGGAGGGACGCAGAACTAACAAGGGCCAGGCAGGTGGTAAGGACATCACGTGGTTTCCTCCTGATCTCAGCCAGCCCACCTGGGGTGCTAGAGTCGTGACCTGTTCCACCCAGTTTTCCTGGTCTTGACAAGGAGATGGAACTAGCATCCCTGCCCACCCCCTGGTGGGTCAAGTCAAACATTTGGGGCTTAACTGGTTTCCGTCGCTCATTCCCCTCACCCCACAGCAGTGCTCCTCCATCCTCTGCCCTCCACCTCCAAGCCCCCGCCATCTGATGTTTGGTCAATTGTAGCCTGCCTTTGCAGGTCCACTCTTGTCCCCAATAATCCTGTCTTCATGAAGCATGAACTTTGAAATATACAAATCAGATTCCATCACCTACCACCTCGAACCCTCCCAGTGGTTTCCCATCACGCTTAGAACAAAGTCCAGGCTCAGAAAGGCTCTTTGTGAACCAGCCTTCCCAGGGCCCTGCCCCCAGGCTCTCTTCCACCTCCAGACCATTGCGTTGTGCCAGTGCCTCTGCCCACCCGCCTGTCACTGCCACTCTTCACACGCCAGCTCCTTCCTACAGCTCAGGTCTCAGCTCAGGCGCCAGCCCTCAGAGGCCACCTCAGAGCCTCTTGCCACCAGTTCTCTGTCACAGCACGCTACGTTCTTTTTTCATTCATGGCAGTTGTTATGCATGTGGGCTCCCCTGTTCATGGATTCACAGACTTTGTTTTCTAGACTGTCTCCCCCAGGCGTGATGTTCTTGGTTATCTTGCGTGCCTGGGACAGAGTAGGCACCAGGGACTGTCAGAGCCCTGAGAAGACGCTGCAGGGGTTTTAGCCTGCGGTGGCATGGTCAGTGTGTGGTTTAGAAAAATCCCTTAAGTGGTAGCTCTGTCCTGGGGAAGAGATGCAGAGTTGGGAGTAAGGGTTGAAGGCAGGGTAGGGAGCCAAACTGACCTTTTATGAGAGGCAAAAAATAATGCAAAATATATCTTCCTCAAGATAGGGCTGGCTCCTGTTGGTCCCAGCATCCCAGAAGCAGCAGCTCATAAACTAGCATAGGTGCGATGTAGTAAATAGCACCACACCCCCACCAGAACCTGCTTTTGGTCTGCAATCAGGACAGGCATAAAGTGACATGGAGAAGGCCCTGCCAGGAGGTATCACTAATGAGTGGGTGGCACCCCAGACTCCAGTGTCCCTCGCAGGGGGTGTGGCTCACGGGGGAGGGAGTGCAGCCACTCTGAGGGTCATCTGTCAGGTTGACATCACCCCACACAAGGACTGTGCTCACCGCCAGGATGTGGAGACCTCGCTGGCATTGGGCTGTGGAAGGACCCAGCCTCTGGAACTGCAGTCAGTGCCGTTCTGATACTCAGATGGCGTGTGGCTAAAATGGGCCATGAGGTCAGTGTTCTGCTAGTGCCATGGCTGGGGACACTGCTGCCCTGGTACTCAAGCACTTCAGAGCTTCAGATCCAAATCCCAGAAGGGATGGGGACAGAGCCCCCTTCCTCTACCCTCCAGAGATCTTTGCTGTCACTGGACATGGCCAGGAATAGATGAGGCCAGAGGCTCCCAGACTCATTGAATAGGCAAAATACCACCTGCTGCCTATGGAATGGTTGCTTCAGAGTTTCAACTGTAACAAAAAAAAATTTTTTTTTAATCTGCTTCTAGATTCAGCAGAAACCTGGAAGCTGCCTAAATTGGGGCTGATCAGCTACCAGCCAGTGATGGCGTCTACTTTTGTGCTCAGCAGGGTGTTTGCTCCGAGGGGCTGTAGAGATATAGGAAATGAGCTCCCTGCCAGAGTCTTGGGGGAAAATGAGACATGAGTACAGGAAGTGCCACTTTCTTGGCAAGTCTTGGTGTCAAGCACTGTACCCAATCAGACTCTCGATTGCCCACTCCTGGAACTCACCCAGGGCGAGGGATACTTGCCTGAAGGAGGCCAAGATACAAGGCTACAACATGCTGTGACTTTGGGCTGTCACTGCCCCTCTCCGAGTTCTGTGTCTTTCCCGTCCCTGACCCCTTAACACCAACAGCTTTACTCACTGGCGAGACAGGTGTTTGCCAGCCTGGTGTGCCAGCCTGAGGATGCTCGCTCAGTTCGCATATCTGAGGAAGAGACTTGCTCTGACTGGTGGGGCCAGGGGTCACAGACGTGAGGAAGGAGAAACACAGCCCTGGTACCCATGGGTCACTTTGGAAGCACCGCTGCCGCTGGATGGTGGGCCTGTGCAGCAGCTGGCACCCATGGCCTCTAAGGCCCCCTCCCTGCCTCGATCCATAGGTCATGCTTGAATTGTTTTTAAATAAAACAGGATTCCCTCAAGAGTGGGAATGATGAATTATTCCACGCTGTGCTATTAATCACTCACTCATTGGGTCTTGCAGAAAATTCTAGGTTTCTCACCAGATTGGGACTTTAAAAAAAAAAACTACCACCAGTCATGTCTTCCTTATATTTTATATCCACATAGTATCACCCACACAGGAAAGTGTGCTCAGCTCTTCATATCAGAGGCTCCCCAACATTCATCTTTGGGGAATCTCCTCCAGAATTCTATTAGCATTAAAATGAAAGACTGTGCTGAGTGAAGGCAGGACTGTAAAAATAAAGGCAGGCGAGGCTATTTTTCCTTCAGCATTTATGACTCCCTGAGAAGGCAGCACTGTCTGCCATTCCCCCTTCATCCTGTACAGGCTCCACGGGAAACTTGTGCCCACCTACGAGAGCGCGTCCATCCGCCGGTTCCATGAGGGACGGGTAGACAACATTCGATCGGCCACTCCGGAGGCGCTGCGTTTTGTGAAAGCCATCGCTGACCACCACACAGCCGCCGTGCCGGTAAGTCTTGCTGGCCTGAGGGGTCTCAGGGAGGTCAGTGGGGCAGCTGTGGGCCGCCTGTGGCTCAGCCCTGGGACACCCAGCTCCTTTGGCTGGTCTGTACCTGAGCAGCCTCTTAAAGCCCCGTGCACTGTGTCTCTGTCCATTTTACAGGATTCGGAGAAGCTGCTGCTCCTGAAGGATGCCATCCGAGCCCAGACGGAGTACACAGTCATGGTGAGTGACCTCGCCTGCGCTCAGGACCCCAGCTGCGCCCAGAGCCAGGGCCTCAGCACAGACTCTGGGTGACAGCTGGACCACCTCCTATGCAGCGACTTGGTGAGGCCACCTTGCCTCTCAGAGCCTCCTCTTTCTTATTTTTAAAAGCTGGGTAACACAGCACTCCTGCTTTTTACATGGATTTTATAGGGATACAATGAATGGTCTTTGAAACAACACCAGTAATAATAGCACCAACATGTAAAGCATCTTACAGTTTATATAAGAGAAGGCAGGCGTATGTGGTTCATGCAGTCTCAGGTGAGTTTTAAAACTCCCACCCAGGGCTGTTTCTGCCTTCTTATTCTCCATGTATTTATTTATTTATACTGCTTGTGAATAAAAAGATTTTTTTTGCTGAAAGTTAATGGTGAAATTGAAATGGTAAGGGAAATGCTTTCCTGGGTTAGGAAAATAATATATTTTCTGGCACTGCAAAGCCATTATTTGCATACAAACCAAAATTAAGCTACTGCTTGGACTGGTGATCAATATATTAATTGTGAATCATTCTGATACAGTCTTTGAAGGATCATACAATCTATGAAAAGGAGTTTACTTTGTATTTACTTTGTTTACTGTCTATGTATTTGAAAGCAAGCACAACATAGATCTGGGTTTTAGAACCAGCCAGTATAGACTTTTGGAGAAGGCAATGGCACCCCACTCCAGTACTCTTGCCTGGAAAATCCCATGGACGGAAGAGCCTGGTAGGCTGCAGTCCACGGGGTCGTGAAGAGTTGGACATGACTGAGCGACTTCACTTTTACTTTTCACTTTCATGCACTGGAGAAAGAAATGGAAACCCACTCCAGTGTTCTTGCCTGGAGAATCCCAGGGAAGGTGGAGCCTGCTGGGCTGCCGTCTATGGGGTCACACAGAGTTAGACACGACTGAAGCGACTTAGCAGTAGCAGCAGCAGTATAGGCTTTTCTCCAATTCAGTTGCTAGGTCCCTGATTCATCTGAATAGGTGTTTGTTCTGTTTGGGGAAAATCAAGCTTGCTCTCATGTCTTCCATGGGTATCCTTTGTTTTTCTGCTCTATGCCAGGCAAGGCTTTAGGTGCTGGCAAATAAAAAATGAAGCCCTATCCTTAGGGAGTTCACTGTGTAGTAGGTAAAAGAGGCCTTAAGTATTTCAGGAAATAGCAGAGAACATGGAGGAATAAGTTCCTTCTGCTTGGGAAAGCCAGGTGAACTCCCCAGAGGAAGTAGTGCTTCATATGAGACTTAAAGCATGAAGTGTTTGTTAGGTAGATGTAGAAGGGAAGGATGGCCCTAGAAGGGAACAGCATATGCAAAGGCAAGGGCTTACAATTTTTACTTATTAAGCTCTCTTTCTAGTAAAGCTATTGGAGGATGTAGACCACTAACATAAGAGAATACAACACAAAAAAAAGAAAATCACAGACTTAAACATCAGAAGATGCAACACCAGAAAGAGGTCGAGAAAAAGGATGAGAGCAACGGGAGGTCTCAAGTTGACAGCTGTTCAGCAGACCCAGGGAACAGTCAGTCCACAGAGAAGCAAGAAGTGAAAGGAGAAATTAAACTGATAAATTATCTGATACACTTTTATGCATTAAGGGGAGTTTTACAGTTCTGGCTGAGGATTTACGAATCAATAAATTGTAGATACATAGAAAGGTAGGCAAGTGGGAAAATCATAATTTAATCATTTACAAGCTGTCGATTCCAGGGAACACGAAAAACTGATTAAGAAAGGAAATCTAATCCTAACACATGCAGGACTCAGGACTCAGCTGTGAATACTTGCATAATTATAGCCATGTAAACACTGAATGTTGATCAAGTGACAAGGAGTTCAAATCTAACTCTGTTGGAAGCATAGGGGAGTGGAAGTATATTTGGGAAGGAGGGTATCAAAGAGCCAAAGTTTCATCTTCTATAATAAGGAAATTGAAAAATGCAGTAGCAGCAGTCTAAGCATATTATTCAGAACTTAGAAAGTCAGTAGCTAAAAGAGTTCCAAGTGATTGCTTCTATGGAGTGGGACTCAGTGCTGGCAAAGTGACATAAGTCTTTGGCTTATTTGGTTTTTTTTTTTTTTTAAACTATACATATACAACTTTGATAATAATTTAAAATTTTATGAAAAATTTAGGAAAATATTCTCCAAAGCATTGCCATCGGGTTCTGCTGTGTTAACTATTTTAAGTTGGTGAAAACAACTCAATAAAAGAGATCAGGGATGGGGAGAGGAGAGCCATAAAGATGCTTTGTAGGTCCCTGGTTGGCTCTGCGGGGTAAGGGACAGAGAGGAAATCAGGAAACCGCCATGTATCTGGAAAGTATATTTGGTAGAGGTTGTGGAGAAAGGAAATTCCAAGGAAAGGAGCAAATGTCGTCCAGACACACTGTCACATCCTCTCATAGCACCGTATGCTTCTCCTTCCTATTATTTACTCAGTTTATGATCACAAGTTTATTTGTCTGGTTGGTTAATATGTCTCCCACCCCACCCAAGGCTCCATGAGGCTGAGTCTGTGACTGCTTTGTTCTCTAGCAGCTTCTTGGACACATAGTAGGCACTCAGTTAAGGTTCTTGAATGAACAAAAGACTGGATGTTGAGTCATTTTGCTCATTACTACTCATGGCTCTGATCCAAAGAGTCTGTTGAATCAACCTCAGTTGCTACAGTGACTTCAGAGATGGTGAAATGGGGGCTGCTGTTCAGAGTAGCTGCTTTGATAGATCTACACAAATCAGTCTTTAAATAGAGGCAACCTGAGAAATTAAAAATGCATCTACTTCATAACTGGTCTGTCTCACAGATCTTCGCCTCTGTCCTAACGGGGCACGTCCAAAGTGAGTGGTGATTGTATAACATGTCTTTTCAGCCTATGATTATGTGTGTTTGGAGAGACTGGGGTCCCTGAGTCATCTTTCTGCATCCATTCTCAACTGAAAGAGAACAGCGATCAAATTCTAAAACATACCTTGTAAACCTGAACAAAATTCACAGTGGTAGAAGATTTCCGCCTATGTGGGGCATTGTTAACAGCTAAGTGGCCATCTTATGTAACCGTGAAACCCCTAAGAATTACTCATGGGTACCCTGATGTTGATCCAGAGGTTATTACAAGAGGCCAGAGGAGGGACTTCCCTGGGGGCACAGTGGATAGGAATCCACCTGCCAATGCAGAGAACATGAGTTCAACTAAGCCCATGCATCACAACTACTGAGCCTGTGCTCTAGAGCCCGTGAGCCACACCTCTGAGCCCACGTGCCGCAACTACTGAAGCCCATGCGCCCTAGAGCCTGTGCTCTGCAACAAGGGCAGCCACCGCAATGAGAAGCCCACACACCACGAAGAAGGTAGCCCCCGCTCACTGCAACTAGAGAAAGCCCACAGAAAGCAACAAAGATGCAGCATGGCCAAAAATAAAATAAATACATTCTAAAAATTATTTTAAAAGAAAGAGGCCTCCAGGTCTCCATCAGCCGCACAAATTGCCCCAATCAAACATGTAATCCGTGCAAAACCCCTGTGCCTGCTGCATGCAGCCTCCCGTGGGGAAGACAGAAAAGACTGCCCTGGTTCCACTGTCCCCTTCCAGCCACACCACCACCCCTGAGCTCCTCCTACGTAGGAGTCTTCCACTGCTATCCTCTTATCCTTTGATAAGATTTCAAATACCTGTGACAAAAAGAAAGACCCTTTCTTCATCCAACAACCCTTGAAAATGTGAGCTGAGCCTCTGCTAAGCTGTCTAGCTCCTGTCTCAAAATTACTCTTAGATTATGAGTCCAGTTTAGTTGAATAGATTCTGAGCCTGTGAAACAGCAGCCAGGATTCAAGGACACCTCAGCACCCTCTGCCCCTCTTTCCTTGGGCTCCTGCTGGAGGATGAAGTGTTGGTTGTGGTGAAAACCCATCCAATGACAGCCTGGGGTACCCCTCCCAATGCTTGGATGGGTTCCAGCCAGCACCTGTGCTCCTGCCCGGCTTCTGCCGCTGAAGAGGTACCCAGGAGGGCCAAGCCAGCCCTGCTGTTTCTCCAGCACTGCTGGTTTAGGAGATGCAGGCCAGGCATCTCCTAAACCAGTGCTACAGCCTTGTTCTGTTGGAGAACCGCTGACACAAAAAGAGAACATGATCTGTTAGAGAAAGGCAGTCATTTAGGAACATGAGGGGTTATACACGCTGAACATCGCCAGAGACCATGCTATTGGGGGGCAAGGAGTCAGACTCACCAGCTTTTAACTCGGGCATCCTCATCTAGAACCCAACCTGCTCTGGCTCATCCTGTGTGTGAAGAAATATACAAGGAGCAGAGGCCATGTAGGACAGTGTTCGGTTCTGGGCAGCCGCCACACATGGACGTGGTCCACAGCAAGCACTGGGTGGGCAAGAGCCATTAGTGTCCCCACAAGCTTTGCAGACTAGAGAGGAGGGAAGGAGGGGAAGCCCGTGTCTCACGTCCTATTCTCTGTCTCAGGCCATAACAGGGATGGCCATCGACAACCACCTGCTGGGGCTGCGGGAGCTGGCCCGGGAAATGTGCAAAGAACTGCCCGAGATGTTCACGGATGAAACATACCTGATGAGCAACCGGTTTGTCCTCTCCACCAGCCAGGTACTGCCCCAGTGCAGCCAGCACCCGAGAGCATTTAGTGGAAGCAGTGGGCTTTCTCACAAGCTGGCTGATTACAGCCCACTGCTTGGAATCAGCCCGATCCTGGCTCTGCTTCCAGTGAACTGCATGGCCTTCAGCAGAAGGACCGAAATGCTCAGAGTGCTGTTTTCCCCGTCTTCTAAATGTGCATAATCACAAATGCCTCCTTAGCAGAGGTGGGCAGGATGAGAGAATACCCACTCTGGTGCCCTAACCATTAGGCATACTTCTTCCAGTGTTGCCCAAGAGGTGGTGTCCTACCATGGTGACCATGGGCCCAGAGGCAAATCCTGGCTCAATCAAATGCGATGATGTAGGTGGAAAGCCCAGACCCCCAGTGCTTGGCACAGACAGGGTCCTCCAAACAGGTCACAGACCTCATCGTAAGGGGCCACTGCAGGCCTGGCATCTCCTAAACCAGTGTTACAGCCTTGTTCTGTTGGAGGACCGCTGACACAAAAACAGAACATGATCCGTTAGAGAAAGGCAGCCATTTAGGAGAGAAAATATCTACACCCTCTCCCCCTACCCTGCCCCGCAAATGTCAGTTTACTAAAACTCCACCTCATCTGCAAAAAGCAGAACATGGGCAATAAAAAGGGCTGATAAAGTTGTGTTTGAGGATGAAAGCCCACTCAGTAATTTCATTTTGTCATTACGGCAGTGAGCTTGCAGACATGAATAAACGAGGACAGAACACAGCAACATAAATTCTTCAGGAAACCATCCATGGGCAAAAAGTGCTTCGGAACGGCTTTATGGCCTTCGGCTGTTGCACGGCAAATTTATCTGACAATGAGGTGACTCTATTAGCAAGACTAATGGTCTGTTCTGCCCCATTAAAACGGCCAGTGTCATTTCTGAAGGCCCGAGCACACAGAGCCTGTGGGTTTAAAACACACACCGCGCCCTGCACCTGCTCAAGAATGTGCTCCATTTCCCCTCTAAAATCAGCTAATACAATTAATTCAGGGTGTGGTGGTATTTTTTTCCTCCAACTGGAATGAACATTGATGGCTTCAATGCCTTCAGAAGCACTTTTTCTTGGCTTGTGATCCGGATTACAAAATCGCAGCCCTCTGAATTCAAAATGTATCAGGTACATAACTAAAAACTCCAGTTGATGGCAATCTCTGAAATGCCCAATGCTGGGTAATTGTGCGTGACCAGGCTGCGGGGAGAAAAGCAGACCAGTCAGGCAATACTGACAGTAATTAAGGATGTGGGAAAAAATCGACAGAGACGAGGAGCCAGATTTCCTCCAGTTCATAAATTACTCCCTCTGGGAAGCCATCTAACTGTTGGGTGCCACCAGGGTGCGATTTAGTAAATTGCTCTGATTGCCTGGGTGATTCAAACAGCCCCCAGGTGAAGGAGAGATTCGGCCCAGCACCGGGTCACTCTGGGAGCTTCCGACTCCACGTGTAGAGCAGATTTCACACCAAGGAGGGGCTTATGGCCTCTCTTCTGATTCATGCAGTTAGATGGGTTTGTTTTGATGACTCTGTCTGTGGCCATCCATGATGAAGCAATCAGTTGATGTGGTTAATTCAGTCACACATCCAGGTGGGAAATAGTCAAAGAGAAGCAAATATCTCATTGAGGCTCCAGGACTGCTGAAACGTCATGCTTTAAGCAGACTTTCAGCACAAGCAACTTCTGACCTGTCCTCTCCTCCAGGTACCCACCACCATGGAGATGTTTTGCTGCTATGGTCCCGTGGTACCCAATGGGTACGGTGCCTGCTACAACCCCCAGCCAGAGAACATCCTTTTCTGCATCTCCAGCTTCCACAACTGCAAGGAGACATCATCAACCAAGTTTGCAAAAGCTGTGGAAGAAAGCCTCCTTGAAATGAGACGCCTCTGCAGCCTGCCACTGTCTGCCACAGCCAAGCCACCGGCGACAAAGGAAAAAGTAACAAGGCCCAGTCAGGGACACCAACCTTGATGGCTGCTGCCACCACGTTTCAACTCCTCAACCCAGCATTCTGCAGCTGCCAGACCCCGCTGAACGTCTTGCTCCCAGCCTTCACCCCAGCTTTCTGTAGCTTCCCTATAACTCCAGACCCAACACAGACCACAGTGAGGCGTCACACAAGGCTGGACTGGTAGGAGGAACGCATCCCTCATGAGGCATGGGAATCATCATTATTTATCAAGGTGTCCTCGGGCCTGTGTGCTGGGAAATAAGACCAGCCTGGCTCTGAGGTGGCCCGGGTGAGATGGGGAAGCCACCACTGACTTCCCTCCATAGCCACAGAAGCTCAGTATTGTTGTGTGCTTCCCAGCAGGACCTAGCATGTCCAATGAAAGAATGAGTCACCTTATTATGTGCAATATACCCAAATGAACCATGAAGGAAGAGGCTAACCCCAGGTCATTGCCTTGTGTCTCTTGGGGAGGAGTAGAGGGCTTTGTTTTCAGATTCAAAGCAGTCTGATCATGGCATTCAGAGCGACCCGCCCTGAGACACATGGTCCTATAAGCAGTACCCACCCCCGACACACACACACACACACAGCCCAAGTTAATTTAAAATACAGTGATCTGGGCCTGCAAACACATTTCTCCTTTTGCCTCCCAGAAGCAGGCTTCTATTGAGTTCAGAAAATCAGGTCCGGCTATTCTGAAAGGGGAAGAAAATGGTCTGCCATTGCCCTGGAGTAGCGGCTGCTCCCTGGTTTCCCTGGGGGCCTGGCAGGGACCGGTCCACCTCCCCAGGGATCCTGCCGCTTGCATTTTTTCTGGTTGCATTCCCGCTCGCCTTCACAAGAAACATGCCCTGATAGGTGATCTGCCTTTGGGAGGAGAGCAGGATGCTTCAGGGGTTTTCTGCTGCTCTTGTTTACTTGTTTTGTTTCATTCATTCTTAAGAGAGGCTTTTAAGAAAAGCACAGTGACAATTTCAGAATACGATCTCAGTGGCCTAAGCTGGACATCCTTGGACAGCTGGGCTACTTTATGTAGCGGATGTTATCTAGGGATTCTGACTAAAATGCATGTGGAGGAGCCCAAATCAGAGCTCTCCACTGGCCTGGGGGCTGAGGGCACAGCTGGTGAAGAGAGGGGCTGGGAGGAGGGAATGGCTGTGCACAGAGCCAGCCCTGATGGAGGGGCCAGCAGTCCACAGAACTGAGCTGAGAATGTCTGGGGAGGCAGTGATCATGGAGGAGATGTGAGAGGCACTTTCTGCTAGGGCATATTTTTATGGGAAAGCAACCAGAAAAATCAAAACTGCAAATAGCCAAGGCAGCCTGCTTTTGTCCAGAGGAGGTGCAGAACTGGGCTCCAATCACACTGAGTTCTGCCATGCTTCCTGTGGGTTTTCCTAAAAAAAGAAAAGCCCTCTACTCCTGCAAAGACATGAGGCAATGACCTGCCCATCCTGCTCTGTAACACCCTCCACTGTGGCCCAGGGACCCTGAACGTCTCTTCTTTGGAGCACTGTGCAAGCTCTCTGCCCTTTGACTAACATAGAAGCAGGCAGGGCTGAGATGGGGGGAACATTTTGACCTTTGCTGGGACCTTTGATAACACAGAAAACCCTAAGCTGTAAATTCCTTGAGCCCCTGGTTTTAGGTTGAGAATTTCTACTGTATGATCTAGGCGATTCTGGCACTGCCCCTTCAAAATCATTGGTCTGCAGGGTCCATGCTACTTCCCTCACACATCCACATTTCTGCTCCCCCTGGAAAAGTACAGCCCAAGAGTCCCAGGAATGTTTGGGGAACTGCTGTCCACCTGCTGTAAGCTGACTCAAAGCTGCCTATGGTTTCCAGCAAATGACCACAGTGAAGATCCAAGTTCTCTTCTGGTTTCTCTCCAAAAATTCCTGGGCAGATAGACAGCTCTGGTTCGGGGATCAGGCAGCCTCATTGGTCTTGGCCAAGAGACTTAAAAAGCCCAGAGACTCAAGTTCTTCCATTATCAAATAGGGACAAGAGCGTCCCAGCCTTGTGAGGTTGTCAGGATGGTAGGTCACATGTGTGAAGGGCCTTTGAGCAGGTGGGCACTGGTGCCCGCTGTCGGGATGATGTTACCCCAGCAGGCACTGTTCAGGTGATGTTTGTTTCAGACTTTCTCTCAAACACTCATTTGTCAGAACCAAGCTCACATTTGCCTTTTTCTGAGCTTAGGGAAAGGAAACTGACTGTGTATTCCGATATCGGCCATGTGTGGATGGCAGACGTTTGGCAGGAGGGAACAGCTCCTCCCTCCCTCCGAGAGGGAGGGGCTGGAAGCTGGTCTTCCCCCTCCAAGTTCAGGTGGATACACTGAGCCTTTATGTAAAGGCAATGCTGAGCCATGGCCATGGCCATCTCTGTGGGGACCCTGGTCAAGGAGACTGTCCCAAGAGTCCTCAGAGAGATGGAAAATGAAACTTAGAGACTCAGATTTGGGGGGACAATAATGCATAATAAAAATGTATGTGGCCACCTTACCATACTGCTAAGTTGCCAAAATATATAAAGTTGATATTTGAGTTCTATTTTTATAAAACAGTTCTAGATTTATGGCAATATGTACATGTGTATTTATAGCCTTTTGATTTTAAGTTATAGTTTTGTGCTTTAAAGAAATATATGTGTGACTGAAGAACTGTATATTGAAAGCACTATATTCAAATTATTTAAAGACTGTAAGTCTATATTCAATAAAAAGTAATGCCAAGAAAGATGGCATTGGCTGCTGTTTCTACCCAGAAATGCTATAAAAAATTGTGTAGTAAATTCTGTCAGCTGGGTCAACAATTCATTCGCCTTTGTCTGAGATCTGACAACAGCAGCAGTGGATGTCTAAAAAACAGGATCTGGGAGAGAAAGAGCAGGAAAGAACTTAGTTTCTCCTAGTGTGTGGCATGTATAGGGTGAGGGACAGAGAGGTTTCATGGGGTATTTGTGATCAGGTTGGGCATAGAGATGGGTGTCTCCACTTAAGTCTGTAAGAACATGCATACACAGAATGAAGTGGAGGGAAAAGCATCAGGTTTGGAGGTGGGATGCCTAAACTACAGACACAGCTCTAGCTCTAATGGCAAGATAGAGTGACTTTGGGGAATGTCACTTTCACCTCTCTAGCCCTCAGTTTCCTCATCTGTAAAATGGGAATATTGATATCAGCCCTACCCATTTCCAGGGTTGTGGCAAAATGACATACGATGGTCATTGTTTGAAAAACTTAGAAGTGATATAAAAATTCTACATTCTTATTACAGGCTCACAAGTACATGTGCACACACTTCCTGAACCCTGTATGGCCCTGCACCCTGCACAGATATATTCCAAACTGCAAAACCCCCTCCACAACCCCAAGAATCCACAGAACCTGAACTGTCGTTGTTATTGTTTAGTCGCTCAGTCATGTCCAACTTTTTTGCAACCCCATGGATTCTCCAGGCAAGAATACTGGAGTAGGTGGCCATTTCCTTTGATCCCCAACCCCGGGATCGAACCTGAGTCTCCTGAATTGGCAGGAAGATTCTTTACCTGGGAAGCCTGAACCAGAACCAAGATCCCTCCAAACAGAAGCCCAAATGCTTTCTGATCAAAGCCCAAAAGGAACCTTCAAGTGTGTGAATTTGTGTGATTGGGATGCAAAAGAGGCATTATCCAAAAAGACAATGGCTAAGAATATTCCAGGAGCAATGGAGGGGATATGAAGGAACAGGATGAAAGTAATGTGGCTTTGCTCTTGTTGGCCCCAAAATAACCAGATGTAGGTGACAGAGAAGAGTAACAACAGGCAAGCCAACCCTCAATGAGCAAAATAATGCCACCCCCCTCCTGTTCGCCTGAAGGTCCTGGGAGGTGGACATTGGTACATTCAGGTCGAAATGTACGGAGGAGTCCCTCCCAGGTTCATAAGAGCAACCACGAGTTTCCAAATTATGCCTAAGCAGTTCCCCCTGGGGACAGAGGGAGAACCAGTACCTTGGCTTCCCTTTATGAATCGAGGCAGCCTCTCAGCTTTTCTGTTTCTCTGAGTTTTCCTTCCACAGCACCCTCTTGAGTCTACAGGGTGAACAGTGTGACACCTGAAGGGAAAGCTGCCCTCATATCACCCTTGTATCCTAAGGACCAGCTCTCT
The DNA here is from genome assembly GCF_019320065.1 of Cervus canadensis. Lineage (NCBI taxonomy): Eukaryota > Metazoa > Chordata > Mammalia > Artiodactyla > Cervidae > Cervus > Cervus canadensis. Next base: position 56,440,553 of record NC_057393.1, on the reverse strand, counting down.
CTTTGTTCTCTTCTACTGCTTCTTCCATCTCCTCGTGGGATTTCACTTCCTATTTCTGTTCCTTTCATGTCATTGGATCCCAAGTTTCTGTCCTTGGTCTCTATCGCTTATATTTATGAAACTGCAAAACAGCAGGCTGAACTGATAGAGGAGGGTCCCTTCCACCTGTAAAAACAAACACACAAAGAGGAAAAAAATTTTAAACACATAGTCAAGTTCAAAAGAAAGAAAATAAACCCAAATTCAAGGGGGAAAAAAAACGGTATCCAAAACAGAGCAGTGAGCAGGAGCTAAAGGTGTATCGGACCAGACACAGACTCCAGTGGTCGACAGTGGTCTTTTCCACCCCTGCAAGTTCAGAGGACATAACCTCAGCCCAGCCAGGGTCGGAGATGCAGCTAAATGCCCTACACAAACCAGAACCTCGGAGAGGTGTCCTAACTCTGTAAAAAGAACTAGAAACGCTCTTCCCATCAGTCCAGGGGAGCACTGAGGAACCATGCTATTCACATAGGGCTGCAGATGATGGAAAAAAGACATCCACAAGAAATTTAATTATAAATTTCTGCTATATGTGGATGTAGAATCTGAGTATATACATCTTATCTCTAAAGCAGGAATTCCAAACCAATAGTTTATTTAAATTGCCTAGGTCAGTAAGATCCAAAGGACCTCAGCAGGATCAAATACAAAACCACTTTCCACAACCCTGAACACACCAAACCCCCATGGGAGAAAACGCTCCATTAAAAATGAGGTCACGGGCAAAAAACAGCACAAGAAATGGCTTATAGGAAGGAAAGCAGCAGATAAGACAAATAGGTGAACAACATCGCAAAGGCTGGAGAAAAGAGATGACTGAGAGGAGCTATGAAATAGATTCATTTAACATTGCAAAGAAACAAAATATATGAAAAAGGGAGAGAATAGGAGGAAAGCACTATTTAAAGAGAAAATGGCTAAGAATATTCCAGAATCCAAAAAACACATCACTCTAAAACCCATGGTCAAAAAAGAAATAATAGTGGATATTTTAAAATATTTAGAGCAAGAAAATAGAGATACCTCATATCAAGACCTCTGGGATAGGAACTTCCCTGGCAGTCCAGTGGTTAAGACTCTGTGCTTTGAATGCAGGGGGCCCAGGTTCAATCCCTGGTTGGGGAACTAAAATCAGATAAAATAGATGAATAACAGGGATTTACTATATAGCACAGGAAACTGTATTTTTTTTAAAAAGCCTCTGAGATACAGCAAAAGTGATGCTTTGAGGGAAATTCATACTTACAACAGAAAAAGGGAAATAGGAAAGACTGATAAGTTAAGATAGCTTAAAAAAGTAAGAAAAAGGACCAAACAGTAGACTCAAAGAAAGTAGAAGGAACAGTAGACTCAAAGAAATTAGAAGGAACAGTAAACTCAAAGTAATAAAGACAAAAACAGCTATCAATGAAAGAAAAAACAAGAACAACAGAGAAGCTAAATAATGGAAAAGTTGATTCTTTTCAACTTTTCAACTTTGAAATCAGTCTTTTCAAAGACTAACAAAATAGACAAGTCACAGGTAAAACCAATAAAATTAAAAGAGAAGGTCAGAAATAAGCAATATTATGAATAAAAACTGACATAACCACAATAAAGTAGACAATAAAAAGATGGCAAAAATACATCAACCAGTTTATGTCAAAAATGTCAAAAAACTCAGATTGAAATTTTCTTATAAAAATATAATTAATTAAGACTGATGTAAGAAGAAATAAAATTTCTGGATAGTGCTTTAATCTTAAACTGAAGTGGTGATTTAAAATCTTCCCACTCAGGAGATGAATAATAAAAAATTAATAGAAATCATAAGAAATGGTTAAGGTAGCTACATAAGATCAATATATAAAAGTCAACTTCATTTTATACAACAATAAAATCACAATGCTAAATACATGACTTAGGGAATTCCCTGGCAGTCCAGTGGTTAGAACTTGGCACTTTCTCATGGGGACGAGTTTGATCCTTGGTCAGGGAACTAAGATTCCACAAGCTACATGGTGTGCCCCCCCACAAAAAGAAAAAAAAATACATGACTTGCAATAAATCTAACAAAACACATGCAAAACCATACATAGATAATGATAAACAACACTTAAAGGCATTGAGGAAGATCTAAATAAAGGAGAGGTGTGTGTGTGTGCACATGTACTTAGTCATGTCTGACTCTTTTTGACCCCATAGGCTGTAGCTCGCCAGGCTCCTCTGTCCATGGGATTTCTCAGGCAAGAATACTGGAGTGGGTTGTCATTTCCTACTCTAGAGGATCTTCCTAACCCAAGGATCTGTCTTTTATGTCTCCTACATTAGTAGGTGGGTTCTTTACTAGCGTCATCTGGAAAGCCCCATAGGAGAGATATTTCAGTATGATATATAAGAAGGCCTCAGAAACATTCAGTATTCCCCAAGTTGATCTCTAGAGTCAATGCAACTCCAGCAAAATTCTCAATGTGAGAATTTCTGTTTCTGATTACAATAGAGTAGTTTAATTCAGACTCTGACTCCTACATAAGATATCTTTAAAAACCTGGCATATATATTTTTAAAATTTTCTTGAAAATCATAAAAGAGCACTGGATTGAGATCAGGGGAAGAATGAGAGCAAGCATAACACTGAGATGCTTTTTCTCTGGAGCTATCTAGTGATCTTGAATAGGCAGCCTAAAAGATGAGATGCAATTTTGAGTTTGCAGAGTTTGGCTTCCAAAAACTGGAGTGTTAAAACACACCAAATGAATCTTGGTAAGCCACCACCCTCATTGGGCCAGGATCCAAAAAGACTGCACCATAGAAATGAGGAAAACAATATAAATAAACCAACCTCCACATGGACTGCAGCCCAGTTTCAGGCCATCTGGATGGCTAAGCAAATCTCAAATCCTGAAATTGTATTAAGATGATCCTGGGTTGCTGATACTACCAGGCCCTGGCAAGAAGTGAAAAATAAAGTCTTCCATAGAGGAAAATAACATCATGCTTGGCCTCAAATTATTTCTACAAATAATTTTTCTAATACAGTGTCCAGTACACAATTAAAGTAAACCAAGCACTCTAGGAGACAAGACAAATCGACAGAACCTAGCAGAAACAACAATAGAAATAGACACACAAAGTCTCCAGATAGTGGAATTCCCAAACACAGAGTATAAAATAACTATTTTTATAATGATCAAGAAGATAATACCAGGCCTAAAAAACTTGGCAAGAAATTCAACTGTATAAAAAAGTGGCACAGCAGATTTGAAAAGGAACTAAACTAAAATTCTAGAGTTGAAAAATAAACAGCTGAAATAATGAACCAGATTGATGGGTTTCATAGCATTTAAGACACAACTGCAGAGAAAATTAGTAAACTGGATTACAAGCAAAAATGATCACATGTATACACACACACGTGCAATCCCAAAAGAAGCATGGAAGAAAGAAAAACACAGGAAAGGAGACAGTGAGAATAATACAGTGGGAATGCAATGAGAATACGTTGAGAAAGTGTAACATACGTTTAACTGGAGTCCCTGAAAAGTGAGTAAATGGGACAGAAGCAATATGTGAAGAGATAATGGCTCAAAATTTTCCAAAAACAGATGAAAGACTTAAATTCACAGTTTCAAGAATTCCAACAAATACCAGGCTAGAGAAATAAAAAGACATTATACACACCTTACAAAGGGTTCCAGTTTATACCACATGCCTGACTTGCCTGGGAAGGTTACTTGGCCATTCCAAGCTTCTGTTTTGTAAATACAAAACATAACCTACTTCATAGGAATGGCAAAATGATTAAATGAGATAACATGGAATGTTCTTAGCTTGTCGCTTGACATAAACTTTCTGTAACTAGCCCTATATGTTGTTAACTGCTATTATTTATCATTAACACTTACCACACCAGTTTGAAATACCGTGTTTACCGGCTTGTGAGGGTTGCGAGAGCAAGTGGTTCCGACATCACTGCATTTTTTTTGCACCTCAGAAGTAAGCACACAGTAGGTGCAGGCATTCAGGATTCCTCATCCCCAGTCCCCACGCCAGGCCCTTGGTTGGTGATTTGGGGTACAAATCCTCCAGCTCCACCCACAACCTCCGTGGCTCCGCCCACCCACGCATGACCACGCCCACCCCCACCGAAGGCCAGAAGAGCAGTTGCCTAGCAGTGTGTATTGCGCTGTAACCCCAGCAAGAGTCCTGGCCATGCCCAAGAACGCGCAGGTCATCATGCGCTATGGGCCATACAGCTCAATCGGTCTGTCAGTGGAGCACCGCACCTACCGCCTGGAGGGCCTGCTAGGTAGGCAGCCGAGCGCCAAAGGGCCGTCCAACGGCATGTGCTCAGGTGCACCCCAGCCTCTGAACATCTGTGCAGTCTGTGCCCTCTGCCTAGACTTCCTTCCTTCCTACTTTCTCTGGAAATCTTCCCTAAACCCCTGCTGCCTAGTATTAAGGGGAGAACAGACATTCACGGCAAGCCCACTGGGTGCTGAGTAGTAAATTTCCTGAACAGAAAGATTACATGCCTTGCTTTACACATTGGGAAACTGAGGATCAGGAGTATTCAGTGACTTTTCCAAGGTCACCTGGCTGGAAAATGGCAGAGAGTCTATTCCTTGACCTTTCATTCATACAATAAACCTTTATTGAGCATCTAATATTTGTTGGACACTCTTCCATGTACTGAGGACACACTGCTGAACAAGATACAAAAACTTGAATTGTGTGTGTCCTTGTTGACTACTAATTGTCAGTTGTGCCAAGCTTCTGATGGAGGTGCATAATCATAGTGGGACCTACCACTGGCCATAATTGGAGGGGAGAGGAAAGAGAACTAGAAAGATTTACTTGCCTGAATTACATTTGAGTTGAGCTTTAAAGAATGAGGAGAAGCTAACTAGGGAAAAGGAAGAAAGAGCTTTCCAGGCAGTGGGACTGATGTCTGCAAAAGCTGGAAGCATGAACAAATGACCTGTGTCTTTGTTGAACTGATGGGAGGATGAGGCTGGAGAGGTGGACAGAGGCCAGATCCAGCAGGCTGTGGTATTAGGCAGAGGAATGGAACTGTGGCTGCTGCAAGTAAGACAGGTTAGAGGGGGCCAGGAATGGAAGCAGGGAGATAAGGGGCTGTTGGGGTGGTCCAAAGGAGAGAGAATAGTAGCTTAGGCCAGAACGGCCATAAAGGGGTGGTGGATTAAAGTAAAAGTATTGGTACTCCCTAAGAGGATGGAGATGGGAGGAGAGGGTGTGTCAGGAGGATGTGCTTCAGATCCAGTCAGTGTCTGGTTAGAAAACCCCAGAGTTCACAAAAACACTGCTTGAGCTAATAAAATCAGCATGGTTTAAGTATACAAAATCAACACACAAAAATCAGTTGTAATTCTATATCTAGCAATGAACAATCTGAAAAGGAAATTAACAGCCCTATTTACAACAGCATCTAGAAGAACAAAACACATATGAACAGATTTAACCAAGGAGGTGCAAATCTTATACACTGAAAACTACAAACATTGCTAAAAGAAATGAGAGAAAATCAAAGTAAATGGGAAAATATACCATGTGCATGGTATATTGGATTGAAATACTTAATAGTGCATGGATTGAAAGACTTAATAGTGTTAAGATGACAATACTTCCCAAAGTGGTATACAGATTCAATGCAATTCATATCAAAATCTTGATGATGGTTTTTTTGCAGAAATAGAAAAAGTCATTCTAAAATCCATAAGTAATTTCAAGGGATTGAGACCAGCCCGAATGATCTTGAGAAAGAACAAAGTTGGAGGTATCACACTTGCTGATTTCATAACTTCCTCAAAATTATAGTAATCAAAATAGTGTGATACTATCATAAGGATAAACATATAGAACAATGGAATAGAATCAAGAATCTAACAGTAAACCATCACATTTCTAGTCAACTGACTTTTGTCATGAGTGTCAGGACTTTTCAATGGGCAAATTTTTTATTCTTTAATAAATTTTATTGGAAAAACTGGATGTCCACATGAATATATTTTGAATAAAATTAGACTCTTATACCATATTTAAAAACTAACTCAAAATGGATCAGAGGTCTAAATTTAGAAACTGAAAATCTCTTAGAGGAAAGCATAAGGGCAAATCTGAATGACCTTAGATTTGTCAAGTATTTCTTAAACATCAAAGCATAGGTAACAAAAGAAAAAATAGTACGATTGAACTTCATTACAATTGAAAACTTTTGTGCATCAAAGAACAATACTAAGAAAGTAAAAAGAAAATCTAGAATGGGAGAAAAGATTTGCAAATCATCTATCTGCAAGCAGGACCTCTCATTGTCATTGGAATGCTTAGTAGGCATCTCATACCAATGTGTTCAAAATTTCTAAGCTAGCTTCTGTAGTACTCACCAGTCACTCCTGCATTTTTTCCATCTCAGTTCATAGCAGTGCCATTCTTTCACTTAAACCAAAAATCCTGCAGGCATCTTTCTCTCCTCCCTTTCCCTCACACCCACTTTCATCTAGCAGCCCATCCTGTTGGTTCTATCTTCAAAGCATCCTGCAGAATTCAACCATGTCTTACCTTCCCTCCCACCACCCTCTGGCTCTTTGTCCAAGCCACTGTCAGTCATCTCCTGCCTGAATCACTGCCCTGGCCTCCTCACTGAGTCCCCTGAGTCCCCTGTGACCACCTTGTCCACTGTAGTCTATCCTCAGCCCCAAAGCCAGGCGATGCCATTAAACCTGAGTGAGAGCGCGGCCCTTGCCTCCAAGAACATTCCGGTTGCTCTTAGCTCACTCAAGGCAGAAGCCAAAGGCTTACAGTGGACACCCAGGCTCCACATGACCTCCCTAACCTCATTTCCTCCTTTTGCTGCTTACCCTCTCCTCCTGTTCACTCTGCTCCAGCTGTATCAGCCTCCTCGCTGACCTTGAACACACCTAGCCCACTTTTACCTTGGAGCTTGGAAGTACTCAACTTGGGATGCTCTTTCTACACATTTCTGACTGGTCTTTACTCCCTCAGCCTTCAGGTCTTTCTCAAAAGTCACCTTCATGGACAGGTGTTCCTTGAGCACCTCATTGACAATGTCAACACTTCCCTCTGCCTCCATCTTCTTTATCTCCCTTCCCTCCTCTTTTATCTCTTCCTAGTGCTCATTAGTATCCAACATAACTATGTTTCACCTATTTCTCTTGTTATCCTTCTCTCCTACCAGGATTTCAGGGTAGCAGGGATTTTTTGTCTGTTCTGTTCTCCACTGTGTCCTACAGTCTGAAACTGTGCCTGGAATATCTTAAGGATGGATAAATATTAGTTAAAATGAAACTGCATAGAGCTGAACACTGGAACCCAGAAGGAGAGACTGTGGAGGAAACGAAGGAAAGTTAGAGCTGGGCAGACCACTTTTTGCCACCCTCTGAGGAGGGCAAAGACAGAGAACATGGAAGCATAGGATAAGATAAGAATTTCAAGAGAAAATGGCTAATGGGCACCACACTGTTAGCAGGAGTTATCTTTAGAAAAAGATGAATTCATGGTTGATGAAGAACATAGAAAAAGAGTGTTCTCAGAGACCTGTGATGAGAGGGGAAGTTGGCACAGTCACTTTGAAGGGCAACCTGGCAGTGTTGTAAAACTTAACCATGTACTGTGGAATCCAGCTGCTTCATTTCTCAGTTACATAGATATATAAAAACTCACACACACACATGGAAGCATGCCCAGGAACATTTTCTGCATTCCTTGGTCATTGTGAAAAATTGGAAACAGCCGGAAAAAGGAACGACTGGATATATTGCAGTTCATCCATCACGTGAAACCCACTATGGCAGATCTATGTATACTAACAGGCTGGATCACCACAACATAATGTTAAAAGAATAAAGCATACTCCTGAATTTTATCTACACTATGAGCTCACTTCCGTTGAAAAAGACAAAGAGGGGGGGAAGTATTATAAGTGATTTTAAAATTTTTGTCCTTTATTTTCTTTAATTTTAAAGGTTTTTAAGAAATCACTAAAAAAAAAAAAGAAATCACTAGTCTGCATTACATTTACAATCTGATAAAATTGAGAGTTTAAAATACTTTTTGGCAGCCCAAGTGTTTTAAGAAGCAAGAAAGGAGGTAGGTCTGAGCATCAATCTGCTGGAAGGTTGGGGGGAAGAACTGGGTGAGTCATCAAATGTACTGATGGGTCTTCACCTCTGACAGTTCAGGTTCAGAAGGTGGGCTGAGGCTACAACTGCAGGAGGTGAGGGAGTGGGTGAAGATGAGGAAATAAACAGTCCAGGCAGCTCTTCCCACAGTAGGGGAGGGGAAGGAGTATTTTGAGAAAATTGAAAGGAGAATTTTTATGGTTGAAGGAGACTTGAGTATTGCAAGGTGTCAGCAGGTGGTTGATTTTTAAAGTTAGCTCTGTGTATCCCTGAATGGTAATTTATACAATACTCTCAGCCAATATTTACTGAGGGCCGGTGACAAATTCCAAGGTGTTTATAGAAGCAAAGCAGGGAGCATCTGCTCCCCTTTCTCTGTCCAACACTCCCCCATCACTTTAGACCCAATTCACATGGTGGCATAGTAGTTAAAGAATCCACCTGCCAATGCAGGAGACACAGGAGATGTGAGTTTGATCCCTGGGTCAGGAAGATCCTTTAGAGGAGGAAATGGCAACCCACACCAGTATTCTTGCGTGGAAAACCCATGGGCAGAGGACCTTGGCAGGCTACAGTCCATGGAGAACGCAAAGAGTCAGACAGGACTGAGCACACAGGCACGCACAACATCACACCAGGCACAGACCCGTGTCTGTAAAACCTGCCTCCAAGTTCTGTGTGTTTCTTTAAAAACCATAGTCCTCTATCATTTCCTGAAACCCTGCTGGCTTTGGAAATATGCCTGATCTCTCCTGAACTTACCCTGCCTTAAGCAATCTGAAATGTTTAGTTCTTTCTTCATTACTATGAATTATAAAAGCTCAGCAAAAATGTCCTGACTATGGCCTCAAGACTGATGAAACTAAACTAACTCATACTTAACAAAGAGTGTTAATTTCCCTAGCCACAGTTACCCCTTGCCTGCTGTACTTAAGTCTGCCAAATGACCTGTTACAGAGGAAGAGACTCATGAGAATAGAATCCATCCTTATTTAGCTGAGATGCTCTGGGTGCCATCCTCCTGTCCCTAGTTATGCATTAACTGCACTTGTTAATGGTCATCGATTTTGCATCTGTGGTGAGCAGAGGAGGGGGAGATGCCTGTTTGTTTGCCTTGACTTCCTAAATCATTTGTAGATGGCACACGGTTCCACCAGTATTGAGAAGAGGGAGGTTTTTCCATATCCCTGCAGGTCACCCAGCTCCCCCATGAAGAATGAGGTGCCACTTGAAAGAGTCAGGCTATCTGCAGGTGGCCTTACAGCTTCTGGTTGATTTATGCTGGAGTTTAGCCACTGCCTTTGCAAAGACTTTGTTGCACGGAGTATATTTATCTGACCTTTCTTTGAATAGGCAACCATAGCAGCTCATAGGGGAAAAATGGGTCCTCCATGTAGAGAGGTGGCATTTGGATGAACTGCAGGAATTCTGGTGCTTCTCTGAGTTTGATCCCTTAAGCCTGGACTCGCTGCCCTACTGCCAGGCTCAACACATCCTGGACTGTGGACTGGTGAGAAGGGGATGGGCATCCTGAGGATGAATACACAATGTAGACTCTGAGGTGGCTTATCCCTTTAATAAGACGCAGATTTATGTCAAAAGAGTCGTTGGAGGTGTCCAGTGCCATTATGAGTTTGTTTATTCAATAAGCTGTATTAACAGGCCCCTCCCCGCCCTGGAGGGGGATGGATTGTGGTCAGTGAAGGAAGCAGAGAGCTTTATAAGGCAAATTGAAGAAGGACATGCTCTGTTACAAGGACTTCTTCCTGGGAGACTTCATCTGCTCAGATATTGAAGCAGATTCCCATTTTTCAGCACTGCCCTCCACCTCCGTAGGGTGGGTTATTTGGTGGATCAAACCCTATGTCTTAGGTACACCTTTCATGAAAAGAGTGCCGCTGTTCTCATAAAGCAAACCCCAAATCCAGATGCTCATGTGAGGCTCGGTCAGATGTGCCCTGCAGAGAAAGGACCATGTCAGATTGTGGGGAGGGGTGGGGGTACATCTTCCAGATCTCCTGCAAATCCTCTCGTCCCTTATCCTGTGGTCACAGAGGCCCAGCCCCAGACAGAACCTATGCTCCTTCTCTCCAGAACCCCCAGGCTTTGGAGAGCTGGTGTTGGGGGTTATTAGGATAAGGGTGGGGTATAAGATGAGAGTGCAGAAGCTGTTTTGTTCCTGATTTTTTCCAGTCAAATTGAACTACACGTCCCAGGGGTGTCTTCAGACAATGCACAGCCAGGGTCGTGGAAGCCAAATTTCCTCCTACCTACCAGTTTGTAGCTTTTCCCTCTCAGACTGTGTCTCCCTTCACCTGAGTAGGCACTGCCAGGGTGCATAGGATCCCCAGAAAACTGTCTATAGACAGTTTTTATGCCTTTATGCCCTAGAAAATCCACTCACTATTCCAAACTGGGCAGACGGCTTCATTTAAATAAGCCCCTGGTCCAAACTGAGTGCCTCCCTCCAAAGATGCTTAAGAATAAGACACTGAAATAGAATACAATAATACAAATATGCCAAAGATGTGGGTATTCTGTAGAGAGAGATGTTAGCAGACGCGAGGACAATTAGGGCCACCCCTGGGTGCCCAAGGAGCGCTATCTTGTTAATGGAGATCCTCGCTGAGTTGCTTTCTGAAGTTCCTTTCCAGAAGTGAAATTAAAATCACACAATCAAAATGTTCACAGTTGGGGCTGGATGTTCCTGAACTGATTAAAAGATGAAGAAGTGGACACGCCAACATTTTGAAACAGCAATTGTCTCTGTAATTAAATGCAATTAACTATCATAACTGTTAGCTTTTCTCCACATAGGCCTGATTGAAATGCTGAAACTTTGAAAAACATGCCCTCCTCCCATCTGATTTCTCTTTCCATCCTCACCAAAATCCTCACCGACAAAGACTGCCAAATGTGATGATGTAGTGCACAAACTCCCACATGGAGGTTATAGTGTGAACATATCAGGACCTGGGGAGAAATGTGTTGGAGAAAACACAGCTCCAGGCTGTCCCATGCACGCCATTTCTCCTAAGCCCATATACCCTTGCATTTCCATAATAAAGAATACATTTTTTATAAAATAAATAACAATTTTCCCATAGCTGACCTCTAGGGAAGGCACTGGTGATTATAATAACTAAAATGCAGATTCCAAAGGGGAGAATAAAAATGTAGTCCATTAACTTTGAAAACATTTTTTCTCATTATTATTAAAAAGCCTAGAATATGCTAAAAGAATTTTTTTTTTAAGTTTCTCATAATCTCACCACAGAGATAACCCCTGGATAGTTTTATTTTTCCTAATATATACACATACTTTAATTACACTGAATACATATTTTTTTAATACATCTTAAAATGTAACCCTGATTTTTTGCTTATATTACAAATTTTTTTCTTGCTATTAAAAATTCATAGACATTTTTTAAATGTCAAGCTAAAATCTTATCTTATCATCTTTACCACCATTTACTTGACCATCTTATTATTGGGCATGTAAGTATTTCACAGTATTTCATTATTAATATTACATTCCTACAGAAAGGAGCTTATTGTTGTAAAAGTCTGCCTGTATTTCTGATTTTTTTTTGTAAGTGCAATTTCCTGGGTCAGAGATTAGAATCATTTTTTTAATTCTAATTTTTTAGGCATTTGAGACTTTTGACATTTACTTCCAAATTGCCCTCCAGAAAGGTGACCAAATGATATTTCCATTATCAGGATAAGAATTTACCTAATTTCCTATATCCCCTCCAACACAGTATCACCTACTATGAGGAAGACTCAAAAACTCTTCCTAGAGAAAGCTCATATTTTCACTGATCATGTGACTCTGGTGCAAATCACAACCCAAACCAAAGTTTCTCAGGTCTCTGGCTGTGCTTCCCAGCAGAGGGGAGGGCATGTCAGGCTGTACCAGGGGGGCACCCACCAAGGATGTTCAGTAACGGCCATGAACAACTGGAGAGCAGGCCGGTCGCTGCCATCCATGAAGACATCTGCATGTCAGGTTCATCTGTCCCCATGGCACACACATCCTTCTCCATCTTTTCCAGCTGTGTTGGCTGAAGATGGACACCAGGTCCTCCTAGAGAAGATAGAAGACTGGAATGTGGTGGAACTCATGGTGAATGGAGAAGTTGTCTTCCGCTGTAACATCAAAGACCTAGAGTTTGGTAAATCCTTCCCACCAGCATTTTGCTTTCTCTAGGGCACTTCCATTTCTAGTTTAGTAGTCATTGTTTTCTGCCCAGATTCAAACTGGGTTTCTTTCTGAGTTTTAAATTCTTACTCTGTCATGCATGAATGAGTGCATCCTAAACCACACACAATAAAGTGCTTGATGCTCTGGGCTTCTTCATGGGACACTGGGAATAGAAGAGGATTGGAAAGAAAATGAATTTTTAACTCTAGACTACAACTGGGACTGTGCGCATTTAGGAAGAATAGGTTGTTTTGTGTTGTTGCTTTTCATTTTAATAATGTGCATTTTATTATTACTTGCTTTGAAAATGGTTTTGGTTCCATCTGATTATTTTATCTAGGCTGGCTAAGACAATTAGAGTCAATATGCTGGCAGTGCATGGCATCATCAGCCACAGTCTATGGATTTTTTTGCCCCAGAGAACTTTTGGCTTAGCAGGCTGGCATTGTGCATGCCTCACTCCGCTCAAAGTAAAAGCTTTCCCAATACACTAATACTCTATTAAAGGCTAGTTAACAATTTACATGCCTGGAACCTTCAGAAATGTAGAAGCTGTATGTCTTCTATGACATGACATTGTATAATATATAAAGCTGGCTAAAAGAAAATTATATCTATGTCCCTAGGAGGTGACGGTAAACTAGACCCACTGTGCGGAGAGGCCAGGATAGCTGTACTAAATGCCTACTGATCTCCTCGTGGGAACAGGTGTCTCAAGTCAACAGAAGAGCAGCTGCCTCCGGCCATTCTGCAGTTCAGACAAAAGCAGCTATTCCAGGCCTTGGACTCCGGGCTCAGACAAGACAACACCCTCTGTCCTTCAGCCTGCACAGCATAGGTTTCTCACCTGGCTGCAAGGAAACGGAGCCCACAAAACTAATAAAACCTCACCATTTGCAGCGTCTCTCAACCTCAACCCATAGGGAGAGTGAGCCCTCCAATATCAGGTACACATTGAGCTGAAGGAAATAATAAAATGCAATCTAATAACAAAACGCCATCCCTTGCTAATAACGCAAAGTTGCCAGAAGCATCAGAGGCTCCACTCTACAGTAAGTGAAGAGCTAGGAAGTGATAAAATTAAAGATAAGGCAGGAGGGGGATGGTGGGAGGGAGGATGCTGGGCTTTGAAAATCTGAACCAAAAGGTAATGTCAGTATTTGGATACCTTCCTATTCCTACAGGTTGACTTTTTGCTCCCAGCGGAGTAATATTCAACATGCTAATGTACGGTTACCTAATGGCAAATATTCAGTTATTTTCCTTTAAAACAAGCAAATGATCTCTGCCTTCTTTTGCATTAGCCAGAATCACAGGCTGGTCTGTAGAGGGCCCAAAAGAGGCCAGGACAGAAGGGGAAAGTGGCTCCCCATTCCCTCTGGGGGAAAACAAAGTCAGTGAAATTAAAGAAGAGTTTTAGCTGTGGTTAGTGCCAAGCTCAGCCATGTCAAACTGGTGTTCATTTTCCTTTAGGCTCTATGTACCAACTGTAGCATGCATTCTTAGCTGTAGAGTAAAGGAGAGGGGAGAAATGTAGACATTGATCTAACGATGTCAAACGTGAGGTCATGGTAAGAAAGCATCACTGAAGAAAGCTGGATACAGAAGACTCTGGGCACTATGTTGAAAGAGAAGGGCTTTCAGGACATGCAATAGGCAGCAGCTGGCTCTGGGCTCACATCCCACAGGGAGGCGGCCACCCTGCTCCCTACAGCCTCACTGCACCTGGAGAGCCATCCTTCCCATTGCTCCAGGGAAACTCAACCCCCACCTGCACCCCAGAGCTTCAAAGGAGTCTGGGGCTCCATGAAACCACTTGGACAAGTTCTTTCTCGCATGTGATGAAATAGGGGATAAAATTTTCATTTTCAGTCCAAGCTTCACTTATCAGATTTTATTCAGAGATGACGAATTGCTTAGGACTCTGGAAATATTTAATCATCTTTGCTGTGAACCTGAGACTAAAAACAAGTCTTCTTCCTGGTGTCTGATGCCAGTTGTCACACATCTTTTGTAACTCTGGATTTAGTTCCTTTTTTCTCAAAGATCCTTTTAAGTGATTGTTTTCATACAAACATTTCACTACAAGAGAAGTACATTTTCATTACAGTAACAGGAAACAATACAGGTAAAGTAAACTTGATAATTTTGGTTTATTTCAATCTGGATTTCTTCCAGTTGTATTTGGATGTTCATTAAAAGCTAGACATACATAGAAATAGATTTCACCAATTTGGGATCATGCCATACATATCCATTATGTATCTCTTTTTTAAACTTTACATTTTATGTTGAACTTCCTTACGTGTGACTAAAACATTTGCTGATGGTCTAAGCATTCTATCTTGAATTGGGAAATTTCTTCCTGCTTGAATAGTGATTCCCACTTCCACTGCCAAAACTTCTTAGGCTAAGAAATAAAATTGCAGGCTTTCCCATCTGCATTTGATGTGGTAGCCTCAGCTCCTCAGTGTTAACTGGTACAAGGGGTCCACTCTGTAGTCACCTTGCCCTCCGCTGACACACCCCCACCCTGGTTTGTATTTGCGTCTCAGAGCAGCCCCCACCCTCCCTACACCCAGCCTGCTTTCCCTTTCCCATGGCCAGAGCAGAAAGGCTGGTAAGGGGGAAATTACACAAGAGTCTAAGAAGAAAAAAAAAAATAAGTGCAGACAGCTTCTGGGAGATACGTGTGCCCAGGATGTTGTGCTCCAAGTTAGATCAGAGTTACATGATATATGAATTGGCATTACCACGAAGAATCCCAGGGTCACTTCTAGGTGGTAGGCTTGGAGAGGTGGTTGGGGTGGGTAGAGAGGGGAAGTCTGCAGGACTATCATTCCTTTATGTGCATGTTTTCAGAGATGGGATTGATTTTTACTTTGCATATGAGTATGTGCGTGCGTGCGTGTGTGTGTGTGTGTGTGTTGGGGAGCGGGGTACTTTTTAAATAAACATTTAAAATGAAATCAAGAATTTGGCATAGAGGTGGTCTGTCTATATAACCTAGCTCTGTCATTGATTAAGAAGAACTTTTCCTTTGGAAATGGAATCATTTTTTGGTCTAAGGAACCGTGCCCTTATCCTTCTCCTTTGCCTCCCTCTGACTCCCGTCTGCAAAAGATATCTCCCTGCAGTGACACAGGAAACATGGCTTGTTCCCAATTGAAGGCAAAAGTACTCCATGCTTCAACAAACTAGACATTTGGACTGCCTTTTAGTGCTTTTAAAGTGCCTCTTAATTAAATCACATTTAAGTTTTGTAAGACATCGAATCAATTTCTTTCCTATTGGAATGTGTAAAGAAAGTGTCTTTTCAGACTAAAGTTAGAAGCATAGAACTATCTTATTAGTTTTGTAATGAAATTTGGAACTGCTAATCTTTTTTCATCTAGCCTTAAAATTTTTAAAAGAATGGAGATTTTTTAGGGGCCACCTGAGGCTGCTTCTGCCTGGCTGTACTTGCTGTCTTAGTGAGTTCGCCCTTTAAAACCTTGACAAGCAAAACTTGTCAAGAGAGCTGTGTCACAGATCAGTTTCCAAGGCAAGCTGCTGGGCTGTTTGAGCAGTGAAAGATGAGAAGGACTCCGAAAGACTCCAAAGTATCCCAAACACCCTTGGAAGCAACGTAATATTCTGGGATTTGATGCTCAAACCTTCCCACACCAAACATTCATCCCCAGCTTGTGGGCTTTGTGGGACCATGGAGGAGAATGATTCAAACGACAATATGTGTACACCCTGTGGGTGCAAGGTTTCCAGAAGAAACACATAGTTGGCCAGATTCAGGCGAAAGACGAAAAAATGCTAGCCCAGATCACAGACAATAAGGCATAAAGAAATCTTCTCCCCAAATCTCTTAAGCAGTTCATGTTGGTATTGTACAGTCAGTCAGTCATGTCCAACTTTTTGTGACCCCATGGACTGCAGCATGCCAGGCTTCCCTGTCCTGGTTCATGGGAAAGTGTCTATTTGTGGTTACTTGAATGGTCGTGTGATCGAGGGCGTCAGTCCTGGATTTGAACTTAAGTTCTGAGTCTGGAGCAGAAACCCATATTCTCCTCCGTGGGGGCCAGAGGTCACCCTGTGAGAGGCCAGAGTCAGGGCAGGCCAGGCTGAGTGGCACTAAGCTGGTAAAAGGAAATAGCAGGGCAAAGAGCTCAATGACCGCCCTTGGCCCTGGCTTCCCCTCCCTGGGGCAGAGGGGCAGGACGCTGCGGAGGGTGTCGTTTCCTGATAGGAAATGTTCCTTCTCTAAGTGAGGTATTGGACAGCCTTTGCCTGCATAGCTGCGGATCTTTTTGAAAGTGCGTGTTCCTGTTTGAGCAGTTGTTCAGAAGAGGTCAAGAGCTGAGATCCAGAAGAATGGTGTCAACTCCTCTTAATGCAGGAGTAACAAGTTGGGGGGAAGCTCAGTCCAGCCTGCATTACTGATGCCTTGAATATATAATATTTAAAACCAAAGACTCTGACTCCAGGGATGCACTGATATTGTGGTCTCCTGTCAGCAGTTTCTGGGTTCCATTCCTTGGGTTAGACATACAAAAATTATTTGCCTGTATAGGCTTAGGGCTTCCCAGGTGGCACTAGTGATAACGAACCTGCCTGCTTTGATCCCTGGGTGGGAAGATCCCCTGGAGTAAGAAATGTCAACCCACTCCAGATGCTTGTCTGGGGAATCCTGTGGACAGAGGAGCCTGGGGGGCTATGGCCCACAGGCACACAAGGAGTGGGACACGACTGAAGCAACTTAGCACACACCACACATATCCATTTAATAAAAACCCACGCTTACATGATTCCAGCTTGCGCTTCATCCAGTCCAACATTTCTCATGACGTACTCCGCATGTAAATTAAATAAGCAGGGTGACAATATGCAGCCTTGATGTACTCCTTTCCTGATTTGGAACCAGTCTGTTGTTCCATGTCCAGTTCTAACTGTTGCTTCCTGACCTGCATACAGATTTCTCAGGAGGCAGGTAAGGTGGTCTGGTATTCCCATCTCTTTCAGAATTTTCCACAGTTTGTTGTGATCCACACAGTCAAAGACTTTGGCATAGTCAATAAAGCAGAAGTAGATGTTTTTCTGAAGCTGTCTCGCTTTTTCAATGATCCAACAGATGTTGGCAATTTGATCTTGGTTCCTCTGCCTTTTCTAAATCCAGCTTGAACATCTGAAAGTTCACGGTTCGCATACTGTTGAAGCCTGGCTTGGAGAATTTTGAGCATTACTTCGCTAGAGTGTGAGATGAATGCAATTGTGTGGTAGTTTGAGCATTCTTTGGCATTGCCTTTCTTTGGGCTTCCTTTGTGGCTCAGCTGCTAAAGAATCCACCTGCAATGCGGGAGATCTGGGTTCAATCCCTGGGATGGGAAGATCCCCTGGAGAAGGGAAAGGCTACCAACTCCAGTACTCTGACCTGGAGAATTCCATGGACTAGTCCATGGTGTCACAAAGAGTTGGACATGACTGAGTGACTTTCACTTTCACTTTGGTTCATCCTGGTGGCTCAGATGGTAAAGAGTCTGCCTGCAATACGGGAGACCGGGGTTCAATCCCTGGGTCAGGAAGTTCCCCTGGAGAAGGAAATGGTAACCCACTCCAGTATCCTTGCCTGGAAAATCCCGTGGATGGAGGATCCTGGCAGACTACATACCACGGGGTCACAAAGAGTCAGACATGACTGAGCGACTTTACTTCCACATGATTAGGTCTTTTAAACTTTGGGTAAAAGCCAGTGCAAGTATCCGCACTTGGCTGAGTAGGTAGCTGATTCTAGATGGGGGGTGGGGGGAGGGGGACAGGGAGGAGGGCAGGGAAGGGGGATGGAGAGGGCAGGCAGACCTTATAGAGGACGTGTCAGATCTCAGCCTTGTTCAACCTGCAGACATCTGTGGATTCTACTATAGAATCCTAAGGCCTCTCTTCTCAGAGTGTAGAGGGTCTAATTGGATGGGAATTTCCTAAGCACATGGTAAAATGCATAAATCAAAGCTTAGGAATGGAGTCCAGAAACTGCAGGCAAGAGACCATAATATCAGTGCATTCCTGGAGTCAGAGGTCTTTGGTCTTAAATATCATATATTGAGGGCATCAGGAATGCAGTCCAGGCTAAGCTTCCCCCAACCTGTTACTCTTGCATGAAGAGGGTGTTGTCACTTACCATTCTTCTGGGTCTCAGCTCTGGATCTCTCTGTATAGCCACTCAAAGAGGAGCACACACTTGACCCTCTCCAGGAGAGCAAGCCAGTAGCAAGTTGAACCAATGTTACTAATATGAGTGTTTTTGAACAGGGGAACCTAGCTTAAGAACCAGGCCTATGATTTTTTATAAAGTGTTTCTTTTTTAACTTTTAAACTTAGAGGCACATATCTGAACTACTGTAACTGTTGGGCTACAAATAATCCCCTGAATTCATTATACTTATTCATGCCTTTTATTTCATGCCTTTTAAGTCCTATCACTGACCTAGAATTTATCATACTCACAGAGCAATCTGGTATAGGATACCCCAGATTGGAAACCCCCATACTTCTCACAGTTCCTCAACGCAAATCACATCTCTCTTTTTGCTGCCTTCCACCTCCTGGAATGCCCATGCTGTGTTCAAAAGCCATTCTCTTTATATCTCCTTCCTCCTCCTAGATATCCAAGTAGACTCATCACAGAATAACTTTCAGGGATTCCTTGGTGGTCCAGTGGTTAGGACTCGGCAGTTTCATTACCAGAGCCCCAAGTTTGATCCCTGGTCAAGGAACTAAGGTCTTGCAAGCAGCATATTGCAGCCAAGAAAGAAAAAAATCAACTTTCCTTAAGTTAATCTAGAAATGTAATGTTTGCCAGTAGGGTTTTTTGGAAATAAGGAAAACTGATTATAAAGTTTACATTGAAATATGCACAAGCAACAGTAGTCAAAAATAGAATAGAAAGTTGAAATTGATAGAGGAATGTAGGTATAATAAAGGGCTTTTCAAATTAGTAAAAAAAAAAAAAAAAAAAAGAGCACTTCTTCTAAAAATGTTTTAGAAAGCTAGATTCCTCTCAACTTTATCCCAGAATAAATGCCTGATGCAGCAAATATTTACATATAGTAAATAAAATCACAAACTTGAAATTTTTTATAAACTTGGCGTGAAGAAGCCCTTTCTAAGTATGACTCAAAACCCAAAGACATAGACAAACAAATGGATAATTAACTTGATAAGAATAAAAATTTTTTGTATTTTAAAAAATGCAACTAACATCTAAAGTTAAAGTACAGATAGGGAAAAGCATTTTCAATTGATATCCTTAATCTATACAGAGTTTCCACAAATCAATAAGAAAAAGATTAACAACCCAACAGAAAAAAAGGCAAAGGACACGAGGAGACAATTCACAAAAAAGGAATTGTAGATGGTCCTTAACATAGGAAAAGATGCTTAACCTTACTCCCAATAAGATCAATGCAAATCAAAACTGAGACATTACATCAAAAATGATATAGCCTTCCAGTTGAAAAGGGTGTAGGAAATAGGCATGTATTTTCATGTATGTAGGAAATAGGCATACATCTTCAAGGTTGGCGGCAGTATAAAAATTTTTTTTATTTTTGGCCATGCTGTGTGGCATGCAAGATCCTTATTTCCTAACCGGAATCAAAACAATGCCCACTGCATTAGAAGCCTGAAGTCTTAAACACTGGACAGCTATGGACGTCCCACAGCAGTATAAATCGATAAAATGTCTGCAGAGGTATCTGGCAATATTTGTGAAAATTTTAAAGCATCTTTTGATTCAGTAGATTTGTCTTATCCTAAAGATATACATGTGCACATACAAATTTTTTTGATTTTTAGAAATTTATTTATTTTTAATTGGAGGATAATTGCTTTACAATGGTGTGCTGGTTTCTGCCATATATCAACATGAATCAGCCATAAGTATACATCTGTTCCCTCCCTCTTGAAATTCCTCCCACCTCCCACCCCATCCCACACCTCTAGGCTGTCACAGAGCACCAGGTTGAGCTTCCTGCATTATACAGCAACTTCCCGTTAGTTACATAAGGTAACATACATATTTCAATGCTACTCTCTCAATTCGTCCCACCCTCTCCTGTCCTTGCTGTGGCCATAAGTCTGTTCTTTATGTCTGAGTGTCTATTCCTGCCCTGAAAATAGGTTCATCAGTACCATTTTTCTAGATTCCATATATATGTGCTAATATAAGGTATTGTTTTTCTCTTTCTGACTTACTTCACTCTGTATAACAGGCTTTCGGTTCATCCACCTCATTAGAACTGACTCAACTGTGTTCCTTTTTATGGCTGAGTAATATTCCATTGTATATATTAATATGTACCACAATTTCTTTATCCATTCATCTGTTGAGGGACATCTAGGTTGCTTCCATGTCCTGGCTATTGTAAATAGTGCTGCAACAAACATTGGTGTACATGTATCTTTTTCAATTTTACATATACAAATTTTTACATGTACAAAAAGTCCTTTCAGCATGACTTGTAATAAGAAAAGATTGCAGCTGCCCCATATCCACTAACAAGGGATCGGTTAAATAAACCACAGTTCATTCAAGCAATGGAAGCCTGTTCATCCTATAAAAAAGACTAAGAGAGCTCTTTGGAGCACTGTTATGGAACAATCTCCAAGGTATATTATTTAAGGCAAAAATCGCATGAAAAACATGGCTCATAAGAGTGTATATACTGTTATAATTTGTGAAAAAAAGGAGAAAGAACATATGTAGATACACTGAATCTGCAAGAAATACTAAAAAATAGGTTTGGGGTTGCCGAGGGAGAGCAGTGAGAGGAAGACTGCCTCACTAGGCATGCTTTTTACTTTTTATTTTTGTATTTAAATTTGTATGTAATAACATTAAATAAAAATAACATAAATAACATTTTTAAAAAATATAACACTTCTGGGTTTAGATTGACAGAGAAACCAGATCCCAACAGAGCAGAGGGTTGTTAACAACACAACAAACAAGAATCAGCTAAAAAATTCTCTGAACTAAAGAGAGAATTCAGTATATGGAGGCAAATCCAAAAATCAATCACCTCAAGAAATGATGCCGGGACACTTGGCCAACACATGCAAAATGAAGTTTGATTCTGACATCACACTGTATAAAAAAAATAACTCAAAATGGATGAAAGACTCATATGTAAGAGCCAAAACTATAAAACCCTCAGGAGAAAACACAAGGGTAAATTCTCATGGCCCTTGGATAAGGCAATGGTTTCTTAGATATGACACCAAAAGCACAAGCAATGAAAAAAAAAAAGAAATTACACTTTATCAAAACTTGAAACTTTTGTCTTTCAAAGGATGGCATCAAGAAAGTGAAAAGATAACCTACAGAAATAGGAGGAAAAAAATTTAATGATACATCTGTTAAAAGACTTGTATCTAGAATACATACAGAATTCTCATAATTCAACAATAAAAAACCAAACAACCCAATTTTAAAATGGAGAAAGGATCTGCATAGACATTTCTTCAAAGACGATAAACAAATGTCTGACATAAGCATATGAAAAGAAGCTCAGCATCATTAGCCATCATGGGAAATGGAAAACCAAAACTACAATGAAATGTCATTTACATACATCGGATGGCTATTATCAAAACATCAACACGTGGTGAGGACATAAAGAAGACAGAACCCTCGTACCCTGTTGGTGGGAAGTAAAGTCGTGCAGCTACTTTGGAAACATAGCCTGATAGTTCCTTAAAAAGTAAAGCATAGTGTTACTCAGCGATTCCTCTCCCGAGAGAAATGAAAACATGTTGACAGAAAATTGCCTATGATTATTCATAGCATTTATTCATAATAGCCAAAGGTTGGAAACAATCCAAATGTCCATCAACTGATAAGTGGATAAACAAACTGTGGTATATCCATACAATGGAATATTACTTGGTCTTAAGAAGGAACAAAATCCTGGTACATGCTACAACATGGAAGGACCTTGTAAATATTTATGTTAAGTGAAGTAAGCCAGTTATAGAATACAACATAATATATGATTTGATTTGTATGAAATATCCAAATAGGCAAATAGTGATAGAAAGCAGATTAGTAGCTGCATCAGAACCAGGAAGGATGAGGGTGTAGAGAATTGAGGAGGTGATAAACTATGAGGTTTCTTTTTGACATGATGAAAATATCCTATAATTGATCATGGTAATGACCATAGAAGTCCATGAATGTACTAAAAACCACTGAATTGTATACATTAAAATGAGTGAATTGTATGACATGTGATTATACATCTATTGCCGTTTATAAAACCGTTAACAAAAAAAAGTCAGTTACCTCCTCGCTCCAAACTATTTGAACAACTTTAAAAAGAAGATACTATCTCTACCTATCTATAGGTGCTGCTTTTGTAAAGATGTCTGTATCACACACATGTGACCAATTGCATGGTGTGTGTATAATGCATGTACACAGATTTGCACAAGTAAATATATGCCAGGAATCTTGCCCAGGGTCACTTGCAATCAAGGCAAATAGATAGGAGGGAAATTTTTATTTTTACTTTATATACTTCTATGTTGTTTGATTTTTAAAAAATCAGTACTTTCTCTTTTGCTAGTATACAATGAAAAATAGGAAAAGGCAAAATTTGAGCTTCTTTACTGACATCTATCAATTATTGACCCTTTGCCAAGTGCCATGTACTGTTCTAACCTCCTGTTGTACCTGATCTCATCTCACCCTTAAAAGACCCTTATACAGCCCTACATAGAATTTTCTCTTACTGGGTAGGAAGACTGAGTCTCAGAGGAGGTAAGGGACTCAGCCAGGCTCTTCACACAGGTGAGAGGCGGCTATGTCTGGAAGCTGAGCCCTGTCCTCAGCCTAAGCATTCCAGCTTCACCCCCTCCCATTGCTGGAATGGGGCTTAAGCTGCTTTTGTAATTTTCCCAAAACCGACCTCCTCAGAGTCTACTTCAACAATAATAGAGGACAACAATAATCCTGTTAAAGTGTGCATATAAAATAAATCAGGCTTGGGCAACAAATTTCAAAGTTCACCAAAATCAAGTAACAGTCTAAATAACTTTAAAGAAGGCTCATAGCTGATGATCAGGCTCCAAGGCTTGACAGATTCTTGTCTTTAAAATGTTCCAGTCAGTTAAATATTCATTAGGAATTCAGCACCACTGGGGAAATGGGTTAAATTAGTTAAATGTACTAAAGACCACGATTCACAGTGAAAAAATATCCAGGGCTACCTGTTGATTACTGTACTGTCTGAAGTGAGCAGGGAGGTGGCACTAATGCCATGCACCCAATGGCATTTCAATAGCGTGTGCCTTCCTGGAAACTGTCTTCAGAGAGACATCTATTTCCTCTGGTTTTGAAAAATGCTTCCAAAACATCCAATAGTGTCTCAGTGGTTCTCTGTAGAAATACAAAATAAAACTAGTCTGGTGTTTTTAACTATGTTATATAAAACATTTCTCAATCTGCTACAAGCATTAGCATTTTATAAGAAAGATCTCAGTATTACTTATTTGTTTGTTTGTGTATAACTGTGAAGGGATTTAGAAGTGTTTCTAAATGTATTTCTATACCAGTACCCACATATTTCAATGGACAAGAACTTGGGCAAACTCCAGGAGTTTGGTGAAGGACAGGCAAGCCTGGCGTACTGCAGTCCATGGGGTCGCAAAGGTCAGACACGACTTAACAACTGAACGACAACATTCCTCATATTGGCTCACCCCATGATTCTAGCTGGACCATAAAGAAGGCTAAGAACCAAAGAATTAATACTTTCGAACTGTGGTGCTGGGGAAGACTCTTTGGAGTCCCTTGGACAGCAAGGAGTTCAAACCAGTCAATCCTTTAAGGAAGTCAACTCTGAACATTCATTGGAAGGACTGATGCTGAAGCTGAAGTTCCAATATTTTGATCATCTGATGAAAAGAGTTGACTCATTTCATTGGAAAAGACCCTGATGCTGGGAAAGATTGAGGGCAGGAGAAGGGAGCGAAGAGATGGTTAGATAGCATCACAGACTCAACGGACATGAATTTGCCCAAACTCCAGGGGATAGTGAAGGACAGGGGAGCCTGGTATGCTGCAGTCCATGGGGTTGCAAAGAGTCAGACACAACTTAGTGACTGAAAACAGTAACAAAATTATTCTGTCCATGGTCCTCTCTCCCTTCACTCACTAAGGTCACATTCACAGTTGCTGCTATAACTTTCCAACATCTTTCCCAGTCCTTTCTTTGCTAAGTGCTAGATGTCAAATCCCAGTGGTCTAATCAGGAAATTTTCATCTTCAAATGTCTTAAGCCAAGTACAATTGGCTTAAGAAAATAGGAAGTATATTGGTTCATCTAACTGAAAACTACATGTACAGCTTCAAGCTTGGCTGGATACAAGTGCTCAATCAGTGACAGAAGGCCCTGTCTGCATCTCTTGTAATTGGTTTCTTCTATGGCTTCATTCTCATGTAAGCTGACCCAAAGTAGTGACAGGATTACCAGCTGCTTCAGGCTGAGCTTTCAGGAGCATAACAGCCCTAGTAGAAGAAAATTTTACCTTCCCAAATATTCCAGTGAAAGCCTGAGCGCCTGACTCTCATTGGCTCAGGTTGGGTCATGTGTCCATTTCTGAATTAATCACAGTGACTTGGGTTGATTAGGCCTGGAAGACATGCACATTTCTGAAATCGAGAAGAGGGGGACCCAAGCCTACTGAAACCCAAGGGACTGTGTGTGGGAAAGAGGTTAGTTTCTCAAAAGGAAAAGCGAGGACCTGTTTCCAGAACACATAGAGGCTGAGTAGCAAAAAGCAAACAAACCAAAACCCCATCCAGTTGTCCCACATCTCGTGAACATCTCCAACAACTCATGGACCACCTGTGGTAAACCCAACACATCCGCTCCCTGCCTCTGTCTCTCCAGCTGGATTCCCCACCTTAATTAAAGCTATGATCAACAACCTACTTACTGAGTTTGGAAACTTGGGGACAGCCAATTACTCTTTCACCATCTTCTCTGTTTCTACTTCTGAAACACTGCCCTTTTCTCAATGGTGCTTTTGTCCTAGTTTGGAATTTCAACATCTCTTGCCTAGCCTATTTCACTAGATTCTTGTGTAATTCTATCTCCATTATCCCCTCCTGAAAACCGCTCTCTACACTGCTGCCGAAATAACCTTTCTGAAGTATCTATCGGA
Organism: Cervus canadensis; assembly: GCF_019320065.1. Classification (NCBI taxonomy): domain Eukaryota; kingdom Metazoa; phylum Chordata; class Mammalia; order Artiodactyla; family Cervidae; genus Cervus; species Cervus canadensis. The sequence goes on along the minus strand of NC_057393.1, from coordinate 56,414,948 downwards.
ACTTGTTTCTTCCCTGTGCATTTTTTGGCATGTTTGGGCTGCCCAGCATCATGCTGTTTAGGAGATCCCCACCTTCGGGCCCTGGTGGAAGCCGAGAATTGATGGGCAGGGAACCCCCACCTGGGCAGCCCTTGACTCTAGACCTCTTGGCATCAGGATAAAGAGAGAACAGATACCGTGTTCTGTGGCCCCAGCTGTGGCAGCTACATCCAGTTTCCACTGGCAGCAGGGCAGTCATGCCAACCACAGGATCCATCAATCAATGAGGCTAGTGGTACAGGCCACCATTTCAGTAGCCATGGTCACAGAGTCCTTCCAGGTCTGTTTTTTTGTGTGACTTGAGCTCTTCCTCTGGCTTGGAGTCTTGTCCCTTTTTTTTTTTTTAAGCCAGCTTTCTCAGCCTTTCTTTCTGGCAATTCTGTGAGCTCCCTGTCTTCCCCGCCCACATTTCCTTTTGAATCTGTCTCAGCCAGAGTCAGTTCTGTGGCTCACAGCTGGGAACCAGGACTGAGACTCCCCTGCATGGCTTTAAGACGCAGCCTGAACTCTTCAGCGGGGCATCAGAGTCCTTCATGATGTGGGCCTCACCCCGCTCTCCACTTGGCTGCTGTCCACTCCCAGTGCTCAGTGACCAGACCAGGCCCTCCAGGTCCATAGGCCATTGCCCTCCTGTGTGCCCTACTTCGTCTGGTAAATGCTGCCGACTCAAACAGCTCCTCTTCCATCATCTTTCCGCACCACATATCCCCAGCAGCCTGGTGGGCTCCGTCCTGCGGTCTCCCGCAGCCTTCCTCCTCCACAGCCTCTGAACGAATGCCCAGCATCTTCTATCTGTGTGCGTCTGACTCCTGAGAGGGTCATGTATGTGTGAGCGCTCAGTCACTTCAGTCATGTCTGACTCTTTGCGACTCCACAGACTGTAGCCTGCCAGGATCCTCTGTCTATGGGATTCTCCAGGCAAGAAAACTGGAGTGGGTTGCCGCTTCCTACTCCAGGGGATCTTCCAGACCCAGAGATCAAACCCGCATCTCTTATGTCTCCTGCACTGACAGATGGGTTCTTTACTACTAGCGCCGAGAGGGTCACAGAGCTCCTCAAAGCGGCAGCCGTGTCATCTTTCACTTCTCTGTGCCTTCTGCCCCAGAGCCTGGCACCGTGGGTGTCACCCAGGAAGCCAGCTCCCGAGAACACACTGGTTGACAACAGACGGCTCAGCTATCAGCGGTCAACCCTTGCTGAAGGGGCAGTGTGGCATTCTCACTTAATAAAGCATGTTGGAAAAATGCTTAAATGCCTCAAAGAAATGTGCTTAGTACAAACTGCTGCTGACAATTTCTTAGCATCTCCCTTTGGGGAATCAGTTGACCTGCTGGAGAAAAGTATCCCCCTGGGTTCTCGGTAGCTGGAAAACCTCTGGGTCCATGGAGAAGAGGAGACCTGGCTCTCCCCTTTGGCCACTGTGGTGGGCGGTGGCTGTCCACTTCTGCTGCCTCCCCTCCACCTTCTTCCAGGAACAGCCCTGTTGTTAGGGCTTCACCTCTCCCCTACTCTTGGTTTGACTGGGATCCCCAGCTCTGCTCTGCTGCAGCACAAACTCATATCGGCTAATCAGAGCAAGACACCCTCAGGTGAGAGTGATGGGCTTTTCTTAGGCCAGTGTGAGTTAGGTTTCCTATCACCTGGAACCAAAATGTCAGCTACCAAACACAACGCGGTGCTAGGCAAGATTAAACTAGCCGTGACTCAGAGCAGCTAGAGGGCCTGTGGGAACTGGGGCAGCTCCCTGAAACTCCAGGAACCCCCGCCCCAGTCTGAGACCTGCATCAACTCCCTACCCCCGCAGGAGCTGACTGTTGACACTCAGCTCATCTTCCTCTTGTGTGTGTGTTAGTTGTTCAGTCATGGTTGACTCTTTGCAACCCCATGGACTGTAGTCCACCAGGCTCTTCTGTCCATTGAATTCTCCATCTTCCTCTTAGCCACCCCCAAATAAACCAGGTGCCTAGAGGTAGCTTTGCACAAAGTCAAATTTATGGAAGTTTCCTTAGGGAGAGAGGAAAGGGCTTCTGTCTCTCCCAGCAAGGGTTTTCGGGTTTTCAGTCTTCTTCATGCTTGTCTACACAGCCCTCAACAACAAGCCCCCTCCTCCCACCACCTCTCTGCCCCCTCAGGGTCTCTGCCTCCACCCTTTTGGCAGAAGCACTTTCCTGTTTTACCCTCAGACAGCAAACTCCTCCTCCTTGTCTCAATTCCAGGCCAAAAATGGGCTGCAGGCTGCCGGGCTTCCCTGGGTTAGCTGTTCTCGGCTAGGAAACTCTGCCTAGCTCTTAATGTATGTTAATGAGTTCTCAACAACCTGACAGAGACCAAGCCTGCTGGCTGGAGCCTTAAAAACACTGTTGACCTCAAACTCGGTGCTCTGTGACAACCTGGAGGGATGGGGCGGGGAGGGAGGCAGGAGAGGGGTTCAGGATGGAGGGGACACACGTTTGCCTATGGTCAGTTTACACTGATATATGGCAAAAACCACCACAATATTGTAAAGTGATTATCTTCCAATTAAAATAAATTTAAAAATAAAAATAAAGAGATTCTGGAGAGGTTAAGTTAAACATCTTAAACTAAGTCACTGGAAAAAACAGAACACTGATGTAGAGAGTAAAGCAACTTGCCTGTGGCCACAAGGCTGCTGGGCAGTCAGGACTCAAGCCCAGTCTGCCTTCGTGACCCAGAAGCAGCTCAGAGAACAGTATAGCCGAGCCGTGTGCTAGTGGGGATGTGTGCAGCCGAGGTGACTGGGAACACCAGGACTCACTTCATCAGACGCGGAAAAGCTGTCAGAACACATTAGGGCTTTCGGCAAAGAAACAGGACTATGTGTTGTGGAGTTTTGCCTGAGAAAAAGGATTGTAACGGTGATATGTTTGGGGAAATCACTCCATCTCCCACTTGTTCAGTTTGTCACAGTAATTGTTGCTGTTTCCCAGGCAGCTTGATTTGCTAGTAAAGTGAGGGATGCCCACCCTGGTGTCCAGAGATGCAGCTTGGAATGCGCCCTTGGTGGTCAAAGCACATTCTTACAGACTGTAAGATCTCAACAAAAAAATGTCCCCCAATACCTTTACTGAACACAATGAACCTGGGCACATGTATGCTTGAGAAAATGCTTTGAAAGTTGGCCAGATAGAAATGTGTGTGTCACTTAATGGAATGGGGACACAGGAAAAAAAAAAGATGGCTGCTTTCTTTGTCACCAACACAATAAGCATGGTTCAGGGTGGAAATTCAGAGCAGGGTATGGACACTAACTCCCTCCTTAGGATTTGTGTGGCTGAGAAATTACTCAACCCACAGTTCTTGGTTTTTTCATCTACAAAATGGGGGTGGTAATAACAGCTTCCTCATGTTGCTATTATGAGGATCAAAATGAAAACAAATAAGGAGCAGAGCCCAGATCCTGGCACACCATGAATCTGTCTAGAAATGTTCTGGATTATTATGCTTTATTATTATCTGGAGTGTCTCATTGTTACTCAAAGGACATACATTACTTTTTCCATCAGGAAAAGGATGAAGTTTGGTTTTTAAGTTCCTCTGCAGAAAAGCAGAGCATCTGTTTCTTTGGCCTTTCTTTTGGGTCCAGCAGTTCTGAGAAGGAAATGAGTGTTTTTCACTTTGCACTTCAGCTGGAAAAGAGAGGTGATAAACAGCATGGGAGACAGATAATTTGTAATACAACTCAACTCTGTCCTCCAATTCTTGAGAATTCTATCTTAGCATGAACGTTTCCTTGGGTATTCAAAGAAACAAGAACTCACATCACCTCCTATTACTTCCCACATATGAAGAAAACCCAACGAGCTCCAAATAGACCCACTCTGACCAACCTGGTTAGACACCAACCACCCATCGTGGGTGGATCACAGTGTCAGGTGCTTACCTGTACTGCCTCACTGAATTCTCAATCAACCTCAGGAAGAAGCCCGAGTTCAGACAGCAGTGTGGCTCAGTGGCACAGGACAAGGACACTAGACCCCAACCAACTGGATGTGAACTCCAACCATGTGACCCAAGGAGAGTTACTCAGCCTCTCTGATCCTCAACATCTTAACAGGTAGCATGAAAGTAATATACATCGCAAGCGACACAGTGAGAATTTAGAGGTGATATCAGGCGGAAGAGATTGAGAACAGGGACTGGCACAGAGAAAGTACTTGATAAATATTAACTGTTATTGTTCTCACACCTACGTCATGGCAGAGAGAGTAGATGCACGTCTATCGTTTGTTCGGTTCAACATCCATATTCCCCCCTTCTAGAAACCACACCCCAATTTTGTTTTCCAGTTCCTCTTCCATTTATTGAGCAGAGTCTTAGACAGTTTGTCAATCAAATTACTCCAAGAAAGATATAGATGACCCAAGAAATGCCAATCAGATATTCTTTCCTGGAATTGAACTCTGAAGGGTATTGACAAAATTGACATGGCTTACAATGAAAGAAATCACTCAGCCCATCTATTGATGTTTTTGTGTTGGCAATACTTGTTATTTTCTAAACACCTGATTATTTCTTTAATAGTCTGTTATAGCTTCATAGGAGCAAGATCATCCTTGCTCTCTGAAGTTATTACAGTTCATATAAAGCCTTTGTTCTATGAGCTCCATTTTACTTCCTAGCATTAGTTATTATCTTTGTGAAGTCTGGAGCCTCGTTTCATGTGTTTGGTTTTCTTCAGTTTAGCAACCTCAGCCATCGGTCCCCACCAGCCTGTGTGCAGCCTCCCTATACGAGGGTGAGGAGGGGCAGTTTGTACCAGCCAGGACATGCCAACGATCCAGCTCCAGAGCATGAGGGCTCCTGTCCCAGGACAGGTGCCTCACAGGATACATCCCACCCACTGACACAGCCCAACTGCAGGGAAAGACCCCAGGCCACTAGATCTCCACAGGGCCAGGAATAAGAAGCTATTTTCCAAGGGAAGCAGTGTAGCCTTAGAGAGGCCAAGTAGACTCGGCAAATAACCTTCAACTTCAAGGTTCATGAATATTCCTCATCTGTAAAATGGGCACATTCCCAGCAGGCGAAGCCATGGTAAAGGTTAAAGAATATCTAGTAAATATGTAGAATCCCCAGCAAAGGGCCCGGGACACACATACTATCAATGGCAGCTCTAATTATTTTTATTTTGTGTCACTTAGAATGCTCCTGCAGTGTGAGTCAGTGTGTATGTACTCCAAGAGGCTGTATTCAAGCAGAGGGAATTTTAACACTACGTCCTCCAACTTCAGACTGCCCTTTCTCTTTAGGTTTCCCCACCCCAACCCCATGATCAGTATTTCTGGGTCTGCTCCATAAGAGGATCAGCTCTTCCAGCTTTCCTGTAGGAAGTTTCCTTTAAACACCATTTCCTCCAGGGAGCCTTCCCTGACTCCCACAATCCTCTGCACTTACCTCCAACATAACCCATAACTCAGGGAATTACAGTTGTCCACCAGTATATATGGGGGATTGGTTCCAGGACCTCCCTGAAGGTATCAAACTTCACACATGCTCAAGTCCTTCATATGAAATGGTGTAGTATTTGCGTGTAACTTACACACATCCTCCCGTATACTTTTTTTTTCATTTATTTTTATTAGTTGGATGCTAGTTACTTTACAATATTGTTCCCATATACTTTAAATCATCTCTAGATTACTTGCAATACCTAATAAGGTGTAAATGCCAAGAAGTCATTGTAAATACAATGTAAATGCACTGTGACATAGTAGCTGGCGCATGACAAATTCCAGTTTTGCTTTTTGGACTTCCTGGAATTTTTTTCCCCAAGTATTTGTGATCCATACTTGGATCCATGTGGAACCCATGGGTATGGAGAGCCAACTGTGAACTGTTTATAACGTCTTTCCTGCTGTGCTCCAAGACACATGTTTGTTTCACCCTGGATCCCAGCGCCTAGAGAGAAGGGCTCTGAGAAGGGAATAAGTGAATAAATGATGTGTAGAAAGCAAAACATCCTTCCTGTGCTGCTTCTTCCTTGGCATCTTTGCAGGGATGCAAAACCAACAAAAGGCTAAAGAGTGGAGATGCCAACAGATCTGTAAACATTGCCTGATGCTCAAAGGAAAATCTGCCCATAGGAGGGGTAAATCTGCCCCTTTATGTTTAGTTTTTCTTTCTCCCCATTCCCTACCCTCCCTAATTCATCTGCCCCCACCCCCAACTTGACAACATGAAGTGACAACAGGAAGTCTCTCTTAAGCATTTTTTAATTTCTCTGTTATTTGGTTTTCTACTTTGGTACATGGTAAATATGATCATATTTCACACAGAAGCGGACATACCTCATTATGGCACGCCCCATAAAACAGAACGCATATAAATCACCTGGCATGGTTTGGCTTCACCTGGCTGTCATTGCTAAAATCTCTATTTCTAAGAGCACAAGGGAGAACAGTGCTTGAATCTACAGATGAACAAGGACAGGGTGAGCAACAGCCAAGTCTGCTGGGCTGGAGAGAAACCAAAGACATGGGCTCCTCGGTAGCTGGCTGGCTGTCTGCAGAGACGTGAATGACACAGACAGAGAAGCCACACAAAACCCTGGAGACCAGGGCAGCTGGAGAAACACTCCACAGCTATAGCCCATCTATCAGACACCTCCGGCTTTCTCAGCCCTAAGAGACTCTGAAATAAACCCAAAGGCCCAAGATGGCTTAATACCGAAGCTGGTGGTACCTATATTTCGGCCTCAATTACCATATGGGTAGGTTTTATCTTGGGGCTCCTGACAGTCTCTCTCCTGGGCAGCAGAGCCAGCCAACACCTAACATCCCCCATGTCCCTAGGCAACCCCACAGCAAGACTCAGACAGGCTCTAAAATGTTTTGCCCTCAAAGGCCTGGAGATTGAAGGCAGTATCCAGAAACTTCTTCAGAGACACCAGGTGAGTGTTCCTGTTCCCTGTGGCTGGTGCAGCTGCTGGGTCTCGGCCAACATACCTGGAGGAGGAGAGACAAGCTCATAGAAGGGCTGGGTTGGCTTCACGGCTACCCTTAGGACCACATGGGGTCTATGCTTATCATCACCCAGCTGCAGGAATAAAGAGCCTGAGGCTCCAAGGGGCTAAGTCAGTGGCCTAAGATCAAAGGTAGGAGATCTGAGACATGCAAGAAGTTCTCTAGTTCAGTTCTGGCCTCAGAACAAACACAAAGGTTTGCTCTCCAATGGGGAAGATGCTCTGTCACTGACAGTCACAGAGCTAGCAGGGACTAGGGGGCCCAACTCCTCCGCTTTCAATACACCCAGAGAAGGGCAGTGGCCAGTGCCGGTCACACAGCACACGGGGCAGGTGAGGCCAGGATGGGGCCTCAAGCCCTCAGAGCCTCAGCCCTGGCAGACACGAGGGGTGGGTGGTGGGCAGCCCCTGCACCCAGCCTTGTACCATATGGGCCGCGCCCGGCCCAGGATGGTCATGAAGCGTGGGCTGATGTAGTCGTAGTAGCCCATGTTCTTGTGCTCCTCTTGACACCACACCAGCTCCACGCCTGGGTACTTCTCTGCCTCTCGCTTGATCAGGTCGAAAGGAAACGGAGAGATCTGGGGCAGGTCAGGAAGAATGAAGGGCACAGCCAGGGGAAGGGGGGGCAAGCCCACAGTCAGGCCCCCCAGAGAGCAGCCACCGCCCCCCTCACTGGCTCCACCCCTGGCACGCTGCCCAGAGCCAGGGGGCTGGCAATTCGACCTTGCCCACCACTCTAGCAGGTGAGGGGCTCAGGCGCACCTGCTCCAGGCGTGTGATGGCCACATGCTCATCCAGGCCCTGGCTGCTCCGCTCCTTCACCAGGTCATAGTACACCTTGCCCGTGCAGAAGATGAGCCGCCGCACCTGCCCAGGAGCCTGCGCCGCAGGCCCATCCTCAGGAATCACCCGCTGGAAACTGGTTCCTGGGGACCAACAGGACATGGAAGGGGCATTGGCTCCCAGAGCGGCCAGAGCAGCCTGGGAATCAAGTCCACACTCCTGGCTCCTCCAGGCTCTCCTTGGGCACTGAGTCAAGCCCCAGATTTAGATCTGCAATACGAACCTCCTGAGCCAAACAACAGAGCAGGAGACAGTGGACACCCTGAGATGTCCCAGGGACAGGAGTGGAGACAGCAGCTGGAGCCAAGGGCAGAGCCCTGGGAACACCAAGTTTAAAGTGATTGGCGGGGGGGGGGTGATGGGGAGAGCCCCTGGAGGGGACGGAGAAGGTGATATCACATTCCCATCTACAGCATTGTTGTCTGTCCCAGACCTGCTCTCCATCCAGTCATGCTCACCTCCCAGGCACACTCAATTCCCCCAATCATCAAACTGCAAAGTAAACCCTGCCACAGTTCTTCCTCCCTCAGCTCCAGACCCCAACTCCCAGCTGAGTGCCATCATTTTTCCTTCCTGATCTCATGCCAGATGCCAGACTATACACACTACAAAAAACTCTGAGGAAGCTATTGTGGCGTCACTGCATCCCGGTGAGGACACTGAGTCAGAGGGTTCACTGGCTGCCCAGCCCCACCAGCACTAAATGTTCAGCCCAGGCGGTCCAGCCCATTGCCAGAGCTCTGCACTGCTGGCTCTGCCACTGGCCACGTCTGGGGAGATGCCTACACACACGCAAGTGCAAACAAGCACCTGTCCATGCCACTGAGGGCCCCTGACCAGCTCCTGCCCCTCCCCTACCACCCAGGACCGTTTTCCCAGACAGCTCTACTGCGACCAGCTTCAAGGGCCTAAACTTGCCCTCCTTCATCCTCTACTGGGTCACATCTCAGTTCCAACACCAGGGCTGAGAGCTCTTGGAGGGGGTGCCCAGTCCCCAGGGCCAGTGATGCCTGTTGGGCGCATGAGTGAAAACGATGGATGAATGACTGACACTCAGCATCCCGTGAACGAGGCAGACCTGCAGCAGGCCTCCAGCCTCTAAGCTCTTCCAGGGCAGCCAGGCTGGCCCTCCTGAGCAGCTGCAGGGTGCTAGTGCACTGCCCTGACCCTGGTTCTCAGCCCAAGTGACCCAGGTAGGCCCAGACAGCTGGCTGCTGCACCAACCTCCCAATCCAGCTACTGGCAGGGACCGTGTCAGAAGCTGCAGGGCCAACAGAGCCACAGAAACAGAGGCTGCCCCGTGGGCCCCCATCAGTCACCTCCCCAACATGCCCAGGCACATACCAGATACCATTTGGTCAAAGCTGGACTTGGCTTCTGGGTGCCTCAGCAGAGATTTGGGTGTGAAGATGATCAGCTGGAAGGGAAACATGGTGGCTGGCTGCCAGCCTGCCACCACTCGGCCAGGGCACCCTGCACTCGACCCCTGCATTATCCCAGTGATGACCAGTGCGGGTGGCTCACCGGCTTGCGGAAGGGCAGCAGGATCTGCCGGCGCAGCACGTGGAAGTAACTGGCCGGCGTGGAGCAGTTAACCACGATCCAGTTGCAGTCGTAGAGCTGTCTCACCTCAAAGTCCTGGGTGAATGCCTGGAGGGACAGGGTGCAGCTGGGAGGTGACCTCCCAGTGGTACCCATATCCTGGCCTTGCCAGGAGTAGCAGTGTGTGGCCCTGTCCTGGGGAGGGGCGGGGAGCGGGCAGTACTCACAGGGTAGGCATCTGAGTCATCATTGCTCATCTGCAGGAACCTCTCAGGCCTGGCTGAAGAGTGCTCTGGACCCTGGAACAAATGCCAGATGGCCAGGCTGGCCAGAGTTCAGGGGGATTGGGGGTCTGTCACACGAGATGGGGACCTGGGGCTCAGGGCAGGGTCTAGAGTGCTTCTGGAGGAGATACCCTCACTCCAGAGTCTGAACCACAGGGAAAAGCAAGGAATGTGGGACAAGAGCAGGAAGGAGATTCCAGCCAGAGCCACCACATCTGAACATATAGGGCAGAAGGAAAATGTAAAAAGGGCAAGTTAAGATGCTCTTTCTCTAGAATGTTCTGCCTTGCAGCAGTGACCATTTGCTGAGTGCTTCCTGTGTCCCAGACATCGTTCTACAGACCTCACACACATAATTCTCTCGTCTTGAAAGCAGCTCTGTAATGTAGATGAAGGTGAAGGGCAAAATTAAGAAGCAACCTTAAGGTTACTCAGTCAGAAAGGGGCAACTGCAAACCCACGTCTGACTCCTCCTACCCTCACCCACATGGCTGCTCTGCTCCATAATAGCAGCAGGACACCCCACACCGTCCTCCAAGTTGGCTCCCCATGGGACAGGGGTGGCCTGACCCTCCCTTAGGGGCAAAGCCCCGTGGACCCACAGCCACAGGTACCAGCCAGGCCAGCTCAGCTCCTCATCCAGCCTGGCTCAAGGTGAGAAGCCAGCTACCTCTACAACTGGGGGACCTTGGGCAGTCACAGGACTTCTCTCCTCGCATGTGAAACGGGAACAGAACCGATCTTCTGGTGAGGATGCCACAGGATAAACGTGGCATGGGAAGTGCCCAGCACCATGAGACCTGGCTCTGAGCAGTACTGATGAACCCCTGAATGTATGACCGGTCCAAGCTGAGCAGGACATCCACTGCAGCCAGGCAGTGACCAAGCCCCGCCCATGCTCTACCTGGTCAGGCTACACAGCCACCAGGCTGGGACCTCAGGATGCTCCTCCCGCCCCTCCCCTGATGACCTGCATATCCTCCTTCTCCCCCACATGTGGTTCCCCCAACAACAGAGGCTCAAATCTCAGTGGTTAGCCCTGTGACCTTAGGCAGGCTATTCTACCTCTCTGTGTCTCAGCTTCCTTATCTGGCAAGTGGGAACAGGATCTGCCTTTTTCAGCTGTTGTAAGGATTGAGGAGTTGATATACAGAAAAGGCTTTAAACAGAGCCTGGCACACAACATGCACTCAGACACATCCATTCTATCTATGACCTAGAACAGTAGTGTCATCATCTTCAGTAGTGCCAACAGAGACCCATGCAGGCCCCACCCTACATCCTCTGCGGTTCCAAGGGGCTGGAAGGCACACAACCCCCTCAACTCTGCAAGTAGCCAAGGGTCCAGCCACCCTCTTCCAGGCCAGCCGCAGCCCTCCTAAGGCAGCCTCACCATGCCCTCCATGCCATGGGGCAGCAGCAGCACGATGCCGTTGTGTCGGACCCACTTGGCCTGACCCGTGCTGATGAACTGGTCGATGATGCACTGGGCCGTGTTGTGGAAGTCACCAAACTGAGCCTCCCAGAGGACCAGGGCATTGGGGCTGGCCATGGCGTAGCCCAGCTCGAAACCTAGACAGAAGAGACTGAGAAGTAGAGCCTGCCACACAGTCACCAAGCGGCGGCGGCTCTGGTCAGACCCAGCCCGTCCTCACTCCCCTTCCCTGCCCTGCCCTGCCCATCCTTCCCCGGAGGCCAGAAGAGCCCGGGACTCCATGGGACCCAAAGGCCCAGAGATGCCAACCTCAGCCCTGGCCTCACATACAGCTAGCTTCAGCCTTATCTAGACCAGGAGCCAAGTCCAAAGATACCCTGCAGAGGCAGCAGGGGCCACCTGCCAAGGAGCTCCCCCAAAATGAGCAGGGGTGCAGAACAGCCCCAGAGGCTGCTGTTCCAGCTTCTGGGAGGAGGCAGGCTCGGAGAAAGCAGGCCAGCTAGAGGCTGAGCCAAGGGAGAGTTCAGGGTGCAATCTGGAGAGCCAGGGCCTAGGGGACCTGAGTGGGTCCTGAGGACAGGGCTTCTGGGTGCAGTGGCACAGAAGATGAGGCAGGTGAGGAATGTAGAGGTGGCCAGGCCAGGAGGCTCAGGGCCAGCCATCAGGGGCCCCTAGTGGATTCAATGGGGTTTTTGTCTGGGTCCACTGATACCACCCAGGGACAGGCTCTGGTATCCAGAGTCCCCATCCAGGCAAGACCGACCCTCATCTGGCTCTCTGAGGGCCAGATGGGACAGGACCACATCTCTGATGTGGCCTCAGGTGGAGGCAGCCCAACCACTGTCTCTCAGGGCTGTCCCATGACCCAGGGCCTCCGAGCTCCTTCAGCCCCTCCTAGCTCCAGACCATGGTCAAAAACAACAAAGACAGGATGCCCTGAGGTACAAGACCCTCTCTGGCCCCCAGGCATTTCAGGGCCTGCCTGACCTGCAGGCAGACTTCTGACCCACCCAGGACTCCATACTCCGAGAGGGAACTGTTGCACACGGTGTAGGGGGCCTGATCAGGCCACAGGTGGTTCATCGGGACACACGTCCTCCGGTCAACTTCCTGATCATGGAGAACATGGTGCCGGTGACTGGAGAGAGACAGACCAGGAAAGGATGGAAGGCAGGTGGACTGAGCAAGACTCCCAGCAGAGTCCCACACACTGGTGACAGCCGTGGAGAGCCAGTGCCATCTGGTCCCTCCTCTGGGCAGCCTCCCCTCCCAGCAGTAGCTGCCTCACACACACCCTGGGCTCTTGAAGCACAGACATAAGAGTCTCAGCTTCTTACATAAGGAGGGGTCCCATGAGACCTGCCATGCCAACCTCCCAGGTCCTGGGTGGAACCTGAGACCCTAGCAAGCCATACCCCAGGGGCCTTGTGCCCCTGCCCACCCTGCTAGCCCCCTTACCACTTGCCTGCCCTGCCCAGGATCACAGGAGACAGGAACTGCAGCACATAAGGAGGGACCCCTGGCTGAACGCCAAGCCTCATGAGGACTGACATGCAACTTAGGCTGCAGGGGAGTAGCCCGCTGAGCCCTGTCTAGAACAGAGCCAGCAGTGATGAGGGACTGGGACAAGGGAGGGATAGATAGCCTATTGAATTCTGGAAGCCACATCTCTAGGACTCACTAACATGGCAGAGACTGAGTTGAGATCCCAAACATCTGGGGTCCCAAACATCTGGAGTCCCAAACAGAGGAAATGTGATGGGGATGGCCAACAAGTGTAAAGTCCTCCTCTGAACTCTAAACTGCAAACAAGAAAGATGGCGGTGGGGAGTTGGCTTAACAGTAGTTCAAAGGGAAACAAAGGATCTTGAGGACCACTGATGACCACAAGACTTGACATCAACCAAGAGCTTATGTAGAGCAGTCAGCTCTGCATGCTGGCCCCATGGGGGTGGAGAGGAGGCCCAGGAGCTTTCAGATGGCCTGGCTATCTGAATAAATATTTCTTTGAGGTATTCTCCATTTGCTGAATCATAAGTGTTCCAGATCTATTCGAAGGTCTCAAACAGCCAATCAATTGTTTTAATCCCTTCTGACTCTGTGATTTTCCTTCCTTAGTTTTGAATGGTGGAGTGTGGGGGTAGAGCCTAGAAATACCATGTGCATCCCCTCAGTGAGGCACGGATGCAGCTCATTGTGGCAGCTGGTCCGACAAGGAAAATCCTGTGAGGAAGTTGAGCAAAACAATGAGCAAATCAATCTGTGGACACTGAAGTTAACAATCACTTGCTGCCAAGTTATTAACCTGTCATTCCTGAAACGTATCCAGCCTTTAAGCTTGGGAGGCTGATGAAGAAATAGTGATTAGGACACCAGCGAATTTAATGTTTGGGAGTATGTATAGACCAATGTGTACCAACTTCCAGTGGCCCTGGACCTGTTCTTGATTTGCCACAAGTTAGTGGAGCCGCGTGGAGGCAGCTGTCCTGCCAGTGGGTGTCAGGAAAGCAAGGGGGCCTTTTCCGCACGGTGGTTGGTGGTTGCTGCTTTTCCTCCAGACCATAACACTCAGCCAGGGATTGGAAAAAAAAAAATCAGTTCTAAGAAGCTTTCCTCTTAATCTTCATTGAAATGATCATCCAGAGTCTCTGGGCCAACTGAGAGATCCCCAGCACAGCTGAGCTCTCAGCTCTCCCAAGGGGCAAGGCTAGTGCCCACGGGGCCTGGGCTCCTACGCCCCCTACCCTCACCTGAACGTGCCCCTCTCCACGTCCTGCCCACTGAGCCGCACATGGATGCCCTCCTTGAGCAGGGAACCGAAGGCCATGTACTCTGCCAGCGCCCAGTCCACCGTCCTCTTCCTGGTCATGTCTGCACGGCCGCGCAGGATTCGAGAGAGGCCTGTGGGAGGGGAGGGCCAGCCTGAGGGGTGCAGGAGCTTGGCCACCTCGCCTGGGAAGCTGTGGTCCCTGGGCCCTGCGCCAGGGGTGTGTATATTCATTGTGTACCGCCCCCCCACAGGCCAGGGGCCTGGCAGGGTGCAGGAGACCCCTCCTCCAGCCCCACCACTCCAGCCAAGATACGAGGCTGGCCTGAGCGTGTGTTCCCACCGCCTCTCTCCCTGCAGGAAGCAGCAGGTGCCACTAGGTGAGCATCGGCCAGGTGCACATGCCATATACACTGAGTAGGGGACATTTCACAATGAAAGGTAGGTACCAACTTTCACTGCCTTTCAGGTGAGAAGACAGGCTCAGAAGAGGGAAGTCATTCACTCACCCTCGCACAGAAGAAGGTGCTTGGATCTGAGCCCAGGCACCTGGCCCGGGCTGGGCTGCCGTCGGCCCCACACCCACACAGACCTGCTGTGACTGCACACAGAGCCGGAGCCCCAAGACACCTGGGCTTCCCCGAGAAGTGGTGGAATCCTCTTGGAACACCCACAGCCTGCTCAGAGGGTGCACGGGGGCCCCACTACCACCACGGGGGCTCTTCAGGCTGCCTGAGTGGAGGCCACAACAGCTACAGCCAAGAAGCACAGTCAGAGGCCACCTACTAGACCAGGGTCACCCTCTATCATCTGTCCAGTTTGGCACACTTGCCCCCCAACATTCTAGACCCAACTGCCCCCTCCATGAGAAGCCTTTTTTTCCTGCTCTCCTCCTGTCTGATCCAGGGGTACCCCTAGCAAAGGCACTGGGGAAACCTAAGGTGGGAAGCCTATCAGCAGCACTCATTGGGGCACCCATATCTCTTCACCTGAAGAATTATTATCACAGATCCCTCACGGGCATGAAGGAAGCACTCAGAGCTCAGCTGGTCTACCCACAGCCAAGCAGGAATGAGGCTGGGCCTCCCTGACTCCTGACGCCACCTTCCTTGGGGCCTGATGTCTGCGACAGTGGTCCATGCCAGACAGCAACCTCACCCATGTGGATCTTAAAGTCCTCCAGGGGCACAGAGCTGGCCACTTCACCAATGTGGGTCAACGTGTCCTCGGGAACACCTGTGGCTGGGCACGTCATGCTCTTGGGCTCCCCATCCATGTTGAAGAAGCCTAAGAGGGCAGAGACTCTGTGACATTTGGGAGGCGGTGGGGCCTTAGTTCCCTAACCAGTCCATCTCCCAAGGACTCAGAGGCCTGCCTCTCCTAGAGCCCCATTGGGCTCTTAGCCACATACCACTCACTCACCAGGCCAGGGAGAGTCCAGCCAGTGTTTTATATGCAGGATTTTTTTATCCTTGGACCTGCCATACGCCTCCTCACAGATCCGATCATATTTGGCGATTTCTTCCTGAAAATAGGGTGAAGGCCTGGATTGAGGCAATGATGCCCTGGGCAGTCACAGGTTGAGTCCTTCTGACCATGCTCTAGAGAAATGGTCTTCCCCTAACCCACAGGGATCTTATGGCCAGAGTTTAAAGTCCCAGAGTTCAGGGGATCCTGGAAAGAGTCCAGGAGATCCCACTCAGCAAGGGACTTGTGGGAACCCAGGAAAGACTCATGGTCTTTGCTCTCAGAGCTACCTGAAGGAGGGAGGATGAGCATATCCACAGACAACATTGGGGACAAACCCGGCTCAGGGCCACCTCCTGCAGGAAGCCTTCTTGGACTCCTGCCTGAGGATGGGCTTCCATGCATCGCCGCATTTACTGCATCCCACCAGGCTGTAAATGTCTTTGGTCCTCTGTCCCCCTTGATAACTGGGGCTGCTGGGGACAAGGATGATACCAGCTACTTCTTTAAATCGCCAGCACCCAGCCCTGGGCTGGTGACATCAGCAGCCCCCTCAGAGTCTCGGCTCCAGCAAGGTGCTGACGGGGCCCACCTCAAATTCCTGCAGTGTGACTGTGCCCTCGGCGATGAGCTTGTCTGCATACTTCTTCAGCACAGGCACCTGTCTGTGGATCTGCTTATACATGAGAGGCTGCGTGAACATGGGTTCATCCATCTCGTTGTGGCCACGCCGGCGGTAACAGACCTGCAGGGACAGAAGGTGGGTCCCCATGCCCAGGCGGTGTGGTTGGCACAGTCACTGCCCACTGGGGCACAACTGGCAGGCCACACCCTGCAAAACCTCACCAGCCTTCATGGTCACCCATCACCAAATGCCCCACCCCAGGCCTTTGCAGAGACTGCGGTCAGTGGCACTAAACCTGCTGTCCAGCCCTGACTGCTGAAGATGCTACAGACCTGGTGAGCTTGGCACAGCAGGGATAGCTGAGCCCACCTAGCCTGGGCCCCCCACACCCACCAGGTCTACCACGACGTCTTTATTGAAGGTGTTCCTCCACTCGGCTGCCACGCTGCACACGTATATCACAGCCTCTGGGTCGTCTGCGTTCACGTGGAAGATGGGTGCATTGACCACACGGGCCACATCAGTGGGGTATGGAGAGGAGCGGGCCATCCGGGGGTCCGTGGTGAAGCCAATCTGCAGAAGCAGGAGGCACTGAGAGCTAGACAGCTGTGGCTGCCTGGGAGCCTGGGGGCCTGGGGGCTGGGGAAGGGGTGTCTTTGCCTTGAGGTCCATCAAGTGTGGTCAGGAGGTGACGGGGACATGACCAGGTAACAGTGGATGACCTTGAAATCACGGGGAGAGAAGCAACACCAGGCAAATCACACCTGCTCTTTTTCCTACAATCATTTTTATACAGTGGGAGTAGGAAGCCCAAGTTGGGATAAAACCCAGTCTCACCAATTACTAACTATACAACCTTGGGGCAGGCACTTAAATTCCCAAAGCCTCGGTTTCCTCATTGATTAAAAGGGCTCATTAAATTCCTACCTCACAGGGTTATACTGTGAAGATTAAATGACTTAAATGAGTATGCAAATAAAGTCGTTAACCCAGGGCTTTACAGGCTCAGAAGAAGAGCTGTCGTTTACCACAGTTGCCTTAAAAGCAAAAGCTGTGAGCGCTGTGTTCTAAGACTGGGTCACATGGGGCTAAAGGCACCATCTAATTTTATATGTGCAGCCTCTGGGGTAGGTGCTGGTTACACCCATCTTCCTCTGTCCCTACAGATTTATCATATATATACATATGTGTATATATATATGTGTGTGTGTATATATATATATATATAGTGTGTGTGTGTGTGTGTGTGTGTGTGTGTGTATACACAAACATACAAGGGGACAGGGGAGAGAAGGACGGAGAGATAGATATACACAGATACACAAATGTATACTCCTCCCAATTTCAAAGACCAGGAAACCAAGGCTGAGAGATCAGGCATCTCGCTGAAGTCATGCTCTGCTAAAAGGCAGAGCAGTGGGGTGAGAACCAGGACTGTCCCACCCTTCTCAGAGTGCTGCCTGGACCCGGGAATAGACAACACTGACAGGGCCCAGCATGCAGCCCTGGCCCTCACCTGGTTGTTGACGACAACATGTACAGTACCATTGGTGGTGTAAGAGGGCAGATCGCTCAGGTGGAAGGTCTCATAGACCACACCCTGGCCAGCAAAGGCAGCATCCCCATGGACCAGGATGGACATGACCTGCAGGACACGGTATCAATCAGGAGGGGCCCCCATGCTCCAGACTGTGCAGCCCAGCCCCAATCCTGAACCTTGGCGCCTACCCCTTGGAGCTCACCCCACAGAACCCAGGTCCTCAGGGCCCGGGAGAGCTCACCTTCTTGCCCTGGGCATCCCCGCGGTAGAACTGCTCCGCCTTCGTCTTCCCCTGCACCACGGGGTCCACAGCTTCCAGGTGGGAGGGGTTGGCCACGAGCGACAGAGTGATGTTCCTGTTCGTGACTCGATTGATCCGCTCGTGGTACATGCCGAGGTGATATTTGACATCTCCAGAACCCTGAAGGTTGAGGTAGCCTGTGATGAAGTCCCCACCATCCCAGACATGCAAGTCCACAGCAGGGCTGGGACATCCCCTGGGTCTGCTCCCTGGGAAAGTCGTGCTGTCTCTGACTCATCCCTGCATTCCTCCCCCAACGCTGGCACACGCCCTCCTTGTCCTCCAGCTGGTCTAAGAAAGGCTGGTGGGTTCCCTGGGTCGTGATCCCTTATCACAGCCCCTGCACATTATCAGCAACCACCCTCTCCGCATTAATGATGGCAAAGTCGGGGACAGGTAAGGTACCCTTAGGAAGGGGCCACCCAGCGATAGTGAAGGCCAAGAAATGAAGGACAGCTCTTAACTGGAGTTAAGACCATGGGCCAGGCCTCTGGGCAAACACTGGAGCAGGACCCCTACTAAATTCCTTACACCAAAGTAAGCAAAAATGTGCACACAACAAGCAAAAACACAGTACCAGGGGAAAACAGGACACACTTTATGATCTTAGAGCAAGGAGTCTTTCTAAACAATGTACAAACCTCAGAAGTCACAAGGGATAAGATAGCCAAAATCTAATATATTGGTCATGGGAGAAGAAGATCCATGCACAGTATTAGTGTGCAAAAAAATCAAGCTGGGAAAATATTTATCACACAAATGCAAGCAAAGGGCTAACTCCTTCAATATATAAAGCACTTTTTACCAAGACCCCAGGGGAAAATGAGCAAAAGCCAGGAAAAGGAATTTACAGGAAAAGGCATACATGGTTTAAAAACATGTGAGAAGACACTCAAATTCACAGCAAAGAAATATGTTCAAATGCAGTCACTTCTAGACCTATCACATTGGCAAAGATGGAAAAGGTGGATGGAGTAAGGGAAGTGGTAGGGCGGGGGGCGGGGGGGGGTGGCGCCTGGACTCTTGCACACAGCAGGCAGACTCGCTGCTGTCTGCAAGCTGTTTGGAGGGCAATTCAGTCCTGTCTCCTCAGCTCCAGCCACTGCATTTCTCAGAAACTATCTAAAAATGCACACACGTGTGTGCAAAAACACTCATCCCACCACCTAATGCTCATCAACAAGAGACAGTGGAAACCAGAGGGGCACTAGAAGGCTGGGGAGCTTGGCGTACAGCTCTAAAATAGTGACAGCTCATTAAGTGAAAACAGCAAGGTGCCCAGCGGCATCGCGAGCTGCTCCCCTGGCCTCTTATAAATAAAGCTGTACTGGACGCCTACATGTGTTTGCACTGCATGGAACATTTCTGGAAGTACACACCTTAACATGAAAACTGACCACAGCAGAGCCTCCGGCGAGCAGGAAAGCAGTCTCAGAAGGGAAACTTACTCTCACTGTGAAATCTTTCCTTCAAATGATGCTCACAATGCTTTTTCAATTAAGAAAAAAGTAAATTTGTTTAAAGAGCTCTTTGGCCAGGTTTTATAGTTTACTCATGTCATCTGTAATTGCTCACACCCTATCCTGGGACCAGGAGTTTTTATCCCCATCTTACAGGAAAGCAAACTGAGACTCAGAGAATGAAGGTACTTGAGCAAAAGGAACACGATTGGCGGAAAGATTATGAGTTGGGAGCCAGCAGATGTGGATTCTAGTCCTGCTCTGGTCTAATGTGCTGGTTCTAGAGCAGTCATTTAATGTGGTTCATTTTAACAAACCACCCTCCAGTACTGGGTGCTGAGGCTTCGGGGTGAGGTCCCTGCCCACACCTTGCTACCAGCCTGGATGGGAAAACAGACACACACACACACAGAATGGAAAAGGCCAGAGCAGACACAGTTCTTCAGGCACAGAGGAGGCACAGACAGCTTTCCTGCCTGGAGGTCCTGGAGGACCATTTGAAAGCCATAAATGGGGTGATGGGCAGGACTGTGAAAGAGGCAGAGAGAAGAAGAGAAGATGGCAACGTGGGCTGAGGGCCCAGCACGCACAAACGCATGGGATGTGAGGCCCACATGACACGTAAACATTCCAGGAAGTGGGTGAGGGTAGAAAACTGTACCCTCTGCTCATGAGTGGGCATAGGAAACTCTCCTGACCACCCAACACTGTGCTGGGCAAACAAGCAAGTGAGGCAGTCCTTACGGGCAGGCAGGCAGGACTCTGGCACAGAGACACAGCCACATGGGCTGAACTGAGTAACTCCAGGCATGCCCCTGCGCCTCTCTGGGCCTCAGTTTCCCTGGCTGGAGACAGCAGGTTGGCCCAGATTACCCAAGGATTCTCCTAGTTATCCGAGATCAGAGCACTTGGCTCCAAAGCACCTCAGGGGCCTCACATAGACACCCCCAGCCTTTCTCCCACTCTTCTGCATGTCCATCCATCTCCCAAATACCCAGCTCTCCAAGGGCTCTGGTGCCCACACTTGGCACCCACCTCATCCGCCGCCTCCAGCTTGGGATCAAACTGACAGAAGATCTGCTCCAGGTCCTTGCGAATAACGTTGGCCAGCACATTCAGCCTTCCCCTGGGGCCAGAAGGGACAGGGCTCTCACCTGGCACAGAGGCCACCTCCCTCAACACACCCCAGCATAACCATGCTCCCTGCCCACCCAGGACCCAGCAGGAACAGCGTGGGCACTGGGGGCCCAGCCCTCTGATCCTGTCTCAATCTGCAAGGCATATGAGCAGCTCCAGCTGGCCAGCTCCCCCTGGCCAGCAGACACCCCACACCCCTCAGACTCAGGAGGCCCCCACGAGCAGGGAGCCACCCAGCCTCATGGCCGAGTGTCCACTCACCCCCTCCCTGACCCAAAAGCTGAGCTCAACCCAGAACCTTGACCCCAACCTGCTAACGCAACACAGCTGATCCCACACAGCTCCCCAGCCCAGCCTTGTAGCATCTTGGAGCAGGATTTCTGCTCTTAGGAGTCACCAAAGGACCTGTCCAGACTAGCTTAGGTCTGGCAGGCAGGAAGTGGGGGGTCCAGGGCAGGAGAGTTGTGGGCAAGCAGCTAGGTCCAGGGATTCTCCAGTCCAGCCTGAACTTCCCATCATGGGGCAATATATGCAGGGGTGGACACCAGCCCGAGGCAGGCACAAGGTGCGACTCAGAACTCGCTTCACATAACCCAGCCGTAGACACCACCCCTAGGCCTGCACATACTCTGGCATAACCTCCAGCCCCACGTGGCCCTGTGACAGAAGGATAGCCCTCTTCCGGTGGGTTTCTCTCTTGTTCTGTGGAGGGAGGGCTGTGTGGACACAGGAACCAGATAAACACCCCTCAACCCCTTTGGGGAAAGCCTTCAAGCCTCAGAGGCCCCTTCTCAACTAGAGGCCTGGCCGAGGGCAGTCCTTGGCTCCCAGAAGCCTCCTCAGGCCAGGAGGCTGTGCAGCACCGTCACACCGTCACAGAGCTGCCTGACAGCCCAGCACCATTCTCTCCCCGCCCCCATAGTTCTACTGAAGCCATGCCGTCCTGAAACCATGGGGTCAGCTCTGCTCCCTCCAGGGCACAGAGCCTATGAGACAACGCCTGGACTCCTGGCAGGCCAGCCCACAGATGGGGACCCTCCTCACACTTCATCCTGATGCCCCAGTGCTGAAGCAGTAGGGCACTGGCCCCCCTGTGAGCGGCTGGCAATGGGCAGGGGAAATACCGAGGCTTTGCCCCTCAGACAGACAGCATGTCCTGTCCCTGCCCATTCAGCAGGACCCCTGGCCGCTTTGGCTATATTCCTCATGATCCCACAGGCTCCAGCTCAGAAGTAACTGCCCAGTGGCCAGGCCAACCTTCCAAGTCTTTATCAAGGTCCCAGGGAAATGAGTGGTCAGCTAGCAGCCAGGGAAAAAGACACTCAGCTGACCTCCAGAGACCTCCCACCAGGGGAGCCCAACCCAGGCCCATGTGTCCAGGCTCTGCCCTCGCTTTTCTGGGATGTGCCACTCCACAGGAACCTCAAGTAGTATGACATAGCCCTTTCTGTCATCTCAGTATTGCTGGGGATGGTGGCAACGTGGTGAGAAAGAAACCGAGTCCAAGAGAACCTGGTTCCAGAGGCTCTGGCCACGTGCTTGGCTCTTTCTGTGATGAATGGCCAGGGCCCAGGGACTCAGACCTTTCCAGACCCCTGTGCCTCTACCCCGAGGTCCCACCAACACCCCTGCTCTGACTTTCAAAGCCTCACATCCATCTCAGCTTGCCGGGCCTGGGGGAGAACCACGAGGCTGAGGCAGGGAGGACCCACCTGTGTGGCATCCCCAGGATGACATTCTCGATCCCCATCTCACTGGATTTGTCGATGATGGTCTTCAGGGCCGGAATCATGACCTCACAGCCCTCCAGGCCAAACCGCTTCTCTGAAGACCACTTCCTGGCCAGGAAGTCTTCAAACCTGCTTGGGGAGGGGAGGAAAAGGGTGGAGAGGCAGGGGCTCATGGGGGCTGTTTCTGAGGGCTTGCAGTAGGATGCCAGGACAGAGGAAGCTACAAAGTCACGTCTCTCTGCACGGTCCAGGGCCTAGCACAGACACCATGATAGACCAGCAAGGAGCATAGGTCTGGGAGAGGCTGAGGCTTCTCCCAGCTTAACCAGAGGCCTCTGGCTGCATCCATTCTCAGTGACCACCCTCTCTTCTCTTTCCAGTCAAACTGCTGCAACTAGCCACTCCACTGTTCTCAGCTCGCTGCCCTCCAGCACACGTGTGCCCTGGAGCTCTCTCATCATGTTCCAAAGACCTCCTCATGGCTCAATTCAAATTCCAGCCCACATGTCACTGCTCAGGGAGCCGCTTTACTCCCAGCAGCTGGGTTAGGGGCTCCTCCAGAGCCTCACAGTCCTGGGCAGACCCAGCTTAACAGAAGTTCAGCTCTGCCCTACCTGCAAGAAGTCCCTGCTACACTCACTCCATGCAGGGACATCTTTATGCCACTTCCATCCTCATTCGGTGTCATGATCTCCTGGAGCCCCACCCAGCCTGCCTTCACTCGCCAGGTACCTCCTCATCAGCTAGGGCTTGGGATGTCTCAGACAGCCCTGGACAGGCCCCCAAGACACTCGGGCTTCCCAGGGAGGTGCTGGGGGCCTGACCTCATGGAGCGCACCAGCCGGGCCAGCAGGGTCCGCTTCTCCTCACTGGAGAACTGCATCACACCCGGGGTCTCGAACTTCTGCCGGATCCACTGGCATTGCTCCACGTCATTGATGAACATGAACTCCAGACCGATGTGCTGGCAGTATGTGCTCTGTGGGGGCAGGGGAGCACTCCACGAGGAGCCAGGAAGAAGACTGACAGCCTCAGGGGCTGGAACAGGAAAGGCATTGCCCTCCCTCCCCCTAACGCACGCTTCATCAGGTGTGCCCGACACACCTGCCTGTGCTCACCTCCAGGCGCCTTATGATCTCCCGCAGAGAAAGGGTATTTTCGGAGCCTCCAATAAAAGTGGTTGTGGGCAGCTGGAACTCCTTATCCAGGTCAGCCTCCCGCAGGTCGTAGAAGGCTGGAAGGCCCATGGGGCAGAGTCCGGGCAGCAGATAGGAGAGAGGGAGGTGAGGCCCAGGTGAGCCTAGCTGCATCCCTAGACCTCCTAACTGTGCCCCCAGCACCCTCCCACCATGTCCAGCCTAAAGGTCAAGGGCCCTCTGTCCGCAGGGCACAGGGCGTGAGAGTCAGAACCGAGCTTGCCATCACAAGGATGGGCCTGGACAGGTGTCTCCAGCTTGCTAAGTGGGTGCACCAGCTAGGGAGGATGGAGAGCTCTCCCTTGCAGGGACCCGACGCATAGATGGGCAAGGGTCAGAGGAAAGCCTCTCAGGCTGATGGATGAAACCCAAGACCCAGAGGCACCACAGGTTCAGTGCCCTTCACTAGGCACAGGCATCAGCTGGCTCTGGCCTTGCCAGGGCAACAGGAAAGGGTATTGATTCTCACCCAGTTTATCGATGGTGGTGATTAAGTCTGAGGGCACAAAGGAGTCCAGGTCTGCATCCAGAATGCCCAGGGGGTCCAGCTGGGCCACATGGTGGCCCCGGATCTGGAAAAGGAGAAAAGGTCAAGGCAGAGTTGGAACACAGCTGGGCAGACCCCCACCAAGACTGAGGGGCCTAGGCCCCTCACTTCCAGCTTCAGAATTTCAAGTTTCCACATGTCCAGCACCCAGGCCCTAGCAGGCCTGTGAAGCCCCAGCAGCAACTGAGGTGGCAGGAGCTCAACTCTGTTTAAAAGTACATTGTGCAGCTTTCAGAAACAGGAAAGAATGCATACGCAAGAATAATTACTATGGTACTATTATTAGTACTTGCAAAATTCTAAAAGCTTCCCAAATGTCCATCAGCAGGAGACTGACAAATGGATACGGGAAAGTCATGCAGGCACAGAGTTGCTCAAAGGAATGAGGAAAATTCCTAACTGCTACTATGAGATTGTCTCCACAAAATATTGTTAAGCAAAAAAGCAAATTATATAAAAACGTTTGTGATAAATTACCTATTATCTAAGAAAGGAAAGACAAAAGTAAATATATGTATTTGCATATATTTGTATCTATTTGAATGTCTACAAATAAATGTGTGCATTAGAAGAATATGTAGTAAAATAATAAAACCAGAAAACAAGAAAAATTATTACCTACAGGGAAAGGACAAAATAGGGCAGAGTGGCAGGGCTAGAAGCTAGACTTTTAAGACTATATCTTGCCTTTGGAATCTTATAAATATTTTATATCACTATAAAACAAAATTAAGAATTCTGTAAAGCAATTATCCTTCAATTAAAAAATAAATAAATTTTAAAAACAAAATTAAGTTTAAAAAATTGAAAGATAAATGAATTAATGCATCCATTTTGTGGCATAACTTCATAGAGAGGAACTATTCCAATTGACTAACAGAATGCTCCCCAAAGGCAAAAAGGACTGCAGAAATAAAAAGATCATAAATTCATTTACATTACCAACCGGCAGTGGTAGTATTAGAATTGTATTGTTAGCTTGTCATGTATGGATTATGAGAAAAATCAAATAAGTCACTGTATTGTGTCTTTGAGAACCTCTATTTTTGATATTTTTAAAAGGAAACGGTGATAAAAGATTGATGAGGTCAAAGACAAACCCTAAGTCCTATATTTGACATGTATAGAAGCATCAGTACAAACCTATAAAGTATGGTATCTTTTAAAGAAATACATATTTCCTGTCTCTAACCATCAAAAGAACCCAGAAGTCATGTCCAAACCAATAACAGCAAATATTCCCTCACTCCCTGGAGAACTGGCTTATTAGAAATGTACAAGATGAGCTCAAATCATCTTATCCTACCAAACACCACTGAGGCTGGGAATAAGGATACATTTTGAGCAACAACAAGGAGAATATCTGTAGCAGACTGAAACTCATCAAATGTGTTTAAATCCATGCATTCATATCATACTAAGAAAAAGAAGAAAAACCCTTATTTGCCATATTTGGAAGATGTTAGGGAACCAAATCATAATTTTGAAAATCCATCAATAAAAGGAAAAAAATCAAGCACTGATCCTACCTTCCCTGTACAATTTGTTCCTGAGGATAAATGGAGCTAACAAAGGAAAGTTTCTCCCCATAGAAATATTTCAGGTACTAAACAAAGACAGAATTAGACTGTCACCACTTTCACCACTCCTAATGACTTAATGCATCCAGGAAATAATTATCCTTAGCTACTAATTGATGAAGTGCCATCACCACCAGGAAGCTGATTTTGCAACAAAGAAATCAAATCTATGTTGGGTCAAGCACCTAGATATAACCACCACTTTACAGAAATTACATGGGACAAAGGGTCAAATAAAATGATACCATGGGGATGCAATCAGCAACATCCAGGCTGAAGAAAACTCTATAGGACAAACAAGGAACACAAAAAGAAATGGAGAAGGACCTGCACAGTAGAGTACAAGAGCTTAAGAGCCATGTCAACATCACAACCTGTGGCTTTATTTGATTCTCGATTCAAATAAGCAGAAAAAAGAAATCCTAAGACAAACAGGCACAAATGAATACCAATTGGGTATTTGATGACATTAAAGATTATTACTATTTTTAGCAGTGATAATGCTATTATGTATATTTGTAAATTTTTAAAGGAGACTTTATCTCTGGAAATACATGCTGAAACGCTCAATGAATGAAATGAAATGACATCTGGGATTTGCTTCAGAATAATCAGTGGCCTGTGGGTGGAGCCGGAGGTGGGTAAGATGAATCAAGAGCGGCACTGTAATGATGGGCTTGAGGGTTTGAGACATGATTCTTCTACATTCTATATGTTTGCAAATAAGCAGCAGCTTGGGGTTTTTTTTCAGTACTGTATGCAGGTGAGTCAAACCAGAGTTCAGCCCCGACTTGGCCTGTGAGGGGCTGCAGCCCACCCCATTAAGTGCTCACCATCAGGCAGATTTTTATCAAGCCAGTACAAAGTAACCTTCCTGAATCCAGAGACCAACCTGCTGGAAGGACCCTGGTGCTATGATCTCAGACAACGAAAGACCAAAGACCCGCTGCAGAACTGAGGCTATGCTTGGAAGATAAGGCCCTCAGGCCACACTCTGAATGCTACCTTATATTTCATATAAAGTTTTATGTTCCTTGTTCTTCTTTTTCAAAGTCAACAGTTAGATCACTTCCTGCCTCTCAGCCAGCCAAGACAAACATCATTACAACCACTTCTGTTTGCTCCCCCATGACCCATGGGTCCTGAGGCCAATAAGGGAGCCCGATCCTGTGCACCTTCCCTCTTCTGCCCCAGCACAACTGGCACACCCTGGGTGGGCAACTGCCAACCCACGCAGAGTGCCTCATTCAGAGGCAAGGTGCCCTTTCCATTTGCTAAGGCCTCCCTCTCCCCCGGGGTTCCTGCAGCGGCTTGTGCGGCACCCTCCCACTGAGTCTCTGCCAGGATGCCCTTACCCCTCCTTCTGCATGTCTTCAAGACAAGTTTCTCTTATGAAATACCTTCTGCCACTGATTCCCAGAGAGATCCTAAATGATTACATTTTTATGGAGTGAACACTCAGAACAGCCCTCCAATTAGTACTGTTGGGTCAAGACCAAGAACAGGGAATATCATCAGGACTCTCTGACATAGCAGGGGCCAAGCCTGGGAACCCAGCTACAGGGAGCCCAAGTCTCCAAGGACAGAGCAACTGATGGGTGGGAGAGCTGCTTAATGAACTATTCATTTACTCATTCATTCGTTCCACAAACACTAGTTAAGCACCTGCTGGACATCAGCCCTGTCCTCTTGGAATGCCCAGTCAAGAGAAGAAAACGGACATTAACAAGGATCAATGTATTCACCTTTCATTCAACACTCACTGAAACTGATCACCCACTAAGTACCCCTCCAATACTGGGGCACAGTGAGAAAGACCACAAACAAACAAACCAGTCCGCACAAAAAATGAAGGGAGATGGCAGGTGATGTGAATGGTAATGTGACAAAGAGCAGGAGGAGGAGTCAGAGCCACCAACAGAGGGCTCGGAGAAGGGCCCTCTGAGGTGACGCTGGAGCTGGGCCAGTCTTCCTGCTGTCAGCACCTGCCACACCCAGGAGCCTGCGGCCCCAGTCACTCACCTGGTAGGCCCGGATCAGGGACTGCACGGCCAGGTGATCTTCCACCAGTTTACTGGTCTTGGTCCGGCTGGGTGCTGCCGGCCTGCTTTCAGAGACGACAGAAAGGGGCCGGGGCTGAGCCAGGCTGTAAGAGGCTTCCTCACTGGCTTTCCGGAAGAAGTTGTCCCAGGACTAGGCGGGGTCAGAAACAAGAAAACAGCCAAGTTGGGGACTGAGAGTAGTTGGGTATGGCCCAGACTGGGACCCCAGGCGACACTGGTCTTCCTTCATCACTATAGCTCTCAGGACCTTCCTGGGACCCTGACCAGAGATCCCTCTCAACCAACCCAGGCCCCCATCCAGAGTTCAGATCTCTCCAGCACCCAGCTTGGTAGAGGGTTGGTGGGGGAGTTATAAGTTGTGATCAAGGGGCTTCAAGTATGAAAGAGACTTCTATCCCTGGGGGAAGTATGCCCTCACACACTGGGGGTTAGAGGCAGCCTTTGTGGAGGGCAATCTGGCAGGCAGGTCCTCAACACTTTCAATGCATGTATCTTTTGAACCAGAAATTCCACTGCCAGCAATTTATTCTACAGATGTACTTGGACAGGTGTGCCTACAGGTACAAGGATGTTCCCCGCAGGATAGTTTCTAAATATGGCAGCATAAAAACAATCTAAGTGGTGATCAATAGGAAACCAGTTAAATAAATGGTAAATTTAGATTCTGGAAAATTATGTAGTGTTTTAAAAAAAAGATGCATCTATTATTATGGATGTGGAATATTGCCAACATATGTTGTAAAGGAACAAAACAGAAGAGGATGTATGGTTTGCTACTATTTGTGCAGAAACAAAACGCAGATGGACAAATGCACCAGCACCTCTGTGTTCCAGCAGAACACACAATAGAAGAGCTTTCCTTGGCATCCTCTCATACAGTACTGGTGGGAGAATAAGATGGTATGCATCCTGTAGAAAGCAATTTGGCAACATCCATCAAAATTATGTATTCAGATGCCCTCTGACCCAACAACTCCACTTTGTGGAGTTTATCCCATAGTGAGCTGCACACACTCGAGGTGATGAATGTACAAGATGATGCAGTACAGCGCCAGGCATGACAGCCAGAGACTGGAAATGAGCCAGATGCCTTCCCTGGGGATGGATGTGGCACATCCATCCAAACAGTGGAATACTACACAACTGGGGAAAAAAACGAGGCTCTTAAGGTGTTGATGTTGAAAATCTTAGAGATGCATGCTGAATGAAAAAAGCCTGTGGCAAAACGGTGGACATTACATGCTATTTTTTGTGTAAAGGTGAGGGAAATCCAGAATTATGTTTGCAATAAGTTTATCTGAAGAAAATCTGAATAGATACAGAAGAAATTAAGTATAGACTGGGAACCAGACAGGTAGGAGTTGAGCAGATGGAATGGGAGGAAGGCTTTTCACTGGAGAACTTAATACTTTTTGTTTTGAATCATGTGAACATATTACTTTCCTCTGAGGACTGTGAGTGGAGAGAGAGCAGCTTCACTTTTTACTTTTGCCCTGATTTTATTTTTTCATCATTATTAATTTTTACCATCAGTGTGTACTTATTTCACCAGCTCAATATATATATAAACATTCATGCTCCTAACCACATAACAAGGGGCCACCTGGGCACAGTACAGCATGACAGAGGGGGCAGGGGCAGGTCTCAGAAACAGTGCGTCTGAGCAGGGCATCATCTGGGCATCTCAAGCCAGACCACCAACCATTGGCTTGTTCAGCAACAGCAGAGCAATGAGCTTTCCTCACCTAATATGAGGACCAACTCTTTCACAAACAAAGACAACGGTGGACCTGAGAGGCAAAGAAACTTAGCCGGGGTCACTCAGCAGGCAAGTTGCTTCTCCCCACTGCCCCCTCCACAGCCCAGCCTCAGGACTTTCTCTCCCACACAGAGGGGTGCCAACCTTGTGGACACTCTGGGGGTTTTCCAACCAGGCGAAGTACATCTCCTCCATGTAACTGGAACCACCTCCAACTCTGCTGCTTGCGAAGGAAGCTGGTGGCCCAGATGACCTGCTGCACCAGCTGAACCTCTGGACTCCATGTGGGGCCAGGAGCCTCGAGGCCTGTGTCCCAAGCCAGGATGGCAGCAGCCTCAGCTGACTCATCCTGGACACAGGCAGTAAGAGAGAAACATAAACCACAGGACCAGGATGGAAGGAGGCTCCAGCAGCCACTCGTCCATTCACATGGCATTTAGTGGACCTACTGGGCAGGTGACCCTGGGCTAGGTAGTACAAGACAAGTCCCTGGTGAGAGAGACAATCGGCCAGGCCCCCTAGCCACCTGGAACTCAGGCAGGGAAGTCCTTCAAGGACTGGGTGCACCATGCCTGGTCAGGAAAATGCCAGAAGAAAGGGGTCTGGCCGAGCTGCACTCTCTCAAGGCCCATGGCACTGCTGGATCTCTGGTCATTGTGACCAAAAGTGACACGTGACTTCCCTTGACCACAGTGTCAGCCCAGCATGTCCTCCCAGGCCAGAAGGCCAATGACACAGGCCTCAATGCCCTTACTTCACACCAGGGAGGACTGAGGCTCAGAGAAGGGCACTGGGCGACAGTGAAGGACAGATCAGAGGCAGGCACCATGTCCAGATGCACTCCTGGCAGTAACTGGCCTCTGGCTCCCATACCCTGCCCAGAGCTTACACTCAGGACCAGGGTCACTTAGGACAGCTAAGAGTTCAGGGTGTACATATAAGCTGGAAGCCTGCTCAGTCTGAAAAAGAGCAAGAACCTGGAGCTCATCTCACCCCCACTAAGCCACCTGCTCTTCCCCAGGAAAAATGCCTGAACAATGAGCTTTCAAGAGTCTATGTGTATATGGAGGGGGGGTCCTTCCCCTCCCCCAGAAGACAGAGATTCTAAGAGAAGAGCCTCCTCTTAGAACCTCTGTTCCTTCATAATACCTCCCAAAACAAGTGTAAGCAGATCTCCCTTCTCAGCACTGCCTGAACACAGAACAGCTCCCTCTGAATACTTGCTGATGCCCTTCTGCCCAGAGAATCCCAGCCTATGAGTGGGGTGTAGCACCAGAGCCACCCCACCAGGGGCCATGCAGGCAAGAGGGCTGGCTTCCCCTTGCATAACTCAACCCCAGAAAGTGTACCTCTCTACCTAGGCTTGGCCGGAAGTCAATGCCCCTGGGGCCATGTGTGCCCAGCCCACAGGGCACTCCCCTCCCCACCAGTTCAACCAAGTCGCCAGAAACAGCTGACTGGACCTTCTATTTTACAAAGGGTCACGTTCCAAGGCAGGGCAGGGCACAGCCCTCCTTGCCCATCTCCTCCTCTTTTCCCTCCAAACTTACAGGAGGCAGAGGGAAGGGGAGGGTGGTCTCCTTGAGCAAGGGACAGTGGCCTCCTCAGGGCAACCAAGGAGCAAGCAGCTAGTCCAAACAAGAGAAAATTAAAAAGCAAAAATGCATTGCACTGCAGGGAGGAAGGAGATGGGTTCAGCTGGAACCTGAGTCCCAAGTGCTGGAAGTTTCCTTTCCACACACTCAGCTGCCTGTCCAGCCCCACCAGCCCAGTGACACCTGACTTTAGTGAGGGCTGCCAGGGGCTGGCTCTTCCTGGAGTGGCACCCTCCAGATGTTGGGTGGGGCTTCAAGGTCTGAGATCTGTGGTCAGAGGGTCAGGGTGCCAACCCCTTCTCAATCTCTAATAGCCCCTGAGACCTGGGCAAATACAGGGTCGCTGCCCCTGCCCAGACGGCCATAGGGCCTAGGTGCTACTGGCCTGGAACATCAGAAGACTCTAAACAACCCAATGGGGAAATTCTAACATCCCCATCCTAAGGCAAAGAAAACCTGACACCAAGATATCCATTGTGGGAATGAAAATAAGAGCATAGTTAGTGAGCACTGACTTGGGGGCAGGCACTGTGCTCCTCTGTCCCTTTCAACAATCTCAAGAGGTGGGCACTTATATCAGTCCCATTTTACAAATACAGGAAACAGAGGCACAGAGAAGCTAAGCTGGTGAGTGGTGGGGCCCTGTGGTTCTGGAGCCTGTGCCCTCCTCACTGCCAAGTTATGATGTAAACACACAGCTGCTCCCTGCCAGCAACCAGTCCCACTGGGAAATGGGATGACTTGGGGCAGGGGGGTGGTGGGGGGCCGGGGCAGTGATAAGCCTGTCTGTGTCCCGCCTGGCCCAGTGCAGGAACATTGTGTTTTACAAATACTGAGTAATCAGGAAAGCCACTGCACATTGCTGTGGCCTTCACCCAGTCTGACAGGCAGGAGGGCAGCCAGCCAACCACCCCTGCCCCAATCCCAGCAGGGCTTGGGGATGCAGGAGCCCTGGAGATTCTGGGCACAGAGTCAACTTCAGTATTTGCAGTCAAAGTCTCAGCCTGCCCTGTCCACTCAGGTGAAAGGGAAGAGCCCAACTCAGCCTCCAGTGGACTAACAGGCAGGTTGCTCTGGACAGGTCTTGGTGGTCTCCTCTCTAAGGACAAAGTCAGTACTGTCCCCATTTCCACCCCCAGAAGCGTAACAACTGCAGAAACCCTGGTCACCAAGCCTTTCTCACATAAGCCCCTATCTGGGCTGCCCGGCTGAGGACTGCTTTGCAATATGCCCATTGTAGAGATCAGTTAACAGGTCCTTCCCCAGACCTTGAAGCTGGGCAGCAGTAGAGCCTAGACTCACGCTCCTGTTGGCCTACTATGGTGCCATGTTCTGGGAGCTGGGTGGGCTTTTCTCAGGAACAAGTCCCAACCTTAGTTTACTGAACCCAAGGGAAGGTCAAGGAGGCAGACCCTGTGGTAGGAAGCAGGGTAGAAAGGGGGTATGCGTACTTCCTTGGTAGAGATGCAGGGCCTGAGCGAAAGCCCAGGGGTGGGAAAAGGACGAAGGTAAAAGGGGCCTGTCCTAATATGCTACAGGATATGTGGGTAGGGGGTGCGGGGATGGACATCATGGTACCCTGCTGGGACCTCGTCCCATCCCCCACATTTCCCTGAGAGATGGAGAAACACTTCTCAGACTGGCTGCCACCTCAGGCCAGTCTTAACCTCTCTCAAGGCCTCGGTTTCCCCATTTGTGAGCAGAAACCGCGATTAAAGCCCTAAATAAGGGCCCTGCCCACCTCCCGCCTCCCCCCACGAGGTCCTGAGACTTCGAAGCTGCCTGCCTGTCCCACCAAGCACAGAGCGCTATACCATCCCCATCCCCGGAGCTGTTCTCCGCAGCCCAGGTTCCTTGAGGAGGGGAAGGGCAGTAGGCCACTCCCCAGGCCGGGAAAGGTGTGGACAATCTGCAGTCTTGGGCTAGAGACCCCACGCTGATTGAAATCCCACCGGTAGAGCTTCGCTCCTTTACGCAAAACGTTTCACAAGAACTGCACTCGCAGGGTCGGATGAAAGCGAAGGGCTGGGCGGGGGGGGGGTGTCCTTGGGGAGGCCGCAGCCAGCCAAAGACGGAGCCAAGGTCACGCTCACTCCTCCTCCCGCCTCACGGGGCCCCGGCTCCGGGCTGCGGCGCCCCAGGACCCGGGAGAGAGGAGCAGAGCCGAGGCCCGAGAGACAGTAAGAGGGGAGGAGGCGCAGGGACCTGGAGGGGAGGGGCCGCCGCGCTCACCCGGCCGGTGGGGGTCGGCGCGGCAGCGCGGTCCAGAGGCTGCGGGTCTGGGGGCTGCGAGCAGATGATGCGTAGCGCAAGGTACCAGTTACCTGGGTCACGAGACGCGGCGACCGGGGCTGAGCGCCTGGGAGACTCCGCGCGTCGTGACGTATTTGAGGACGCCCCGCCCAGCCCTGCCCCGCTGGCGCTGTCCGCGGTGCTGAAGGCCCAGACAGGAAGGCTCCCGGGCCAGGAAAAGAGGATCCCATCTGTCTGGGAAACAGACAGACACTCTGCTGAGCCCCTGAACCCCAATGTCTTCGTTCGAACACTAAGAAGAGTGGACCAGAAAATAAACGAAGGCTTGCGTATGGAAGGATAGTTTCCGTTTTATCGTTTGTAAAACAGGATACTGTTAAAAATCCCAGTCTTAGGGTTATTTTGAAGAAAAGATGAGATAAGGCATATTAAATGCTTATCACAAAACCTGATACAAATTTTACCCATCCACTATCCAAATTATGGAGACCTACTCTGCTTTCACCTCCTTGCTGCCTCAGTGAACACTTTCTTATCCATTCTCTTAAGAACCTGTGTGGAAAATTTTCCGGAATATTTAACAGAGTGCTGAATTGCTGGGTCATGAGTATGTGTATAGCTGTGCTATGATCAGTCGTGTCCGACTCTGCGACTCCATGGACTGTAGCCCACCAAGCTCCTCTCTCCATGGAATTTACCAGGCAACAATACTGGAGTGGGTTGCCATTTCCTACTCCAGGGTATCTTCCCAACCCAGGGATCAAACCCGCATCTCCTGTGTCTCCTGCATTGGCAGGTGGGTTCTTTATCACTAGAACCACCTGGGAAGTCCAGGTTATGTGTATACTTGATTCGGCAGTGTTACATCACTTCTCGATTCTACATTCCCATAAACAGTGCAAGAGAATTTTTAAATCTGCATATCCCAGCCAAAACTTGGCAGTGTCTGGCCATAATTTTTGCCAGAAAAACAGACACAGTGTCATATAATTGTTTTTTTCATATAATTGTTTTAATCCACTTTTCTCTGATTATCAATGACTTGTATCCTATTATCAATGACTTGTTTGTTAGTTTGGGGAGCTTCCTGCTGTACTTCTCTTGGGCTTTGATCTTGTTTATACATAAGAGTTCCTGGCAGAGGAATATATTCATCTGTGGTTCAAACCACCATCAACTTCCCCCTGGATTATTGCAACAGCCCTCAAACTGATCTCTGTGCTTCCACACATGCACCTCTGAATTTTAATCTCAACACAGTAGAGTTTCCCTGTGGGATAATTGAGGGATGCAGATATGAGGAAATTAAGCGATTGCCCATACCAATACTGATAGGGTGCCAGAATGGAGTCATATAATTAACTCTATCCTGCACCTAAAGTTCCTTTTCCCAAAAGGTTGTTTAGTTGGTGATATTTTAAGGTCCATATGGCCAAGGACCATATCTGTTTAATATTATATCTCCAGCAGTTAGCATAGTGCCCAATTCATAGTATATTTTCAGTAAATACTTATTGAATGAATAAATGAATGAGTAAATGGATATTTAGTTTGGATTCTTAAGGATAAGTAGGAGTTTCTCTGAAGCAGAAGGGCTGGGTTCATTAGTTCTTTGATTAAAAGCACCAGGAAAAAAAAAAAAGAAAAAAAAAAGCACCAGGAAATTATCTGGCTAGCTTAGGAAAAAGGAACTGATGGGAAACTTGTCTAAAGGACAACTAGAATCACAGGAAAACTGGAGAATTAGTCTCAGGAAGCAGGACTGAGCCAGAAATGGACTAACTCTTCAAGGATCTTATGATGTTTAAAATTTAAATTCCAAGAAGAGATATATTAAATGATCTGGCTTTGACTTAAGTGAGGAAGAGGGGAACTGGAGTCAGCCATATGAAATACACCTGTATTGAGAAGTCATGCAGATGGTTCATGGGTTGCAGGTAGCACAAGAAATAGCAATGAATACAGGGAAAGAAAAAAAAATCAACACATGTGCACAGAAGACTTCCAGCAGGAAAGTTCAGTATGCAAAGGTAGAGTTATGAAGCACTAGGGGAATGGTAACTGCCTGGATGTGTGCAGAGAACTAGTGGCCTAGGCCAGGTGACACTGGGCTTTGTCTACCAAGTTAAGGGGTTTGGACTCTATTCACTAGGGTACTGGATACCAGTAATATCTTAAGCTGTGAGGGACATGGTCAGATTCGTTTTTTAGAAAGATTTCTGTGGCATTTGGAGGGGGAATGGAGTAGTAAAAGGTGAGAGCAAAAATATATCCAGGTAAGATGCAATAATGCACTGGCTAGCAGTAGAGTTAGAGAAAGAGGGATAGTTTCAAGAGTCAGTTCTAAAGGGTTTAATGGTTGACTGGGTGTGAGTGTTGGGGCAAAGATAACCGATAGATTTTCTGGCTTTAGTGACTAGGTGGACAGTGGAATCTGTCAATGAACTGCAAAATAGGAGATACAGATTCAGGAGAAAGAGCAGTATACAAGTTGGAGCCACCAATGAGTCACTTAAGAAAGACGAAAAGATTTAAAATGGACAACTGACAAGCACACACATGGAACTCTGCTTAATGTTATGTGGCAGGCTGGATGGGAGGAAGTTGGGGGGAGAATGGATACATGTATGTGTATTGTGTATACATATGGCTGAGTCCCTTGCTGTTCACCTGAGCCTATCACAACATTGTTAATTGGCCATACCCTAATACAAAATAAAAAGTTTCAAAAAAGGATGAAACAGCAGGCAAGAACAAAACCCTAGCAAATCAGTAGGCTCTAGAGCCTCCCATTTGCCCACAGTTATCTTCAGAGTCACAAGAGGAAATATAGAGCCTTGGAGGGAAGTTGAGTCACTGAAAGGGCTGTGAGGGTCAGCGAAAGATGGAAGCAGCTGTGGCAGGAGCCTTTTAGCCTAATTGATGCTCTGCTAATTACACTGATTAAAGAAAACATTTGGGGCAATTAAGGCTCCCAGGAGGATGGTTGCCATTCTCAGAAGACCGAGAAGGCCCCAGGCCTGGCTATGGGCTCTGCAAAGATCTTCAGAAAGAGAAACCTCCCCCTCCCCCTTCTGATAGAACTTGTGTGCAAGTTTGTATTTATTCTGGTATATATTCTGGTTGTATTTTTTCTGGTTGTCTATTTATTCTGGTTATAAAATTTAAATGATACAGAAGGATTCAGAGCAAAATGTGAAAATCTCCCTTCCACCTGCCTCAGCTTCACCTTTGCTCCCCTCTGGAGATAATTACTGGCCTCAACTGGGTAAACATCATTACAAAACTGTCTATGCATTTATCCAAGTCTACTCGTACGGATACACACTTATAAAAACATAAGATGCTTCTACTAAAAGACAGTTCTGCAATTTGCTTCCTTTTCCTACTGGTCTTGAAGATCTTTATTTTCATTTCAGTTCGTAGGATCACCTCCTATTTCTTAACGGGTTACTGAATTCATTGTAGGGGTCCAGAGGGCGTGGCCGGTCTGTGCCTGCAGCTGATCTCCCAGCCCACTCATTAATCACCACCACCGCACCAGCAGGATGGTAGGCATCCGGCGGGTGATGAGCTCATGGACGCCGCTTGCGTGCTGGCCTCGAGTGATCCAGTTATTAGTCGGTGGGACCGGGAGCTCGGGCAGTCCCTCGCGGGATGGGGTGGGGAGGCAGGTAAGAAGGCCTTTGGGCTGGAGTCCTGAACTACGAGTAAGAGTTTACAGAAGGTGGAGTTTAACAGATGACTTGGCGAGCTAGCGGAAGCAGCAAGAGGGAAAGCGCTCGGGCTGAGACCTTGCTGACTGCTTAGGGGATACAGAGTCGCTTACTGGAGCGCGGGTTTTGGAGACTGTAGAGAAGGGAGGGGAGGCTGCAATGGCAAGTTAGGGCCAGACATCCCTTCCCCCACGTGTGTGTGGAGGGACACGATCCTAGGACAAAGCTGCACAAGAATCCAGCAGCGAGGACCCGAGACAGCCCCGCAAGATCGCTGGGGCAGTTTGGGGGCGGGCCTCGGGCTCCCCCTGGGGGTGACGCCCTGCAGTGCGCTCCAGCGAAGACCCGACGTCTGGGCTGAAAAAGACCCGTTCCTCATTTCCGGGTCTGCCTCTTCCCGGCCCTTACTCGGCCCCCACCAAGCGAGCCCGGCCGCTAACGCCCCGCTAAGGAGGCTCTGAACCCGTACCTGGCATTGCAACGGACTCTATACTAATCAATCTCACGTCTCTCCTGCTAGAGCCGGCCCCGCTCCACACTCAGGATGAGTTGTAAGGTCATGGAGCTGTTTGGAGGAGGGGGCAGGAAGGAGCCAGTCGTTTTTTTGAGATGGGTACCTGGGAGGCAGGCCTGCGCCCACTCCTGATGAGCTTTGTCAAGGAATATCCCGGGAAATCCAGTCCAAGCCCCTGATGTGGGGAGACTTGGCCAACTCTGAAAGCCGTGACTCTCTCAAGAGGGGCCTGTCTCCTGTAAAATGGAGGCAATCAGCTTGAAATCCCACACAACAGGTGAGCACTTAGATATGGGGGGCTCTCACCCAAGCAGAGCCAAACAGCCCGTCAAGCTTGCCCTCTTAGGGAATCGGGATGAGTACAGATGTATCAGGGAGGGCTTCCTGGAAAAGAAAGACTGGTGGAGTGAAGGAGCAAAGGCTTGGGGGGCAAGCACGGTCCGGCAGGTCTGGGGAGATGGTTGGAGGGTGGTTCTCCATGGCCCGACATCTAGTGCTCCAGAGCAGAAGTCAGAATGGAGATACCAGACAGGCCCAAGGAAAGCGCCTCTAATATACTAGCTGACATTTGCATCCTCAAAGCTCTGTGTAAGTAGGGGACATGGCCGTATTTTGTTTTAGAAACATGTCATTTTGGAAGGTGGTAGAGGAAACAAGGAGGAAGCACCCCAGTCAAGGAAAGAATAGTTAAAAACCTGTGTGAACTGCAGTTGTACCTGTGGGGTCTGGGGAAGAGCCACCCTTGGTGGAGTATTATGCGAGAGGGATCAGCTGGGCTGGGGCATAGAGTCCTGAGGAAGAGGAGTCAGGTGTACATCCCAGGATCCTGGAGGGTGCACAAGACCCCTCATGTCTCTCTGTGAGATGAGTACTGCCTCTTAGGAAGCCCTGCCTCATGCAGGGCTGGGCCACGCTATTCTTTGAGGCCAAGAGAATATTTCCTCATTACCCTTGGAAAACTAACATGAGCTTAATGGAGGGAGAGATCCAAGCAGTCCCTGCTTTCATGGTGGTTTCAGAATACATAGGTGGCTCTCAGCAGGTTCAGAGTCCTCAACCCTATATATGCAGGAAAGGCAAAACAGAAACCAAAGGAATAGGACGAAAAGAAATAACACTGAAGTGTTTAGCGAATCAGACAGAAGACAGGCACTCTTAACTGAGTTGATTTTTAGAGTCAAGATTTTTTTTTTAATTGCAATGTCGATAAATACTCTTTACAGAAAAGTTTGAAAGCACAGAAAATTATAAGAAAAATATTCATATCCTATCCTTTTACTCAAACTTAACCACTTAGTTGAGTTTATCATTTAGAGGTTTTCTCTCTATCTTCCTTCAGTAGTTTTCAAACTTCTAATACAGTTGTGGCTAGATTGTCTTCACAACTTGCAGAGTCACCTCTTAAGAATATAGGCATTTCCCATGATGTAACAGACTCTCCCAGTTCACCTTAAATTTTGCTGTGTTGAACAGGTCACCCCAATCTTGGCCTGGCAGGTTCAGTTTAATCCATCACCCCTAAACTCCAGTGTATCTACAAATTATGAATGCAGTGCCACTTGGTTTACTTGCCTTTTGCATTATAACAGAAGTTAAGAAACCTAGCTTCCAAACTCTCATTAATCTTTTTTTCCTGGAAAAAGATTTGGGCAACCTTAAGTGACGTGACTTAGAAACTGCAGCAGTATAATTAGCTTCCAGTGGAAGCAAGGATGAAGTGTGGGCTGAGGTTAGTTAATAAAACTGGGATAGTGTCCTTGTATGATATGAACTGTGTGGCCTTGGAGATGATGGCTCTAGGGAATAATCAATGCCATTCTTGGTTGCATTCAAATTGATTTCATAAGAAACAACTGAGCTGTTGATAGATGGTTGTTGTTGTTCAGTCGTTAGGTCGTGTCTCTTTGCGACCCCATGAACTGCAGCATGCCAGGCCTTCCTGTCCTTCACTATCTCCTGGAGTTTGCTCAAATTCATGTCCACTGAGTGATGCTGTCTAACCAACTCATCCTCTGCGGTCCTCTTTTTCTTTTGCCTTCAATCTTTCCCAGCATCAGGGTCTTTTCAAATGAGTTGGCTCTTTGCATCAGGTGGCCCCAGAGTATTGGAGCTTCAGCATCAGTTCTTCCAATGAATAGACACATAGTTGGATACAGCTTTGTCTTATTATTTAAACTCCACTGGAAAAAAAAAAATTTCCATCATATTCTCAGTGGTTGACCCACGAGAGGGAAGGAGGTATTTGTCATTATTCACAGCTAGAAAGAGGGGCTCTGCTGACCTTTAAGGAAACCTTAGGAACCAGTCTTGTGTTCTAAGCTCAGAGACCCAGGAGCACAAGTGTTCAACATCTTCTAGGAATTGGGCTCCATCATTGTCAATGTCCAAGTTCTTCAGGGTGGGGTCTACAAACCAGAAGCATTGGCTTCCCCTGGGAGCTTGTTAGCAGGCCCTACCCAGATCTACTTAATCAGAATTTGTATTTAAAGAATCCCCAGGTGATACGCATATTCAATTTGAGAAGCACTGCTCTCTGTCACATCCAGATCCTCCAGCTTTTTTTCTTCAGAGAAATTAGACCCTGGGTAAGGCTGTCAGCAAAAGTGATGTTTAAAGGGGACCAACTTTGGGGCTTAGCTTTTTTAAAAATTGAAGTATAGTTGGTGTACAATATTGTGCTAATTTCACAGGAAAGTGATTCAGTTGTATATATGATACATACCAATTTTTTAAGTTCTTTTATAAATTATAAAATGTTGAATATACTTCTCTGTGCTATACAGGAGGTCCTTGTTGTTTATTTAATATATAGTAGTTGCTGCTGCTGCTAAGTCACTTCAGTCGTGTCCGACTCTGTGCGACCCAATAGACAGCAGCCCACCAGGCTCCCCCGTCCCTGGGATTCTCCAGGCAAGAACACTGGAGTGGGTTGCCATTTCCTTCTCCAATGCATGAAAGGAAAAGTGAAAGTGAATTCGCTCAGTCGTGTCCGACTCTTAGCGACCCCAGACTGCAGCCTACCAGGCTCCTCCGTCCATGGGATTTTCCAGGTGAGAGTACTGGAGTGAGTTGCCATTGCCTTCTCCAGTGTGTATCTATTAATCCCATACTGCTAATTTATCACTCCCCAATTCCCTCCCCCGTACCACCCCATTCCCCCTTGGTAACTGTGGGTGTGGTTTCTATGTCTGTGGGTCTATTTCTGTTTTGTTTATAAATTTATTTGTATAATTTTTTTGAGAGTCCACATATAAGTGATGTCATATGATATTTGTCTTTCTCTGTCTAGCCTATTTCACTTAGTATTATGATCTCTAGGTCTATCCATGTTGCTGCAGATGGCATTATTTCATTCTTTTTGATGGCTAATATTCCATTGTGTATATATACCACATATTCTTTATCCCTTCATCTGTCAATGGACGTTTAGGTTGCTCCTATGTCTTGGCTATTGTAAATAGTGCGGCAGTGAACATTAGAGTACATGTATCTTTTCAAATTATGGTTTTCTCTGGATATATGCCCAGGAGTAGAATTGCAGGATCATATGATAGCTCTATTTTTAGTTTTTTAAGGAACCTCCATACTGTTCTCCATAGTGATTGCACCAACTTACATTACCACCAACAGTATAAGAGGGTTCCCTTTTTTCCACACTCTCTGCAGCATTTATTATTTTTAGACTTTTTAATGATGGCCTTTCTGATTGCTGTGAGGTGATACTTTATTGTGGTTTTGATTTGTGTTTCTCTGATAATTAGTGATGTTGAGCAACTTTTCATGTGTCTTTTGACCATCTGTACATCTTCTCTGGATAAACGTCTATTTAAATCTTCTGCCCATTTTTTGATTGGGTTGTTTGTTTTTTTGATATTGAGCTTTAAGAACTGTTTGTATATTTTGAAAGTTAATCCTTTATTGATTGCATCCTTTGCAGATATTTTCTCCCATTCCATATGTTGTCTTTTTCCATTTTGTTTATGGTTTCCTTTGCTGTACACAAGTTTTTATGCTTAATTTAGTGCCATTTGCTTATTTTTGGTTTTATTTCCATCACTGTAAGAGATGGATCCAGAAAAATATTGCTGCAGTTTATGTCAAAGAGTGTTCTGCCTATGTTATCCTCTGGGAATTTTATGGTATCCAATCTTATATTTAGGTTTTTTAATCTATTTTGAGTTCATTTTTGTGTATGGTATTAGAGAATGTTCTGATCTCATTCTTTTACATGCAGTTGCCCAGTTTTACTAGCACCACTTACTGAAGAGACTGTCTTTTCTCCATTGTATATTTTTGCCTCCTTAGTTGTGGATTAATTGACCACAGATGCATGGGTTTATTCTGGGCTTTTCTGTTTCATTGATTTATATACCTGTTTTTGTGCCAGTACAGGGTATTTTGATAACTGTAGCTTTGTAGTATATTCTGAAGTCAGGAAGCCTTATTTCTCCAGCCCCGTTTCTCTTTTTCAAGATCACTTTGGGTATTCAGGGTCTGTTGTGTTTCCATATAAATCTTAATATTTTATGTTCTACTTCTGTGAAAAATACTATTGATAATTTTATAGGGATTGCATTGAATCTGTGGATTGCCTTGGGTAGTATAGTTATTTTGACAAAATTAATTCTTCCAGTACAAGAACATAGTATATCTTTCCATATTATGTCATTTTTAATTTTTTCATTAATGTCTTATAGTTTTCAGAGTACGGGTTTTTGCCTCTTTAGGTAGGTTTATTCCTAGGTATTTTATTCTTTTTGATGCACTGATAAATGGGATTATTTCCTTAATTTCGCTTTCTTATCTTTTGTTTTTAGTGTATAGAAATGCAACAGATTTGTGTGTGTTAATTTTATATCCTGCCTCTTTACAGAATTCATCAATGAGACCTAGTGGTTTTCTGGTGACATCTTTAGGATTTTCTATGTTTAGTATCATATAATCTGCCAACAGTGACAGTTTTACTTCTTCCTTTTCAATTTGGATTCCTTTTATTTTTTTCTTCTCTAATTGCTATGGCTAAACTTCCAAACGATGTTGAATAAAAATGGCGTGAGTGGACATCCTTTTCTTGTTCCTGATCTTGAGGAAATGCTTTTAGCTTTTTACCAGAGTATGATGTTAGCAGTGAGTTTGTCATATATGACCTTTATTATGTTCAGGTATGTTCCATCTGTCTGCTGGAGAGTTTTTATCATTAATTGATGTTGAATTTTATCAAAAGTTTTTTCTGCTTATATTGAGATGAACATATGGCTGAGTCAAGTGCTGAGTCGACTAATCTAGAGTCGACTACGGGCTCAGGAAGTCTTTAAGCAGCCTGTCTGCTGATGCGTGGGGCTGTGTTCCCTCCCTGATGCATCCCAGCACTGGAGCCACAGGCTGTTGAGTGGTGCCAGGTCTTGGTGTCAAAATGTGGCCTCCAGGAGAGCTCATCCTGATGAATACTCCCTGATATCTCCACCCCCAGGTCCTTGTCCTCAGAGTGAATCAGCCATCTGCTGTGCTTCCCTCCAGAGATCCTCCAAGATCAGCAGGTATGTCTGGCCCACGCTCCCATGAAGTCACTGCTTTTTTCCTGGATCCTGATGCACATGACCTGAGTGTGCCCTCTGAGTACGGAGTCTCCGTTTTCCCAGTTCTGTGGAGTGCTTGCAATCAAGCCCTGCTGGCCTTCGAAGGCAAATGCTCTGGGGGCTCTTCCTTCTGGTGCCAGACCCCACAGGCTGTGGAGCCTGACTTGGGGCTCTGAATTCTGACTCCTGTAGGAGAACTTCTGCAATATATTATTCTCCGGTTTGTGGTCACCTCCCTGGGGGGTGGGGGAAGAGGTCTGGGATGTGATTATATTGTGAGCACACACCTGCTACCATCTCACTGTGGGTTCTTTATGTCTTTGGATGTTGACTATCTTTTGTTGTTGTTGTTTGAGTCCAGTCTTTTTAATCAGCGGTTGTTCAGCAGTTAGTTGAGATTTTAGTGTGCTCATGACAGGAGGTGAGCTCGAGGTCATTCCACTCCACCCTCTTGTCCAGGAAGCTGTGGCTTTACATTTGATTATTAAACAGATGAAAAACTTCATCGAGACTATATGTTCAGCAATCCCAGTCTTTGGGAATATCTTCCTTTTTTTCCTTTCCGAAAGGTAGTTATTCTTCTCCCAAGTGCTGCTGGGGAGTGTTCTCTACTATGACTTTTCTGGAATTTTGCAGGAATATAAAATGAGGGCTTAGCTTGAGTGTGATTCATAGGCCAGCCATGTCTCCTTAGGAAAGTTTTCATCATGTTTTAAGTATATATCTTTTTAAAAATTTTAATTATTGTTAAGCATTTACAGCTGGCTCTGTTTCTTTTCTTTGGCTTTTCATCCTTTCAAGATGATAACATGAACCAGACCCTGACTCAGAGAGAAGGGCCAAGCTGTGATCGGAGGTAGACAGTTCCCTGGTTCAGGGCATGGTTAAAGAAACAAATGTCTGGGGAGGCTGAGGATCTGTGCTCTTAGTTCCTCAGTAGTTAAAGGTAAACTAAACTCATCACCTCCCAACTTTAGGGAGCCCAGTCCTTTACCACAATTCATTGGCGCCTTATTGCTTCATCATAGGAGAAAAGCTGTGATAAAGGAGGTGACTGAGGACTTAATCTAAGCCCCAGAACTGTCACTGAGTCAACCTGGTCTAGTCACAATGTCTAGAATATAAACTGTGATGAAACAACCCAGTGTGAAATATTTGTTTTGCCTAGGGAGTAGGATAAAGGTGTACACTGGTCTTACAAGATACTATTTTTAGTCACTAAGATCTGATCACTTCTGCTATGAATGGGTGGTAGATGTATGATGGCTTTTGCTTTGATGAATTATGGTTTTCTGTTTCTCAGAATGTTGTGGCTTAGCTGTGTCTGAACACTAATACCAATTTATAAGATACATGAGTCATCATGGAAGAGCTCCTTTCAGCATCCTTATCCAAAGGGTAGAGCCAAGCCTGCAGCCAGACATTAGTCAGTGATTGTCAGAGACCTGCATGCAAAATGTGAATGCCCTGAGTGCACTAATGTTCTCTTTTTCCTGACGAGTAGACACTCACTTCACTGAGACTCTGCTGTGTGCCAGATAGTGTGCTGAGGACAGTGAACATGACATGATCTCTGACTTCAAGAGGCTCACAGTCTGTACAGTGGAGACGCAGAAGCAAACAACAAATTACGATCGAGCATCTTATAAGGCATG
Source organism: Cervus canadensis (assembly GCF_019320065.1). NCBI lineage: Eukaryota > Metazoa > Chordata > Mammalia > Artiodactyla > Cervidae > Cervus > Cervus canadensis. The sequence goes on along the minus strand of NC_057393.1, from coordinate 56,370,339 downwards.
TCTACTGGTAAGTGCTGGGCCCAGGGCCTAAGAAGAGAGAAGGTAACGTTGGAGTTAGAGCTGCCATAAGATGAGTCAAGTGGAAGAACAATGGAAATCTAGAGTAAATAGTGAAGTACCTGGATCCTAAAAAAGGAAAAAAAAGAAGAAAAATTATCTCTTAGTGGCCTAAAGGGGCCTCAGAGTCCCCTGGACACCTGAAGTGTTTTGCAGGGGACTGGCCCTAACTACCAGGTCAGGAGCAAGGGCTTCCAGATGCAAGAGAGGAGTGAGTAGGAGTCCTGGTTTCTGGTCTTGGTTTGAATGCTATCTGCCTATTTTCTCAGAAACTCAATTTCCCTATCTGAAAATAGGTTTAGAACAGATGACCTCTGCAAGCTTCTTTCAGGGTGGGACATCTATGGCTGCTTGATATTTGAAAGAGGTGCTGAACTGCATCACCTCAAATTTTCACTGCAAGTCATCTCCCTTTGTATGTTGTTATATCACTTTATGATATAATTTATTTTGTTTGTTACCCATTGTGCATAAGGCAAGCCAAAGAGAAAAAGAAAAAGAGAGTGGTTTTTTTTGACACTCTTTTTAACTCTTGTTGACTAAAAAAATAGTCACAACCTGGAAGTTGAGAGTTAGAGGTATTCTTTGGGAATTATGAGGATTTCAGGCCTGGGAGACAGCATCTCAAGTGACCCAGAGAGATTGCTCCAAGGAGGTGGGGAAAGGAGTCGGGATATATGGAAGTTTGTAACAAGGAGGGGTGGAGGCAGGCAGTCTGTCAATTAAGGAAAACCAGATATCTGAGGAGTTTAGTGCTCTTCTTTGTATGGGAAGATGCAAGCATCTGGGCTCACGGAATACATTCCTTTCATATGCATCTCAGCTGCCTGGGGCCAAATCCTGCTTGAACAATCATGCTCACATTCCTAATTCCTGCTGCTGCTGCTGCTAAGTAGCTTCAGTCGGTCCGACTCTGTGCGACCGCTTAGACGGCAGCCCACCAGGCTCCGCGGTCCCTGGGATTCTCCAGGCAAGAATACTGGAGTGGGCTGCCATTTCCTTCTCCAGTGCATGAAAGTGAAAAGTGAAATTGAAGTCGCTCAGTTGTGTCTGACTCTTCGCGACCCCATGGACTGTAGCCTACCAGGCTCCTCCGTCCATGGGATTTTCCAGGCAAGAGTACTGGAGTGGGGTGCCATTCCTAGCATACCCTTAATTCCTCCTTTACCTGTAGGGTGGCGGATGGCTGCCTCTGGAGCTTTCTTCGTTCTCCCCACCTGCTTATTGGGGAAGTGGCTGATGGCTGTCAGTATATAATGGTATTGTATTGGGTTCAGAAATGTACATTTGAAAGGCTGGAATCCCTGATGGCTGTGATGTTCTTGTTTCCAGATATAGCAGGAAATATCTCATTTCACACTCTTGAAGGCTTATCCTGCCAAGACTACCCAACACTGTCCTGGGATGGGATGAATGAGGGCCCCTCACACTTCACAAACTTTATACTTCCATCATCCTCATCTAAAACAAGGACGCATGTTAGTTAACTGGAATCTGACGAGGATGACATCCAAGTCCCACTTCCATTTGATCTGAGTCATACTAACTAAGCAATGACATAAGACACAAAGCATAGGGAGTGAGAATCGAGTGTGTAAATTAGGCACTGTGGCAGTGTGATCTCGAAGGCTTCCAGCGGAAGAAGCTGCCAGCCTCATCAGCTTAATAAAGTCGGCCAGACCAGGTGGGGGTGGGCGGTGTGTGCATTCTTTCTCCAAGTATCTGTTTTGTTTCTTGAGTTAGAAAGCAACCCACAGCCTGCGTCTGTCTTAAAAATAAAGAGAATACCAACAATGAAAGATGTGCCAAAAAGACAGTAGCATAAAAATCTCTGAAGTGTTTGTATAAATGGAGGCGGGGAAGCTGATGTCAGTGAGGGTGACTGGGAGGAATCCTCATTCTGCAAATGTTCAGAGTTTCACAGTCAGCACTGCGCTCACTCGCTGCTGGGCACTCAGTTGCTGTCCTGTTGAAGCGGGAGGAGCCAGAGATACACAAATAAGAGCCAAACTCTTGGCTTCCCTGGGGGCTCAGTGGTAAAGAATCCACCTGCCAATGCAGGACACACAGGTTTGATCCCTGTTCTGGGAACATCCTACACGCCGCGGAACAACTAAGCCCATGTGCCACGACTTTTGACCCAGTGGTCTAGAGCTCAGGAGACTCAGGTACTGGTCCACGTGCCCTATAGAGCCTGTGCTCCACCACGGGAGAAACCACTGCAGTGAGAAGCCCGCACACCACAACCAGAGAGCCGCCCCCGCTCTCCGCAACTGGAGAAAAGCCTTCACAGCAACGAAGACCCAGCACAGCCAAAAACAAACTAATTAAAGAACCAAAGCCTGTGCTATGAACTCTGTATTCTTACCACTTGGAGTGTTACCATAGAGCAGCCGCATCCGTATTATCTGGGATTTTGTTAGAAATGCACAGTCCAGGCTTCAGAATCAGCATCTGCATTTTATAGGAACTCCAAAATTTTAGAAGCACTGATCTATGTGGTGAGGGGCTGTGGGTAGCATGAGGCTGGGAGGAGAAAGACTGGCTTAGAGGGTCAGGGAAGGCTTCCTGGAGGAAGTCACATTTGTGCCGGATCTTCTAAGATGAGTAGAACTTACTCGTTTGAAAAGAGAAGGAAGGAAATTCCTAGTAGAAGAAGGGGTAGAATGAAAAAGTAGCTGACTGAGAGGGGAAGCTGAGCTGGAAACATAGGCTGGAATCTGATTTTGACAGTATCTATCTGCTATATTAAGGATTGTAGGTTTCTTTGTTTCCTAAGGATGGACATCAAGGAAGGAGGGCGAACATTCTCCAGGCACCGTGCTGGTGTTTAATCAGTGTCAGGGTGTTCAGTGTCATTAAAGCAACTGACTTGTTCACTGTGGGAATGTTTTGGGGCAGACTAGTACCCTCCAGGTGTACTCATAGAGGGTGGCAGGTTCCATGAATTTGACAGGAAGCAGAAAAGAAAATTTCTATCTAAAGGCCCCCCCTTTTTTCCCCTGAAGGCAATAAATGCAAGGAAATGATCAATTCCTGTAAATGGTATTAAACCAAAACATATTACAGAGGGACTGGAAATTTTTCTTAGAGGCAAAGTAGCAACTGTTTAATCTTTTAAACAACCCCCTGAAAAGCCAAAGCAGATAGAGAATACCTGCCACACTTTGATTGAAACTCAGTGCTAGCTCAGGATCAACAATCTGGTGTTCTGATTAACAACTGTTGATCAGACCAACCGGATGTTGAATCTTTGCCCAAGATCCTGGCTCTGGGTGTTCTTACCATCCTTGTGCTGGCCTAAGCCTTCCCCCTTTGTCTTCTAACTGGCTGGATCCTTTCAATAATGAGCCAGAGAAACCCACAGGGATTTTAAAAGTGGCAGAAAGCATTTGTTCTACTCAGCTATTATATTGATAATTGATTCTTAAGGGTGCAAAATAAGACAGTGTCTTTGATCTACCGCGGATAATTCAGGCACCTCCCACTTTTTGTCCTGGCATCTGAGGTTGCCTTATTAGAGCAAAAGTCCCAGAGCCACTGAGACTATTCACTGCAGGGTTAAGTGTGAGAAGTTAAAAAAAAACAGCATTAGCAGAGAGGACTAAATCATGCTGCAATGTATAAAAGTGGAAAAAAAAAGTAATAATAGAGGCTTCTAGTACCAGTACCCACTAGATGCTGGTGCCGTGATGAATGCTTTACAATTGCTCCCTTCTAATTCATTCAAGAGTCGTACCAGATAGCTGTCCTTGGCCTCAGTTTCGGAGGAGGAACCTGGGACTCAGTGGTTGTTAGTTGGTTGATAGGACCCCAACAACCAGGTGTTCAGAGCTTGGATGCAAGTCTGCATGCAGACAGGTCTATCTACAGCCTAGGTATGGGCTATCTTGGCATATATTCCCCCAGGTACTTGAAAAATTTGTGCATTCTGTCATCATCGAGTGTTTTGTAAGTGTTCAGTCCTAACCATTAGACCATGAGGGAATTCCCTTTGCTGATTTTCTATTAAGTTGTTTAATAAATTGTTGAGAGAGGGATATGAAGTGATTAATTAAAATTTTATATTTGTCTATTTCCCTTCATTTCTGTCAGTTTTTGCTTTACATATTTTGCATCCCTCCCTATTGCTCTGGATCTCGTTAAATCTTTTGTTTTAAAAAAAAAAAAAAAAACTTAAAAAAAACTGGAGTGGGTAATAGGAACATGGAGCAAGTGAGATTAGCTATGAGTTGATAAATGTTGAAGATGAGCAATAATACATAGGTAGAGGTTTATTACTCTGCTTTATTTTTGTATGTCTGAAATTCTTATTAAAAAGAAAACCATTTCCTGACTACCCAGTCTGTTATATTACAGTCTCTTGTCTGTGCTGTCCACTACAATATAAACTTGATAACAACGACCTCGTCTATCCTGGTCACAATTACAGCTCCAAAGCTTAAAACTCACTGGTATATGGTTGGCACTCTAATTACCATGTTTTCTCAAATATAAGATGCCACAGACATAAAATGCTTCTGTGTGCTAGTCCTTCAGTTGTGTCCAACTCTTTGTGACCCCATGGACTGTACCCCACCAGGCTCCTTTGTCCATGATATTCTCCAGACAAGAATACTGGAGTGGAAAAAAAAAAAAGAATACTGGAGTGGGTTGCCATTCCCTTTTCTAGGAGATATTCCTAACCCAGGGATCAAACCCAGGTCTCCTGCACTGTAGGAAGATTCTTTACCATCTGAGCTACCAGAGAAGCCTGTCAAAATAATGTTACAAAAATACTTTTATGTATCATTAAAAAACGCTGCAAAGTAAATTATGATATACTATTTTAAAAGTACTTGGATTTCAGATGCTACAATGTGAAAAATGTTTATTTAAGAATTAATAAAATACAGTATCTGTGGAGTAAATGAATACTCTAAAATACTGTGAGGTCAAGATTCTGATGAAGAGACTTCATACATGTTCAAGAGCAGATTAGGATATAGTTTTGAGAGTATTATAAATTCTACAATGAGTATATTTCTTCCTAAATATTGAAATTTTAAGCCCAACCTTATATGTAATTGTGACAAATCTTAATAGAAAAAGCAGCATTCTGACATGGTCTCCCATCTTTTTACCACCAAGGACCCTTTTATTATTTTATCCCCAAGGTTCCCATACTTTGAAATATTTTGATACCATGTAACATTCCTTTTTTTACTTGATATCAAGTAAAAGTTAATTTTCATTTTTCATCTATTAAATATGCATATTCAAACTGAGGCAATATATTAATAATTCCAACTAAAATAAAAGAAAGCTAACCTTCTACTGACCTTGTATGGACTCATCATAGGGAAAAGTAACATTTCTATTAGGAAATCTACTTTTTAGCCTTCAGTGTCTCTTTCTCAGAATCCAAGAACCAGAGACGGCAGGCACTTGAGATGACAACGAGCTGAGTGACAGCGCCCATATTAAGTCAAGAAAGGCCAGTTAGATCGCCCATCTTAATGTTCTAAGTTAGCCATTTGCTTATACACCTCTCCAACAGAGAAAGCTGTGTAAGAGTGCTAAACAGTGGTGATCTGACATTACCCATGGGCCTATTCACGTTTCTAAAACTGTTAACATAAAAATTCAGTTGGTTTTTCTAGATTCGAGCTGAAACAAAGTAGTGGAAAGAAGATGCAATTTGTAGGGTTTTGTATCACTCACCCTCTCTCTGTGCCTTAGTTTAGATCTGAGTGCAGAGGACAAGTCATTCATCTTTGCATCCCTGAACAGAGTTCAGTGGTTGGTTGCCCACAGTAAGCACTAAGTGTCCATGAATATGTGAATGAATGAATTCAAGACATCTTCCCTGATTTGAGCTCTTTTGAGGGAAGATGGAAACTAGGAAAAGGGAATGAAAGGGAACATGACCTCAGGAACCTGGCAAGGAAGATAAACTAGTGCAATCAGCATTCTCTTTACCTTTGGAAGATTCCTGAGGCCAGTGGCCATTTCTACATGCCTAACACTGAATGTGGACTAACAAATCTACATGTGAAAATTTTAAACAAATGCCTCAGACACATAGTATATTTTAAAAATGAGAGCATGTATGTTAAAGAGCTGTTAACAAGGGGGCCAGAATTTCTTTATTCTCTTCCTAGAAAAATGTAAACGTTAGCACAGATCTCTCCTTATCCTCGGGCTTCCCTGATAGCTCAGTTGGTAAAGAATCCACCTGCAATGCAGGAGACCCGGGTACAATTCCTGGGTCGAGAAGATCCCCTGGAGAAGGGATTGGCTACCCACTCCAGTGTTCTTGGGCTTCCCTTGTGTGGCTCAGCTGGTTAAGAATCTGCCTGCAATACGGGAGACCTGGGTTCGATCCCTGGGTTTGGAGATCCCTGGAAAAGAGAAAGGCTACCCACTCCAATATTCTGGCCTGGAGGATTCCATGGACTGTATAGTCCATGGGGTCACAGAGTCGGACACAACTGAGCAACTTTCACTTTCACTCCTTATCCTCCAGTTCAAAATCATCATGACCTGTTAGCCCTACCTTTAATATAGTCAGGAAAAGTAAAACCAGTTGTCAGATAAATAGTTTTGGTGTCTTGTTTGGGAAACCTTCCACTCTAAAGGCTCAGGACATCTGTGTGAATCTGGGAAGGAGGGACTAAGGGAACCCCAGTGAGCACAGAGAACAGTAGTGGGTCAGTGGATTTGGGCAGTTTGTTCTAATTGAGTATCACATTAGGACACACTTCCTGGGAATGGCTGGTCTTTCCCTTCCCTCTACACAAAGGATTGGGTAAGATCCACAGGGTTGAGAGAAGGACATACAAGCCTTCTAAATCTCTGCTTGTCTTTGAAGCAGACTGCCCAGGACTCACTTCTTCCTTTCATCAAAAAACACATGAACCATGAACACACAGATTGGAGAAGACAGAAGAAAACAGGTGAGAATCTATGAAACTGCTTCTCTTCCTGTTGAAGTGTTTAAGACTATAATCCAGGGAATTCTTGTACCATCATATTCTTGGAGTGGGGCAACTTAATGTTTGGTTTCCAAAGCACTGTATATTACTTTGGAATATATTTGACATAGCAAAGCTGGAGCTTGGTTAGATCTTTACAATCTCTCTTTTAAATATTAATTCTTCCTGACTTTAATGTCACTTCAACCATCAAGAAAAGAGTTAATTCTCTGAGACTATTTAATATATTCCACTGATAACTAGTCATTCATGATGAAGAATATGCTACATTGCGAACCTGGTAGAGATCAAGAGTGTCAAAGCGTTTGCTGTATCATATGACAAATTAAGTCTTCTTTCATAATGAACTCCTGGAGTTGAAATGGTAATTCCCTAATCTGGGCATCTGTTAGCCCATGGGGAAAATGGGCTAAAATACACAGAGCAATGAGCACAGTCCCTAATATACAACAGGTGCCCCATAAATGTTTCCTGGTCAACTATAATAGTTGGCATTTATTAAGAACTAACCATGTGCCAGACCCTGTGTTCATTTTTTATATAGTATTTCTAAATAGGTACTAATAGCCCATTTTGTCAATGAATTAAGTAAGGCTCAGCAATTCACTTTATTTAAAGAAGGTTAAAATGTTAGCTAGGGATACAGCTAGCATCTGAACCCAGCTTGTCTGATTTTAAATCTCATGCCTTTTCCATTACTCCACGTTGTTTCCTTAAACCATTATTATATTGGGAAAAAAAAAAAAAAAAAGACCATTATTATACATTTGAGTGAGCTAGACAGAAAGTGAAAAGTAAGTGGGTTATATTAAAAACCTAAGAATTCTACACTAAAAACATCCTTTCATGCTTCAGTAGATTAAAGATGAGAAGGGCAAACAACAATGAAATAAAACAATAATCCCTAATGAAAGAGAACAAAAAGGAGCTGCTAAATGTCCTAAAATAGATATGTTAATTAGATGGCTGATTTTTTCCTTTTTATAGAGGGCCTTTGAGAACAACGCCTTCTCTGGTGGCTCAGATGGTAAAGAATCTGCCTGCAGTGGGGGGACCTGGGTTCAATCCCTGGGTTGGGAAGATCCCCAGGAGAAGGGAATGGCAACCCACTCCAGTATTCTTGCCTGGAGAATCCCATGGACATAGGAGCCTGGTGGGCTACAGTCCATGGGGTCGCCAAGAGTCAGACACAACTGAGCGACTAACGCTTTAGGAACAAAGTAATCAGTTCTTCTCCACCTCAAAAAAATGGACATTAGTTCTCTCTGTACATTCCATTTGATCACACAGTCACAATTCAAGAATGTTCTGAGACAAAGAAGTAGGCAGGTTTTATTCTTGAAAACCCCTCAACAGGAAAAAGGCAGTCAGATGGCCTGGTCACCAACCTGTTCAGCATTAAGAGCTGAGTCTTAGATTGTGTGTGTTGTAATATTAGGCTGGGGGTGGCGGGGGGGGTGGTCTTATCTGGATTTATCCAGATATATCCAGAGATATCTGGTGATATCTCTACCACATGAACCTCCTAAACTGTTCATGTAAAATTTTAAAGAACTGTTCACTTAGTCTTGGGGCTGGATAAGAGGGAAAGAATATGGAGATAGATAAAAAGAAATGAAATATACCATGAATGCTTAACCAAAGCATAGAATGGGAAGGATTTTAGTACCATTAGAAAAAAAGCCAGACATCTTGGACTCAGAGACGATGAAAAATCTTAAAGAACTTCGTTAATGACAAGTGACTGTCTTCAGGCACTTCAGTGCCAAATTCCATTAGCTGCTGCTGCTGCTAAGAGACTTCAGTCGTGTCTGAGTCTGTGCGACCCCATAGACGGCAGCCCACCAGGCTCCCCCATCCCTGGGATTCTCCAGGCAAGAATACTGGAGTTGGTTGCCATTTCCTTCTCCAATGCATGAAAGTGAAAAGTGAAAGTGAAGTCACTCAGTCGTGTCCAACTCTTAGCGACCCCATGGACCACAGCCTACCAGGCTCCTCCGTCCATGGGATTTTTCAGGCAAGAGTACTGGAGTGGGGTGCCACTGCCCTCTCCAATCCATTAGCATTTGTATATAAATAAAAAGAGCTGCAGATGCTGGCCAAGGCCCCTTTTTACCCTGCCAATATTAATACCAGGTGTTGAACCATCTACTTCAACTCCTTATTAATAGGATTTGACCACCAATAGCTTTTCCTGACAGCTGACTGTAAGCTAGAACTTGAACAGTATGGTTTAGAATTACTTTAGAAATAATAAGTGCTTTTGCGATTAAACCCTGCTCTCAATTAGCACAGAACTGGCATTGGCTTTTTAACTTCTGAGAGACATTATTATTTATGCTTAATGGACACAATTTTAAATAAAAGATTTTAAACAGAGCCCCTAATAAAGCCTAAATCTAATCATTTCCACAATTCCAGTTTTATTTAGATTTTATGTGCTTGCATGTAGACACACTTAAAGAACACACATGTGTATATATATATTAGATGATATAAGAGTTTGACAAATGACTTGTTAATGAAAATTTATTAACTACATAACCTATGAGTACCAGAGAAACTTCAATATGTACAAATCACCATGAAGTTCCCAGTTCCTAAACTTTGGTTATATGAATATGTTTCAAGCACCAAGGAACAAACAATAATCCTAATTCAAAAAAAGAAAAAGAAAAAAAATCCCAAGAAACGAGGTCCTTCAAGTCTCTTGAATCTGTTTGTTTTTTAAACACCATTTGGGAAACTCTTTTATTCTTATATTTCCTTTCATTTGTATGCAATTTCCAAAAACAGTTTCAATAAAAATTGATCATGGGAAAAGGGACAGACAAATTACCATTACAAATAAAGGTGATATCTCAAAATAACTTTTTGGAAAGTATTCTTAAATATAAAACTCTTAACCGAGGAGATCTGTATTATGTAACAAACCCAACTCTTATTTCAAAAATCAAAAAGACTCCAACACCACAATCATAACAAGAGTAGGGGGTGAGAGGCTCACAAGGAGATCTATAGCAGACTCAGTTACAGCTGCTAGGATTTCACCACCTTCCTTGGCATCTGCTAGCTGCAGAGGTGATTTGTTTAATATTTAGGCATCAAAAAAGACACCTGACAGGCTGAGCACAAACTCTGATGAAATTTCACAAGAAGTCTGATGGGCAAAAGAAAGAAAAATCAAAGGATCAAGGCTGAAATAGAAGGAAAAAAAAGAAACAAAATATGTCTGAGTCTATGTAAGTCGGGATGGAGGAGGTGTAGATATACCAACCGACAATTTCCTTGTGTGGAAGGGACTGCATCCTTGCCTACAAATAGGATTATATACACATGTATATTATGTCAGTTCATATGTTACAGAAGTGGAAGGAGCTTCTAGTCACTTGGCTCCTCAGGCCCCAGTCCTTTGTCCTGGCTGGTTGGTGGTCTGTGTACAAGACTCAACTGCATGGTATATGAATGGATAAAGCTTGATGTCTGGTCCAGGGGTGGAGCAGTTTCTGCATTCTTCATTGTAATATCGTAGCAGCAGCTTATATACTTCTCCTGAAGAGCAGAAAGCCAGACCAGTTTGCACATTAAGATATGTAGATAGATAAATCTACTACAGAACATCCCAGTTCTATCCCAAATAACATATGCTCAAATTTGGCTTTTGAAAATAAAGCATGAGTTCCATAAGCCTGGAAGGCTTTCCTGATATAAAGTTAAAATTTTTTAAAATACCTTAAAGAAACTACTTATTAGCTCATAACTACAGCAGGCTATACATGGTACATCATCCATGCATCCTTTTGGGAGTTCATGGCAACTCTAATTTTACATTTAGCTCCCATGATAGGAAGGCCTTTCAGGTCCAGCTGAAACACAATAGATGGAACATGTGCTGGCCTGTCTGATAGACATGAGTCAGAGTAAGGCCTCTTAGGTTTTAACTTACCTTTCAATACCATCCCCCTCGTTCAGTTTTCCATATACACAAAAGTAAAAATGGACACTAACTCCAACTTCTTGGCTTTAATTTGATAAGTTGCCATACTCATTGAATATTGAGGATGAAATTTTGCCAGAAAAAAAAGGTCTGCAAGTGTCCCTCTGAGACCTTGTCACCCACCCCCACCCCCACTGAAGTCACATGTCCATTCTTTCTTATCCACTAAGATCTATCCAGAGTTAGCAAGTGCTCCTCTTGGAGAGTGTGCAATCCATCTAGACACCAACCATCCCCTACTTACCAACAGTCAGTTTCCTTTCAGTAAGGAATGTATGCATGCTGTAAATGTCTCTCATCAATTCTGCGTCCCCAAAGGTGAAATAAACCACGTCTCGCTCAGCTACAGCAGCTGCCAGTATCTGTATTAAGGCTGTGGCAGAGGAAAACACAGCTATGTTATGACACTTCCCATCAGGATACCTTTAGTTCTTTCAGCCAGCTAAATTACAGCTGGTATGCCATAGCTATATCCTGGATTAAAGATTTATAAACCTAATATACACGTTATTAGAAATGGCAAATAGAGGATGAAGATAAATCATCTGGTTGTGTGACTTTCCAGACATGCTACTGAGAATCTCATTAAGTCACAGAATTCCCACATAAGCACCTTTGTGGGAAAACAAATAGAGAAAGGTGCATCTGAAGTAGCACACTTAAGGCAGTAAAGTGGTTTTTTCCCCACTTACATTAATCTGGAACTAAAATTTTTGTGTTTGTTTGCTTGATTTATCTTACTACACAGTCAGCTGGTTTTTTGGATCAAAGGTCTGTGATTTTCCCCGACCAATGTACTTGGGAGGTTCTGCTGCTCTCGTTAGCTCTACAGCAAGCAGGCATTCTCAAAATGGGTTCCAGAAGACACCCCTGTCCCTCCCGCACTCCCACCTCCACCCAATCACTAGAGCATGGAGTGAATGTTACTGATAACACTGGACATTAACTCTGGTGTGCCGGCATAGGAAAATCATGGAGGACCCCTGTCCTCAGGAATCAGAGGTACAAATCACTGAGCCTGGAGTATATTTCCAAAAATTAAATTCCTTTATAATCTTAATCTCAATAGACAAAATTTATTTTAAATATCAAAAATGAACATAGGTACAATAAATGCCCAGTTGCTAATAACATATCTTTTCCTTCATAAAAGGGGAGGTGGGAATCAAATTAAAACACTATGGAGGATAAATATAATTTTGATTTTAGAAAGCATGTTAATATTCTACATCTTCAAAACATAAAATATAAGAATGGGAATGGGGAGGAGCTTATAACTGAAAGCAAATGAAAACAGATGAGCCTAATTTTATTTCAAAAGAAAAACACTACAGGGAAAGGAAAAAGGAAAGAACGAAAGTAAGAACTAATCCAAGTAACTTATGAACACAATATCTGACTAATATGCCCTCACTCTTGGACAAGGAGGAAAGAACTGCAAACAAATCCCAGACTTTCTTTATCAGATGTGCTTACCACAGCAGTACAGGTGAAACAATTCTGAGACGATTAATAAACTATATTTCAGGATTGAATACATGAGTTGATTTGTTGATGCTGCTGGGAGTTATAGCTCTCAGAATGGAAGAGGGGACATACAAACATAGAATGGGAAAGACAAAAAAGTAACTCTGTGGTTATCAATTGAAATGAAAGGCACTGGTATGTACTCATGATTTTTAACTATGTACATCTGTCTGTGTGTATGTGTATTTCCTAGTTTTGTCTGCTGAAAGAGCCAAAAAGAAGACATCCCAGTAGCAGTTAGTACACCTAGTGCCCAGATAGTGGTCTAATACCATTCCCCCTAAAAGGAGCTGGATTCTTCAAGGAATACTTGATTCCATGGTTGGGACAGGATAGACACAAGATAAACCTAGAACGTTTTATTATACCAGGAAGTGAAGAAGTACTCCAAAACAGATGGGGAAAAATTGATGCGTGCTTATCATAAGGATATAGAAGCCAGTTTGAAGCAGCATCTAATAGCCAAATCTGGGCGAGGGAAGAACCAAAATATTATGTATAGTATTAAGTTACAAATCATTGAAAAAACATAAATTCCTGAGTCCACAATGATAATACATAATAAATAAATGCAGAAGAAGGGTTCTTGCTCACATGAGAAAGCTAAAGACTAACTGGTAAGTCTAGAGGGAGTGTTAGAATGAGATAACCCCTTTTCTGCATTCATCATGGTAAAGACTGGATCAAGCAAAGATCAATAAAGGATGCTAGACCTAAGGGGAATTTTGACTCAAAGCGTCTTCCCACAGACTACTTATTAACTACAAGAGAGGAAAAAATATCTCTACAGTGGAAAAACATGACTAGGTGACCAAAATTAACATCACCAGTGGGGTCAGATGACTACCAAGTGCCTCTAGATACTATCACCTGTGCACTTCTCAGATCAAGAATGCATAACCTCACCCTAATTATCAGGAAACAGAAGATAAAGGCAACAAATGTTGTATTCTTCAAACGTGTATTATTTTTATCATAGGGGACTGGAATGCAAAAGTAGGAAGTCAAGAGATACCTGGAGTAACAGGCAAGTTTGGCCTTGGAGTACAAAATGAAGCACAGCAAAGGCTAACAGTTCTGCCAAGAGAACGCACTGCTCATCTCAAACACCCTCTTCCAAGAACACAAGAGATGACTCTACACGTGGACATCACCAGATGGTCAATGCTGAAATCAGACTGATTATATTCTTTGTAGCCAAAGATGGAGAAGCTCTATACAGTCAGCAAAAACAAGACCAGGAGCTGACTGTGGCTCAGATGAGGAACTCCTTATTGCCAAATTCAGACTTAAATTAAAGAAAGTAGGGAAAACCACTAGACCATTCAGGTATGACCTAAATCAAATCCCTTAGGCTTATACAGTGGAAGTGACACATAGATTCAAAGTATTAGATCTGACAGATAGAGTGCCTGAAGAACTATGGATGGAGACTCGTAACAATGTACAGGAGGTGGTGATCAAAACCATCCCCAAGAAGAAGAAATGCAAAAAGGCAAAATGGTTGTCTGAGAAGGCTGACAAATAGCTGAGAAGAGAAGCAAAAGGCAAAGGAGAAAAGGAAAGATATATGCATCTGAATGCAGAGCTCCAAAGCATAGCAAGGAGAGATAAGAAAACCCTCCTAAGTGATCAATGAAAAGAAACAGAGGAAAACAATAGGATGGGAAAACTAGAGACCTTTCCAAGAAGATTAAAGATACCAAGCGAACATTTTAAGCAAAGATGGGCACAATGAAGGACAGAAACGGTATGGACCTAACAGAAGCAGAGGTTATTAAGAAGAGGTGGCAAGAATACACAGAAAAACTATACAAAAAAGATCTTCATGACCCAGATGACCAGGATGGTGTGATCACTCACCTAGAGCCAGACATCCTGGAGTTTGAAGTCAAGTGGGCCTCAGGAAGCATCACTACAATCAAAGCTAGTGGAGGTGATGGAATTCCAGCTGAGCTGGAATTTCAAATCCTAAAAGATGATGTTATTAAAGTGCTCACTCAATATGCCAGCAAATTTGGAGAACTCAGCAGTGGCCACAGGACTGGAAAAGGTCAGTTTTCATTCCAATCCCAAAGAAAGGCAATCCCAAAGAATGCTCAAACTACTGCACAATTGGCTCATCTCACACGCTAGCAAGGTAATACTCAAAATTCTCCAAGCCAGGCTTCAACAGTATGGGAACCGAGAACCCAGATGTTCAAGCTGGATTTAGAAAAGGCAGAGGAACCAGAGATCAAGTTGCCAACATCCGTTGGATCATAGAAAAAGCAAGAGTATTCCAGAAAAACATTTGCTTCTTCTTCATTGACTATGCTAAAGCCTTTGTGTGGATCACGACAAATTGTGGAAAATTCTTAAAGAGATGGGAATATCAGACCACCTTACCTGCCTCCTGAGAAATCTGTATGCAGGTCAAGAAGCAACAATTAGAACCAGACATGGAACAATAGACTGGTTCCAAATCGGGAAAGGGGTATGTCAAGGTTGTATATTGTCACCCTGCTTATTTAACTTATATGCAGAATACATCATGAGAAATGTTTGACTGGATGAAACAAGAGCTGGAATCAAGATTGCCGGAAGAAATATCAATAACCTCAGATATGCAGATGACAGCACCTTTATGGCAGAAAGCAAAGAACTAAAGAGCCTCTTGATGAAAATGAAAGAGGAGAGTGAAAAAGCTGGCTTAAAACATTCAAAAAACAAAGACCATGGCATCTGCTCCCATCACTTCATGGCAAATAGATGGGAAAACAATGGAAACAGTGAAAGACTATTTTCTTGGGCTCCAAAATCACTGCAGCCATGAAATTAAGACACTTGCTCCTTGGAAGAAAAGCTATGATGAAGCTAGACAGCATATTAAAAAGCAGAGGCATTACTTTACTGACAAATGTCCGTCTAGTCATAGCTTTCGTTTTTCCAATAGTCATGTATGGATTTGAGAGTTGAACCATAAAGAAAGCTGAAGGCCAAAGAATTGATGCTTTTGAACTGTGGTGCTGGAGAAGACTCTTGAGAGTCCCTTGGACAGCAAAGAGATCAAACCAAAATAAAAACTTAAAAATTGAACTAGTATATTTGATATGGCTGAGTATCCCCAGATTTGAGAAAGAATCTGAGATGTTATAATATATACAAGATTCTGAATACAAGTATTTCCTAATTTCCAAACTAATATTTATTGAGTATCCACACCATATGAGGCACCACGACTAGGCCTCATTAATCTTGGAGTAATTGATCCCAAAATACAGATACATTTTAATTAAAACTGCTCAACCAACTTATGCAAACATTAAAGCTTCAGTACACTCAATTTTAAAAGGTTCCTAATTAACCTAAACTACATATAAAAATGGAAACCAATGTGTTGTAATCTTCTACCAAGAGGTATTTCTTATCTTTTGGTTTGAATGAAATTTATCTATATTTCCTATTAAGAGGAGAGAAAGACCCAAAGAAAAGTCATTCTAGTCTTGTTTTCCCCTTACATACAGAAATACTAGATCACTGGTCATTTGTCATTTATGAAAATAAAATATTAATAAGAACATTTAAAATGTATCTCCCTATAGAGTTTATTTATTTATTTTTTCCTCCCTATAGAGTTTATTTTTAAAATGCTTCACAGGCCATTCTGTCCCTATGGATAGGCTCACAGAGTGAAGTTTGACAGATCTACCAAAAAGAGGCTGAATCCTAATAAGAGAACCAATTTACATTACATTCTTGATTTCCCATCTGTTTCTGTTTGGGTCACATGATAACAAAAGCATGTGGCAGACAAGCTGGGACTGGAGACTGAAGACCTGAGGCTCAGGCCTCCCCTTTCTGCTAGCTATCTAAGCTCTAGGACTTTGGCCAAGTCACTTAACTCTCTTGCCTGCATTTTCCCCATCTATGCAAACAGGAAGTCAAATCAGATCATCCCTAAAGACTCTTTCAGAGTATGGAATTCCACAACCTCTATTACAGTTTTTCTCCTTGCATTGGATATTAGACTATAAATACACAGACGAAATTTTCAGAAATATAACAATCTTGACCTTAAATCCATCAGTAATCACTAACAAAAGATCATTTTAAACAAAACTGTCTTCAGACCTCACTATACCCGCAAGGTCTTTGCGCATCTAGACAATTATGTCTCACAATTTAAGTGAACTCTCCTGCATCACAAGTTAGATGAAAATAAATCACAGATCTAATAGGATGTGTGGACTGATTCCAAGAATGATACAAAAGCATCAAATTCCAAATTCAAGCATAACTAGGTGCCAAAATAATCACTTAAATTAACCTGCAGGGAGTTTGGTTTTAATTTTCTTTTTGGCATCAATCTTAAGCAATAAAATTTTCAAATAAGTATGAATAATCAAAAAAGGCTTCCCTGGTAGTTCAGACGGTAAAGAATCCACCTGCAATGCAGGAGACCCAGGTTTGATCCCTGGGTCAGGAAGATGCCCTGGAGAAGGGGATGGAAACTCACTCCAGTATTCTTGCCTGGAGAATTCCATGGACAGAGGACCCTGGCGGGTTGCATTCCATTGGGTCGCAAAGAGTCAGACACGACTGAGCGACTTAACACACACTACACTACACTAATATCAAAAAACAAGTCATAGTGTCATAACAAATGAACCAAACCAAAAAATGAGTAAAGTCACAGATACCTATACACAGGTATGGTCTTGAGACCATCAACATGTAACATTAGTAACAACTGCTAACACTGAGCTCTATACTGTAGCATGCTGAATGTTCTGGCAGCTTTTCGAGGATAAGCTCAAGATTCACAAAGATTAACTCAATCCTTAGAAAAACTGAATAA
Organism: Cervus canadensis; assembly: GCF_019320065.1. NCBI lineage: Eukaryota > Metazoa > Chordata > Mammalia > Artiodactyla > Cervidae > Cervus > Cervus canadensis. The sequence goes on along the minus strand of NC_057393.1, from coordinate 56,352,941 downwards.
ATATTAGCATTATCTCCATTCTGAAAATCAGGAAATAAGGGCATCAAAAGATTAAGTAACCTGTCTAAGGTCACAGAGCTAAAAAGTGGCGGAGCTGAAATTTGAACTGGGTGGCCTGACCCAGGACTCTCCCTCATCCACTATGTTGTAAAGCTGCCATGCCACGTCATCCTGCTATGCTCCAAGCCAACTTACCATATGTCTGTTAGAAGAATTTCCTCAAATTGTTTATTTACATTATTTAAACACATACTAGCAGGAAGCTAAAATAGTATAGACCTGAAAGTGTTACTCATGTACTTCTAATGAAACCCAAGTTGTTTTGTGAGCTCATGTCTTGATTACTATGAAAGCTCAAACATGTTTACCAGCCCTGGAGCATTTTGCCCACTCTTCTAGGCCAACTCTTATTTTCTAATTGGTCCTGTGCTCTGGCTACTGTTTTTATTTTATATATATATATAAAACAAAGTATTATTATTTATTTTTGGCTGTGCTGGGTCTTTTGCTGCATGTGGGCTTTCTCTGGTTGTGGCAAGCGGGGTCTGTAGTTGTGGCCCCCAGGCTTCTCATTGAGGTGGCTTTTTTTGTTGCAGAGCAGGGCTCTAGAGCGCCTGGACTTCAGCAGCTGTGGCTCGCAGGCTTAGCTGCCCTGTGGCACGTGGGATCTCCCTGGACCAGGGATCGAACTTGTCTCCCCTCCACTGCAAGGTGGATTCTCAACCACTGGACCACCAGGGAAGCCCTGGCTACTGTTTTTAATCTTGGTACCATGTGACCCTACCAACCACCCCCATCCTCCAGTGGATATTATGAAAGCCTCAATCTTTGGTGTCTTAAATGTACTCACGTCAAGAATTCAGCCACCATCTCTAGAATGGCAATTTCCAAATCTAAATCTAGGTACAGAATTTGTGGCCAATAAAGATGAAATTGTAAAAGCACAGACACTGAACTCTTGGGCATCAATCCTGGTTTGAATCCTAGTCCTGCTCTCCTTGTGACCTGAGGCGATTTACCTCGTTGCCTCAGTTATGTCACAAAGACAAAAATACCTGATACCTAGTAGGCTGTTACGAGCTAATACATCTAAGGAAAGCACTTAGGACAACACAGAATGCTTTCAACATGTTGTCTAATAACAACCACAACCACAATACTGGTTTTTGAGGAAAATAGGCCAAATATGAACGCTGGTTCTGATTGTTAGCTGTGTTTCTTTGGGCAGTTTTATTAGCCTCTGCATAAAACCTTGGTTTCCTCATCTTAAAAATGAGGCCACAGATTGAAGGGTAACTATGCAACACTAAAGGAGAGAATGTAGTATTTCTTAAACCTGGCTGATTATCAGCAACTCCCAGAGAGTTAAAAAAAAAAGTTTCCAGAGCCATTTTCCAAATCCATTAACTCAGTGGTATCTCTGAGGTCCAATAATAACCATTCCACTCTCTCCAGAAAACTTGAATGCAACTTGAAAGATATATGTACCCCTACTGCAGCATTATTACAATAGCAAGATATGGAAGCAACCTAAGTGCCCATCAATAGATGAATGGATAAAGAAGTGGTGTATATATACAATGGACTACTACTTGGCCATAAAAAAACAATGAAATCTTGCCCTGTGCAACAACATGGATGGACCTAGAATGTATTATCCTAAGTGAAATAAACCAGACAAAGACAAATACTGTATGATTTCACTTATGGGTTGAATCTAAAAACAAAACATATGAACAAACATAATCAAACAGAAACAGTAACAAATACAGAGAACAAACAGGTGGTTGCCAGAATGAGTTGGGAGGGAGTCATGGGTATGAATGTACAGTGTAGGGAATACAGTCAGTAATTATGTAAGGTCTTTGCATGGTGACAGAAGACAACCAGACTTATCATGGAGATCATTTTGAAATATATAGAGACACAGAATCACTGTTGTGTACCAAGAACTAACAGTGTTGTAGGTCAGTCATACTTTAAAAACAAATAAACGCATAGGAAAATATGATCAGATTTCTGGGTACCAAAGGTAGGAGGTGAGGGGAGAGGGAATAAAATGAAGGCAGCCAAAAGGTACAGACTTCCAGTTACAAGATAAATAAGTACTAGGAATGTAATGTACAACATGATAATTAACACTGTTGTACATTATAAATCAAAGTTGCAAGGGAGTATAAATCCTGAGAATTCTCATCACAAGGAAAAAATTTTTTTCTACTTCTTTAATGTTGCATCTATATAAGATGATGGATATTCACTAAACCTACTTGATACTCATTTCATGATGTAAGTCAAATCATTATGTTGGACATCTTAAACTTGTATAGTTCTGTATGTCAATTATTTTTAAATAAAACTGGAAAAAAAATACATGCTCACAACAGAAATTGTTGATAATTGTGAAAATAAATTACACAATGAAAATCTTGGAATACTACCCTCAATAGTCACCAGAGCAAGCAAAGCTGCAGTCTGAGTGAAAGGCTTTTTTACACCATAAAGAAAAGAAACAAAATGAACACATTTATAAAGCTTCCCAAATTGTCCATCACAAATGACCAAAGCTTGTGGCAGACCTGGCTTCTGGATTGATGATATGAAGCTACTCATTTATTTTACTTAAGAGAAAAACAGAAAAAAGTGTCTGTCATAAGATCAATAAGTCCAGAGTGAAAAACAGGTTTCCTCAAATAAATTCAGGATGATAAAGAATTTCATAAAATAAAAACCAGAAATTCTTTCTTCTATAGACATTCAAAACACTGAAACTAATAATGTGGTTTTTATTTTTGAATATGAAGAAAATGTCTGTGTAAGTCTTTAGAATAAGGAATAGAAGAAAATTTTTTAAGCATGCCACAAAAATGTAAACACATAAAAATTAACCCCATTTGACAATAGGCTGATCACAACTCAACAGGCTGAAATAAATGAAAAAACAGAGAAAAATACCTGTAACATATGTTATTCAGTTGCTAAGTTGGATGACAGATAATTAATATTTCTTAGTATACAAAGAGTTATTACAAGCCAATGAAAACCAAATCTACTGACTAAAAGCTAAATGAGCAGATGACATGAACAAGCAATTTGCAAAACAAAAATGGCCAATAAAACATATAAAAACTATTGAACCTCAGAGAAATTAAGAAGATTGACAAAACCCTACAGTAGTGAGATCGCCTTTGCAAAGAAGACACTGTAAATTGACACTGCCTTTCAGAAGAACCGTTTGTGGTAAACATTAAAATACGTTGTATCCCTATCCTTTGAGTCATCAATTTCACTTCTAGGAATTAACCCTAAGAAAATAATTATGTATAACATATATAATATATATTATAGTATTGCTTATATAAAATAAAAAAAACTATGAATGGAGAATTGGTGAAATGAACAATGGCATATAGGTACATACAACAGAATAGTATATAGCTGTTAAAAATTGTGGACAGTTTTTGGTGTTGCAAGCCATCATGAGACTATAGGGTTTTCTAAAAGAGGAGGTCAGAGCATAGCATACATAGTGTGATTCCACTAAGGTCAGATGATTACACAAACTGTTACAGAGAAATTTCCAATGAGAAGGATTTGAGAAGGATTTCATCTGTATCTAGTTTAGCTATCAAGGCCAGTTGGCTGTTTTATACGTTTGCTTTGTTTTCTTGTTACTTTGACAACTGTAGTATAAACAAAACATCTGTCAGATTTTTGTCCTGGGTTCCTGGCAGGAGCTTCAAAACCTTTGCCATTTCCTGAGTCAAAGCTATGGTTGTTCCAGTAGTCATCTATGGATGTGAGAGTTGGACTATAAAGAAAGCTGAGCACCAAAGAATTGATGCTTTTCAACTGTGGTGTTGGAGAATACTCTTCGGAGTCCCTTGGACTGGAAGGAGATCCAACCAGTGCATCCTAAAGGAAATCAGACCTGAATGTTCACTGGAAGGACTGATGTTGAAGCTGAAACTCCAATACTTTGGCCACCTGATGTGAAGAACTGACTATTTGAAAAGACACGAAGCTGGGAAAGATTGAAGGAGAGAGAAGGGGACGACAGAGGATGAGATGGTTGGATGGCATCATGACTCAATGGACATGCGTTTGAGTAAACTCCGGGAATTGGTGATGGACAGGGAGGCCTGGCGTGCTGCAGTCCATGGGGTCGCAAAGAGTCAGACACGACTGAACAACTGAACTGAACTGACCTGAGTGATAGGGTATTTGTTATGCTAATGATAGTGACTGCCAGTAGGCCTCGAGACTGCTTCAGGATTGTATTTTCAGTCACTGAACTCTAGGGAGAGGGAGAACTGGAACATGGCCAGTGATAACCAATGGTGCCTATGTAATGAAGCCCCCATAAAAACTCTGGACACCAAAGGTCGGTGGAGCTTCTTAACAAACACACTCATGTGCTGGGAAAGTGATATGACAAACAGATTCACGTGCTGGGAAAGTGATATGCTTTGACACCACAGGGAAGGGGCATGGAAGCTCTGTATTCCCTCCCCATCTCACCCTACGTATATCCTTTATAATAAAATTGTAACAGCACCTTCCTGGGTTCTGTGAGTTATCCTAATAAATTATCAAACCTCAGAGGGCTTGTGGGAACCTCCCAACTGGTAGCTGGTTGATTAGAGGTGCAGGTGGCCCTGCACAGGACACCCCAACCCCAGACTTGCAGCTTGAGTCTGAAGTAGGGGTGCTCTAGTGGAGCATGTATGCCCTTACCCTGTAGGGTCGGCACTAACTCCAAGGCAGGTCAGGACTGTCCTGTAGCACCCTCAGCTTGTGTCAGACCAGCCGGGTTGATACAGAATAGTAGTCATCCTATGTAATAATATAATACTGTTTTCTGTAACTGACACTCCTGAGAGGAAAAATCATGTCATAATATGATAAATAACCAATAGCTCTGTTGATAGGTACAAACCTAAAGTGCAAGAAATGTTTATCCTTTCTGAGTACCAAATGCCTCCTCATGCAGCTCTCCCAAGCTGCACGCCCACACATCATGCACCTCTATTAAAGCACTCATTTCTCTATGTTGCATTTGTCCATGCCACTCTTGGTCATGCTGGACCGTGAATTCCAAAGCACGGACCACATCTCTGAGAATACACCTTTGTATTCTGAGACTCTATCACAGTGCCTAGAGAGTGGCAGACCTGCCGTAAGTCTGGTGAATGAACGAGTCACTCAATGAAATAGCCCTGTCCATAAAATTCACTACTCTAAAGGAATGTGCTTGCATGGGTGGTTTGGTTTGAAACTTCATAGTCATCTTGGCCTCTTTATTCAACTAAACGCTGTGCCTGATAGATCAAAGAGATAAGTAACCTCTGCAGAGAATAAAAATACAGATTCCTGCATACATAATAAAAGAAGGACTGTATCAAATATTCTTTTTCTTTTCTTTTAGATTTTTGTGGTCCCTTATTATGATAGACCAATAGAAATCTGGTTAGAAGGACTAACTCTATTCCTTAGTCAAAAAACTATTATCCTTCTTATAACAACTGACTCACTCACCTTTTAGTCTAGCATCGCCCCCAAAGGCACCACAGCCCCAGTTTCCTGTGGCCACTGCAGACAGGTTCTCTGAAGAAACTCCAGGACGAAGAAATCCACAGTAAGCCTGAAGGATGAAAGAAACATCAAAGCAATGTGAGTGACTAGACGCTAGCAGTATTTCTAACCGATGTACTAGGATCAGTATCCATCATCAAGCTTATGTTCTCTCTCTCTCTCTCCTTTTTTTCCTAGGGGCCAAAGGAGAGGGAAAAAAGAGAAAATCCTGGGATTACACAAGGAAGAGAGTAAGAAATGACCAGTTCTAATTACTGATTTGCTCTGATGCTGGGCAAATCAAAGCCCTTAAGCCAATACAGGTCTCAGTTGTCCCCCCTCCCCAATTCAAACAAACATAAATGAAAATATCAGAGATATTTCAAGAATTAATGGGACACCAGTTACAAACTATGAGGGACTAATGGACAGAAAGGTATTTAAGACAGTGTTTTATTTGAAAACTTTTGATTACTGTTTTTCATTACAGTAAAGAGTTATTACTATTAGGCTTCCTCAGCACTCTCTCTGAATTATTGAGACTAGATTAATAACTGTGGTTAGCTTTTAGATGTGCTTCTTGCCACTGAAACACTTAAGCGACTATATATAAAATGAGTCCCTATATATAAAAGGGACCCCTATGCCTGGCTATAAGATAACCTTTAAAATCCCTTCCAGCTCCAAGACTCTAGTTTCACAGCTATATTTTAAGCTAGATTATTTTATTTTAAAACTTGCCAGTTACCTGCAAAAAGTACAGTATATCCTGAGGATGGTGGCTGCGTATTAATTAAATGAACAGCTCATTTTATATATGAGAAGGTCGCAGTTTAAGGTCCTAGAGTTTCTGATTCCCATTTCTTTGCTATCAGGCTAGTTAGTCTTTCTGACTCCTAAGGGTTCTTAGTTTTCTGAAACTATCAGACTATGTTAAGAAGTTTAATATAACAGCAAAGCAAATATCCCCTGGGCTTTCTCAAGTACCAAGCAAAGCCTAAAATATAGCTTATGTATAATAGTAAATAAAATAAAAAGAACAGTGTGTGACAGATGTTCCCAGAGAAAAACCAAGAATAAAGAAAGATGCCTCTACAAAACCCACACATAATACTGTAAATTGCTCTCTGAAGTTGCTACAGAGGTATAAAAATTTATTTTACACACTGTCTGGATGGATTAACAAGGCTATTTCTTCCACCTCCTCCTAGGCTGTAAATCCTGGCAGATATTAATTATAAGTTGGTACCTGACCATTATTCAATGCCGTGGTACAGAGCTTACACTAGAACTCACAAATTACCTGTGTAATCAGATGCATAGAGCTTTTGAAAATCTCTTTCAGGTCAAAACTATCAAAGAGCTCAATTTTTTTGAGCAGGTTCTTCTTGAAAGATACAGAGTCTCTGCCTTTATGCCAACAAAGGGAATAGACTTTCTGTCAGAATAGACGTAACTTTGCCACTTGCTTTCCTGTCAAATTCTCCAAACATGCCTAGATGAAGAGGAAGATTTCTTAGCCTCCTAGTTAACGTTTTCTGCTTTATGCCATCAGAATGATTTTAGTCTCTTCCAATACTGCTATCTCTACATATCTGGGCTAAATTTTCTTTAATAAGCAAAAATAGCTTAGTAAAACTAAAGCCAAACAACAGAGAATTTGAAATATTTAGATTATCAGAAGCAAAATCTAACCAATATTACTATAAAAAAAAAAATCTATCTTGAAAAATGGCCACAACAGAAACAAACTATAAAACTGAAGTTATTCTCCATTTGCTGTTTTAATCAAATAAAATAAAACTTTAAAAAGGTAATCTGAAATTAAATGATGTAAAATACTTGTAAAATAGGTAAAAATAATAACTAATGATTAAATACAAAATCCCTTTTTATAGAGGTCTAATTGATTTATTTATTTCAGGTATACAGCAAAGTGATTCAGTATTTTTACAGATTATACTCCATTAAAAGTTATTACAAGATAATGGCTATAATTCCCTGTGTTGTCCAATATATCCTTGTTGCTTATCTACTTTACATAGTTTGTATCTCTTAATCCCATAACCCTAATGTGCCCCTCATCTCTTCCCACTCCCTTCTGTAACCACTAGCTTGTTTTATATCTGTGAGTCTGTTTCTGTTTTGCATGTACATCATTTGTATTATTTTTTAGATTCCACATATAAGTGATGCTGTGCTGTGCTTAGTCACTCAGTCATATGGGACTCTTTGTGACCCCATGAACTGTAGGCAACCAGGCTCCTCTGTCCATGGGGATTCTCCAGGCAAGAATACTGGAGTGGGTTGCCATGCCCTCCTCCAGGGGTCTTTCCAACCCAGGGATCAAACCCAGGTCTCCTGCATTACAGTTGGATTCTTTACCATCTGAACCACCAGGTAAGCCCACATATAAGTGATATCATATAGTATTTGTCTTTCTCTTATTTCAGCAAGCATAAATACTCTCTAGGCCCATCCACAATGCTGTAAAAGGTAGAATTTCATTCTTTTTAATGGCTGAATAATGTTTCATTGTATACATTATCCATTTGTCTGTGATGGGCATGGCACTTGGGCTGCTTCCATATCTTGACTGTTGTTACAAAATTCTTTTATTGTGTTTAAACCAACTACTTCCAAGGTCAGAAATCAGAGAGAAACAGCAAGCTCCTCTGAGTCCCCTTTAGAGGGACAACCCTTGCTTCTCTCCATTCCCCAGTAAGGAGAGAGAGATCCCTCACCTGTCAGAGACGAGGACCGGGCCACTAATCCGGATAATAACCGAGCTTCTTTGGTAAGAAACAAAGATCAGATAATGATTGAGACAACAAAAGAATTGTCAAGTTCTTTCTTCATAGGGAAATGTGCTAGGAGCTCCACACTGGCAGCAAATTTTTCCTCACATGAGCCAGAGCACTTGAGAAGATTAATCAGAGCAGTAAAAGAAACCTTGCTTATTAAACTCTCATCACAGCCTGACCTGACATTCACCATGACAGAGCTATTTATTTTTTACTAATAAACTACTTAAAAGTGGGAAAAAGAAGAAGCATTCAAACCTCAGTAAGTAGAAGATACCAATAAATACTCCTGACTCAGAATGGCGCTTCCCTGATAGCTCAGTTGGTAAAGAATCTGCCTGAAATGCAGGAGACCCCAGTTCAATTCCTGGGTCCAGAAGATCTGCTGGAGAAAGAATAGGCTACCCACTCCAGTATTCTTGGGCTTCCCTTGTGGTTCACTTCATAAAGAATCCGCCCACAATGCGGGAGAACTGGGTTCGATCCCTGGTTTCGGAAGATCCCCTGGAGAAGGGAAAGGCTACCCACTCCAGTATTTTGGCCTGGAGAATTCCATGGACTATATAGTCCATGGGGTCGCAAAGAGTTGGACACGACTGTGTGAATGAGTTTTGATGGGAAGGTAAGAAGAGAGGGAATTTTGGAGTCCTGAAGGTTGCCAAGAGGCGCCTTGAGAAGCAAGTGGCAGGAGGAAGATACTGGTATCTAGAATTAAAAACTAGAGCCCAGCTGGGAAGTGGTAAAAAGAGACATGGGAAAAAAAAAAAAAAGAGACATGGGAAGGAAGCAAAGAAATTGAAAAAGGAAACAAAGAAAACAATTTTCAAAACCTACAGGCCCAGAACTGGGCCCAGGAAATAGATGGTATTCAGGTGAATAGTCTGTACAAACATCCCTGCAACGCACATGCAAGAGCACACACAAACTGAAGAACTCAGGCTGCCAAGTCAGTTTAAGCTAGCCTAAAGGTCCGTCTGATTAAGGCTATGGTTTTTCCAGTGGTCATGTATGGATGTGAGAGTTGGACTGTGAAGAAAGCTGAGCACCGAAAAATTGATGCTTTTGAACTGTGGTGTTGGAGAAGACTTCTAGAGAGTCCCTTGGACTGCAAGGAGATCCAACCAGTCCATCCTGAAGGAGATAAGTCCTGGGTGTTCATTGGAAGGACTGATGCTGAAGCTGAAACTCCAATACTTTGGCCACCTCATGTGAAGAGCTGACTCATTGGAAAAGACCCTGATGCTGGGAGGGATTGGGGGCAGGAGGAGAAGGAGACGACAGAGGATTAGATGGCTGGATGGCATCACCCACTCGATGGGCATGAGTTTGAGTAGACTCCGGGGGTTTGTGACAGACAGGGAGGCCTGGTGTGCTGCAATTCATGGGGTCGCAAAGAGTCAGACACGACTGAGCGACTGAACTGAACTGAAGAGAATATAATTAAATTATGTCCTTCATTATAATATAAATACATTATACTGTTTTCTAGATTAATAATTATTGTCCTAAGGAGTTGTTTATATTAAATCAATATAACATATTTGTCTAACAAACTAATACATAGTTCATATTGATAATGATTTTATGTTTTAGAATACTGTGATTTCTTAAAAACAAATATAAAAAGTGCCTAAAGGGATGTCCCTGGTGGCCCAGTGACTAAGACTCCATGCTCCCAATGCAGAAGGCTTGGGTGTGATCCTTGGTCAGGGAACTTGACCCCACATTCCGCAACTAAGAGTTCACATGCCACAACTAAGACCAAGTTGTTGTTCAGTCACTCAGTGGTGTCCAACTCTTTGCAACCCCATGGACTACAGCATGGGTTGTTTTTTTTTTTAAGTGCCTGTAGAATCTTTTAAAGGACAGAAATCGTATGAACCTAAGAGAGGCAGAAAATATTAAGAAGAGGTGGCAACAATACACAGAACAACTACACAAAAAAAATCTTCATGACCCAGATAATCACAATGGTGTGATCACTCACCTAGAGCCAGACATCCTGGAGTTTGAAGTCAAGTGGGCCTTAGGAAGCATCACTACAAACAAAGCTAGTGGAGGTGATAGAATTCCAGTTGAGCTATTTCAAATCCTAAAAGATGATGCTGTGAAAGTGCTGCATTCAATATACCAGCAAATTTGGAAAACTCAGCAGTGGCCACAGGACTGGAAAAGGTCAGTTTTCATTCCAATCCCAAAGAAAGGCAATCCCAAAGAATGCTCAAACTACAGCACAATTACACTCACCTCACACACTAGCAAAGTAATGCTCAAAATTCTCCAAGCCAGGCTTCAACAGTATGTGAACCGTGAACTTCCAGATGTTCAAGATGGATTTAGAAAAGGCAGATGAACCAGAGATCAAATTGCCAACTTCCGTTGGATCACAGAAAAAGTGAGAGTTCCAGAAAAACATCTACTTCTGCTTTATTGACTATGCCAAAGTCTTTGACTGTGTGGATCACAATAAACTGTGAAAAATTCTTAAGGAGGTGGGAATACCAGACCACCTTACCTGCCTCCTGAGAAATCTGTATATGCAGGTTAAGAAGCAACAGTTAGAACCAGACATGGAACAACAGACTGGTTCCAAATCAGGAAAGGAGTATGTCAGGCTGTATATTATCACCCTGCTTATTTAACTTATATGCAGAGTACATCATGAGAAATATTTGACTGGATGAAGCAAAAGCTGGAATCAAGACTGCCGGGAGAAATATCAATAACCTCAGATACGCAGATGATACCACCCTTATGGCAGAAAGAGAAGAACTAAAGAGCCTCTTGATCAAAGTGAAAGGAGAGTGAAAAAGTTGACTTAAAACTCAACATTCAGAAAACTAAGATCATGGCATCTGGTCCCATCACTTCATGGCAAATAGATGGGGAAACAATGGAAACAATGACAGACTTTTTCTCGGCTCCGAAATTCACTGCAGATGGTGACTGCAGCCATAAAATTAAAAGACGCTTGCTCCCTGGAAGAAAAGCTATCACAAACCTAGACAGCATATTAAAAATCAGGGACATTACTTTGCCAACAAAGGTCCATCTAGTCAAAGCTATGGTTTTTCCAGTAGTTATGTATGGATGTGAGAGCTGGACTATAAAGAAAGCTGAGCGCTGAAGAATTGATGCCTTTGAACTGTGGTGTTAGAGAAGACTCTTGAGAGTCCCTTCGACAGCAAGGAGATGCAACCAGTCCATCCCAAAGCAAATCAGTCCTGAATATTCACTGTAAGGACTGATGCTGAAGCTGAAACTCCAATACTTTGGCCCCCTGATGTGAAGAACTGACTCATTGGAAAGACCCTGATGCTGGGAAAGATTGAAAGTGGGAGAAGGGGATGACAGAGGATGAGATGGTTGGATGGCATCACCAACTCAATGGACATGAGTTTGAATAAACTCCGGGAGTTGGTGAAGGACAGGGAGGCCTGGCGTGCTGCAGTTCATGGGGTCGAAGAGCCAGACACGACTGAGCGACTGAACTGAACTGAAGAATCTTTTAGAAGACAATAAAGTAATATTAAGTCTTAAAATTATCCTTAGATTCAATAACAATTTTGTAAATTTCTTATTTGTAAATTTCTTTTATTCGATTAAATAACAACTGTACAAAGGTGTTTAAAGTGAAAGTGTTAGTTGCTCAGTCATGTCTCATTGTTTGCGACCCCATGGACAGTAGCTCTCCAAGCTCCCCTGTCCATAGGATCGTCCAGGCAACAGTACTGGGCTGGGTAGCCATTCTCTTCTCCAAGGGATCTTCCCAACCTAGGGATTGAATGCAGGTCTCCCACACTGCAGGCAGATTCTTTACTATCTGAGCCAGCAGGGAAGCTCCACAAAGATGTTTACTACATTGCACATAATAAAGAGATCCCTGGGACCACCTATTAGTTTAGTTAAAAAACTAATAGCTAAGTTTTAGTATATCAGCTAAGGCCTCGTATATCAATCCAACTAATTTTATGGCCATTAAACATATTATTATGAAGATCATTAGAAAGTATTAAAAATATAATTATGGATAAATTAAATAAATACAATATTTATGTCACTTTTGAACACATTTATATGAAACTTAATATTTATGTGGAAAGTCCTACAAAAATGAAAGCAATTATTTGAAACGTAAAATTATAGATGATTTTTTGTCTTTAAAATAGCTAACCTTAGTAAATAGATGTTGCCTTTTCAAGATGCAATATAAAATGAAAACATTTAGACCTTAGATTTCCCATATATGAAATCAAAGATTAGATTATATATTTCTATGGTTATTCTGATTCTATACATTGAGAAACTGAAGGGAAAACTCACTAAAAATGATACATTTTGAACCAATATTCCTGAAAAGTAAAGTAACACAGACTTCAAGAAAAAATTATAAATGATCAGATGTTGAACTTCTTTGAACTATCAACAGCAGGGACTGATTGGTTTCATTAATAAAGCACTGTAACAATCCACTCCTGAATTTGGTGATAATAACAAAAACAACAAAATCAATATATCAGTTTTTAAAAGGTAAATGGCAATTTCCTGCCCAGGTGGTCTCCTCACTTTGTTAAATTTCTGGTCCAGATGACTCCACAGAATATACTCGCTACTTAATCTTATTGGATTGAGTCTAACATGGCTAAACACAACGTTCCACAGATGATTTCCCTCTTCCTTTGCTGAGCTATTTGCCACTTTTGCAACCTGGAGTCATAAATCTTTCCAATCCAAAGACAGTTCTCCTGGAGAATGTTACCTAGCTGATCTCTCACAGGTTTAAAATGCAGCTTCACAGTATCAGTCAGATAAAAGGAGTCTGACTCTTCCCTTTAAAAACCACCTCTTCTTGTCGGTCATGATGTGGGTCCAATAGGATAGGGGCCTGGATAGAGTCAATTGTTTCCAGAGACAACAAAGCACTTTGTGGGATTGCCTTTCAATTGTTATCTGTTGTGTGTGTATGTCCTCAGTCGCTCAGTTTTGTCTGATTCTTTGCAACCCCATGGCCTATAGTCCACTAGGCTCCTCTGTCCATGGAATTTTTCAGGCAAGAATATACGAGCGGATTGCCATTTCCTCCTCCAGGGGATCTTCCCAACCCAGGGACTCAATCCATGTCTCCTGCATTGGCAGGCAGATTCTTTACCACTGCACCACCTGGGAAGCTTAAGTAATGCCTAAAAGTAGCAAGCCCCCTAGAGTTCAGAGATCCACACTGAATTCTGATGGTGAAAACTGGTCTACTGCTTCATTTGGAAAAATGGAGTTTTTCTGTTCCTGTCTAGTTTCTGTCTGGCATACAAAAAAAGAAAAAAGCACTGTACAAGTTATCTCTGAAGTGATTTAATACCGAGTTCTGCTTTAAACCGAAGTGTACAAAACATAGTGAGATGTAAAACATTTAATTTACGATGCTCTCCAAGTTGTGGTGTCACAAGTTAGACATGGGGAATTAAAAATGAGAATATTTATTTATGTCCAGGGTCATATTTGTAAAAGTGAATGATCCAGCTCCTGCAGGAAAGTATTTGTGGGAATATAAATATTATCCATAAAAAAAAGAACCTTGAAATGTGTGTTAATGTACTATAATGGTTAAATACATTTCCTTTTCATACATGTCTTTCTAAACTTGCCATGTATTTTTTGCCATAACAAAGTACCACACAGACTATGTGACTAAAAGAACAGACATTACTTTTCTCAGTTTTAGAGACTAGAAGTTCAAGATCAGGGCGTCAGCACGTTTGGTTTCTTTTGAGACCTCTCTCCTCGGCGTACAGACGGTCACCTTCATGTAGACCCACACATGATATTTATTCTGTGGGCATGCACTGCTAATTTGTTTTTTTTTTTTTTTGTATGCCCTAATCTCTTCTTATAAGGATACTAGTTAGATTGCATTAGGGCCTCCCTGGTATCCTAGGACCCCCACACCCACTGATTATAAATGTCTTCTACTATCAATGACCATGTGACACATTCACAAACACTTTTGATGAAAAGCTAAATAAAAATCTTATTCTACTTGATATGCTATGTAATAAAAACACCATGTGCTTGGAGACAACTGCTTTAAGGCAAGAGTTCAGATAGTGAAAGCAGTCTCACATTTAAAAGGTACCTAAAAGATATTCCTTAGTATCACGAGTCAGATAAAAGAGAAATTACAACTGTTGACATATAAAAGAACAGTCTTTTTGGACAGCTTTTCTGAGGAATTGCTTAAAAGAAAAATGGAATCCATATGTAAGTTCAATTTGGAAAATAATGCATTTACTCTTCAAACTTTTTATGGGATTCCTTTGATAACTTCAAATGTTAAAATAACCTAATTGTATATTTTAAAAATATGTTCAACAGCAAATTAGATTCTCAAGTACATCAGGATATAAGATAACAAATGCAATTATACTGGACATATCCCCTAAGTTTTAAGCATAGTAAAAGCCTTTCTGGATTATTTGGTTATTTTACTAATAACAACATGAAAGGTAAGGCACTTGAGCTGGGATTAGCAGAGCACCAGACAGAGGCCATCCTGTGGTTAGACCCAGGGAAAAGATGTGGAGATGATATACTGAGGGCCACACATGCCCCAACAGCACTCCCAGCTCCCTTGCAATGGTACACCCAGTCGGCTGTCATCACCAAAGTCTGTGTAGGGACTGGCACATGGGAGTCATGCAAAACCACAAACCTTATTATCTTAATAATGAATTTCATGACCAAATCCTATTCATGGAAGTTAAAAAATGGTTTTCAGAATTGGGTCAGTCTTGGCTGTGAGAGTAATCTGAGGAACTAAAGAAAATATCAACAGTTTTGGTAAGGCCCTATCTACCTAGAGAATAGAATTAGAATAAGTTTTGGTAAGGCCCTATCTACCTAGAGAATAGAATTAGAATACTATTGCATGATAGTTTATTATGGTTAACAGTAGTAAAAATTTGAACTAACAATAGGCCTAGCTCATTTTTATATTTCTGTAACAATAAAAAAAAAATGATTAAAGGAGATAAAACTAAGCACAGAAAGCCACATATTCCATCATAAATATGTCAAATTACCAAATAAGTAATTTACATGACTCTTACCAATACGAGAACAACAATGACTTGCCTTACAAGGTTTATCTGTTTTAATCCTGATAGCACACCTTGCAGAGAAAGTGTCATTGGGTAGGTCTGAAAAAAACTTTCCAGGTTCATTCATTTCTATATTGTTTTAAAATGATAATGTTCCAAAGCAGCGAAATGTACTTGATGAGATAAATGCATGTGTGGGGCTTAATATCAAGCAACAGTCTATCTGGCATCAGTAATCAAACAATTACACAATGGAAAGTACATCCTGTACAAGCTGACAGACCCATTAAATCAGGAGAGCTGTGGGCAGACGTACTGACACTGCAAGAATTACCAGAAAGCATTAATTTCAGCATTAATAAAATGGCAGTAAATAGATAACAGCTGCCAGATGAACGAAGAAATAAGGTTACTGGCCTTGTTAAGCTCACGTCTGATTTTCTCAGGCACAAACTGGTCGAGGTAGCGTCTGAAGTGAAGGGCGTCGATGGCGACGATTTCAGTGCTGCGCCTCTGCCAGTCGTCCCTGGCAGATGGGGGAGAGGAGGAACGGGGAAAGGCACTCACCAAACAACAACCCCCACCAGGGCAGATTTCGGAGACTTTGGCGGGGTTAATACGTTACAAACAAACAAACCAATGGCTTTACATCTCAGCAAATCAGGAAGTCCAAGGCACATGTATTGTGGAGTACAAAGCATTAAGCAGTAAAATGAAAAGATAGAACATACTGTAAACATACATCATTAACAGTGAGTCTTCAAGGTGAAAAGATTTGGTGGGCAAACCAAAAGGATTTAGTTCTTTGTTTTCCTCCCAACACTAAAGACCCAGCCTTTGTATCTGGACAAGAGCTCTTTCCTCTGTTCTGGAAGAACTGCTCTAAGTCACTGAGTTTGTAACATCGCCCTATATTGTCCAAAAGCTAGTCCCAAGGAGTCAAGTGTTGTGGGAAAAAAAAGTATAACAGTGTAACAGTTCAATACAATATTCTACCTGCTATGCTCAACTGCTGGGTGCACAAAATTATTTTTAAAAAGGCAAAGAAATCAAAGCAAACAATAACAATTTGCCTGTGGAGACAGGAAAAGTTGGATGAGATGGTGATTTTGGAAACATGAAATTCTATACATTAATCTCTTTATAAACATGCATATGATGATATTCCCATCAACGCTTCAAACTGAAGAATAGCAACAGAAGCCTTCGTGCTAGTCTGTAAATAATAATAAAGAATTAAAAATCCACCTAAGTAACTGTTGCAGCCATATGTTTTATCCAAAACAAAGAAAGACTAGCAACTGGATTTGAGATATTACAAAGAATAAGGCTGTATGGCTACAAGGGCGGTGGCTGATTCTTTCTGCCACAATGGCTCTTCCCACTGAAACACACATACATTTGCCACACACATGTTTTCAATAAAAATTTGCCTCTGGGGAAGCAAAAATGTCAAAGTGTAAAAATGTATTTCAATAAGAAATAAGAGACAGCAGCGGCAAAGTTCACCACAGGTTCTGCTAGCAACCGTTTTGTGGTATTAGGCAAATTGTCCCAACATAGGTTTCCCCCACTTACTGAACCTCACAGAAGTTAAGGACAACTAAAAAAGCTGTTTAAAGGCTTTAAGTTGTAATTAGAATCCACTCGAAATAAGTTTGTTGTTGGAAGTTAACCTTCACTGGATGCTTACAATTAGCAGCAGAGACACCTGTAGAGAGTTGTGCCTTTCCTGGTCTTGGTTTAGATATTTGGCTTTTCCTTCTCTGTTCTTCTGAGTATATAGAGATGGTGAATCTGTTTTAACTACTAGTGAACCTGTACTATTGAATTTAAGAAGAAAATTATATTTCTGAAGTAAGAGTAGATGGAAGACAGAATGTACCAGGGTCAAGCCCACATTCCTTAGCTTTTGGCCATGTGATACTAAAGTAGAAATGAACTCACCTTTCACTCCTATCTTCATGGCTCCGGGCCCAACGGTATGTTTCGGCATAGCCTGTGTATTCACTGTACTGTTCAGTACCTGAAACAAATAATCTGCCACTATTATTTTTCAGAAAAAATATTTCTTAAAAACTACACCTTCTAAATGGTCTCTGTTAAGAAACACACAAACAAACAGATAAAAAAAAGCGTCTGCCTACCATGTGGGAGACCTGGGTTCAATCCCTGGGTCGGGAAGATCTCCTGGAGAAGGAAATGGCAACCCACTCCAGTGTTCTTGCCTGGAAAATCCCATAGATGGAGGAACCTGGTAGGCTACAGTTCATGGGGTCACAGAGTCGGACACGACTGAGCATGTTCATTTCAGTCTTAATGACTTATTATTTCCCATGAAGAAAAATATTATGCTTCCAGAAGCAACCACAATATTTAACATACAGTGAATGAATGGTCCAATCAACAAATAAAATAGTCTGTCATATTCATTTTTTCTTTTATGAGTACATAAACATAGTGTTTTATAAAAGTCCACTGTCTTCAGTGTCAATAATCTGATGGTAATATTCAATTTGCATTGTTGAGAAAATAAATTTTATATAAAAACATTCCCTAAGAAAAGTATCAATAAGATTAAATTTAGGATTTGCGTATCAATAGGCAAAATATTTCAAAGGGCTTTGTAAAACCAGTATATTATGCATGAGAAGACAGGGAGGGAGAAAAGCATAATTAACATCTGATAAGAACAGGTACCAAGCTTGGCATTTAACACAGACTTCTAATTCATGGGACCTGAACATATAAAAAAGAATGGTGTCAACAGTGTTCTACTATTTAACTAAATAAGCTCATTCCAACTTCTATGGTCAACTCAATAACTGCTTGATAAGAATCTACAAAACAGTAAAATTAAAAGCTGAAAACCTTGAGCAAGACAATACTTTTCACGTATAAACAAGAAGAGAAACAAGACAACATTGACAACTAAGATTAATGGTATTTTTAGTATAGTTGATTTTTTTTTTCTTTCTCCATTCAATATTTTTTCCCCTGTGAGAAAGTATCTTTTTATTGTTAGAATTTAAGTCAGTCACACATTATTGCAAACATCTGGAACAGAGAAGAAAACATTTCAATTCTATTTCAAAAATGTCTCTAAGACCAAGCAACAGGATTCCACAGTCAAATGAATAGCATAAAAGTGCAATGGAGAAAGGCTTAAAAACACTTACATTATTTAAGGTGGTCAGAGTATAATAACATATTTCACTTTATGTGATGAATGTATTAATTCTCTAGATTTATCCTCAGTTCGGGATCACAGATTAATTTTTCATTTGACAACTGTTTTGGTATTTTTCACCTTTACACAATCCAAACAAGGGTTTTGGACAAATGCAACATCCAACTCAAATGATAAAATGGCCATAGCACATATAAAAGAGCTCCAGAGACAGAAGACAAAAGTGAAAAGTGGCGTTGGTGCCATAGCCTTGCAGTTCTTGTATTTCTTTATTGTTACTGTTGTTGTTTAGTCGCTAAGTTGTGTGTGACTCTTTTGTGACCCCATGGACTGTAGCCCACCAGGCTTCTCTGTCCATGAGATTTCCCAAGCAAGAATACTGGAGTGGGTTGCCATTTCCTTCTCCTACAGTTGATTCTTGAACAACGTGAGTTTGAACTGCATGGGTGCCCTTACACTGTAAATTTTTTTCCAATGGTAAATGTTACAGTACTACACAATCTGCAGTTGATTGAATCCATAGATGTGGTCCCCATAAGTAAAGGAAACATGTATTTGAAGGGCTAACTTGTAAGTTATCTATGCATATAAGTTGTATGTGGATTTTATGGTCCTACTTTTCTCTTCAAAAGATATACTTCAGTGGCAAAGTGAAAGTCGCTCAGTTGTATCTAACTCTTTTCGACCCCATGGACTATACAGTCCATGGAATTCTCCAGGTCAGAATACTGGAGTGGGTTCTCATGCCCTCCTCCAGGGGATCTTCCCAACCCAGGGATTGAACCCATGTCTCTTGCATTGCAGTTAGATTCTTTACCAGCTGAGCCTCAAGGGAAGCCCAAGAATACTGGAGTGGGTAGCCTATCCCTTCTTGAGCGGATCTTCCTGACTCAGGAATCGAACTGGGGTCTCCTGCACTGCAGGTGGATTCCTTACCAACTGAGCTATCAGGGAAGCCCATACTTCAGTGGGGTTCCTACCAAATGAATAAACTGAATCTAGTTAAGAAGAAACATTGGGCAACCCCCAAAAAGAGACATTCTACCAAGTAACTGGCTTATATATTTTAAAAATATCAAGGTGAACTAACACAAGGTTGAGAAACTGTCCCAGTTTAAAGAATGTGTGACAAGTGTACTCAAAGAAAAGATATATGCACCCTCACGTTCACAGCAGCACTGTTTACAATAGCCAAGACATGCATACAACCTAAATGTTCACTGACAGATGAACTGATAAAAGAAGATGTCATACACACACACACACACAATGAAATATTACTTAGCCATCAATAAGAATGAAATAATGTCACTTGCAGTAACATGAATGGACCTAGAGATTATCATACTAAGCAAAGTCAGTCAGAAAAGAAAGACAAACACCACATGATATCACTTATATATGGAAGATAAAATACGACACAAATGAACATGTTTACAAAACATAAACAGACTCAGACACAGAGAACAGGCTGTGGTTGCCAAGGGGAAGTGGGAGTAGGGGTGAGAAGGACTGGAAGTTTGAGAATAGGAAAGGAAAATTATTATATAAAGTATGGGTAAACAACAAGGTCCTACTGTATGGAACTATATTCAATATCCTGTGACAAACCATAATGGAAAAGAATATGAAAAAAACTATATACATAGATATATAACTTAGTCACTGTGCCGTACAAAGGAAATTAACACAATGTTAAAACTATTCTTCAATAAAATTTTTTTTTAAAGTCAAATCTTCCCAAATTGATCTGTAGATTCAAAACAATCTTAGTTAAAATTCTAGGACTTCTCTGGTGGTGCAGTGGGTAAGAATCCGCTTGCCAATACAGAGGACACAGGTTTGGTCCCTGGTCTAAGAAGATTTCCACAGGCTGTAGAGCAACTAAGCCGGTGAGTCGCAACTACTGAGGCCTGTGTGCCTAGAACCCGTGCTCCACAATGAGAGAAGCTCCCGCAATGGGAAGCCCAGGCACCACAACTGAAGGGAGGCCCCCACTCACTACAACCAGAGAAAGCACGCACAAAGCAACCAACACCCAGCGCAGCCAAAATAAATAAAATTATTTTTAAAAATTCTAAGAAGCTTTTTTGTACATAAATTCAACAAACAACTCTGAAGAAGAACAAAGTTGGAGGGCTCACACTGATTTCATGAATTATTATAAAACTACAGTAATCAAATCAGAAAGAGTTAAAAAAAAAACCCTCCAAAACAAAACAAAACCCAAAAACCTGAATTAATATAAACTGGACTTCAAAATTAGAAACTTCTGTTTTTCAAAAGTCATTGAAGATAATGAAAAGATTTATTTCATGTACCTCATAAAAGACTTACTAAAATATTAAAGCACTTCCAAAACTCAAGAGTAAAAAAACAACTACACCAGTGGCTGATTCATGTTGATGTATGGCAAAAACCACCACAATATTGTAAAGTAATCAGCCTCCAATTAAAATAAAGAAATTAATTTAAAAGAAAAAAACCCAATTAAAACACAGGCAAAAAGATGACTTCATGTATGTAGCCATATGTCAAAACTTACCTAATTGTACACTTAAAATATATATAATTTGTTATATGCCAATTATACTTCAATAAAACCATTAAAAATGTAACCTGTCTTCTTCACTAGACTGACAGCTTCTCAAGGGCAGGAATTATAAATTATTAACGTTTGTGCCTACATTAGCATCTTGTAATACAAGAAGATCTTATAATGGGAATATTCCCCTGGAGGAGGGCATAGCAACCCACTCTAGTATTCTTGCCTGGAGAATCCCATGGACAGAGGAGCCTGGCGGGCTACAGTCCCTGGGGTCTCAAAGAGTCGGACAGGACTGAAGTAACTTATCATGCACGCATGCACGCACAATGTAAGAATACAGAAGCAGTTGAATAAGTACTTGCTTGCATAAATATAATTAACGAGCAAAACAGGAAGTACACTGAGGTTAAAATTAATCCAGAAATACTTAATCTGGACTAAGTATTATGTAATTGGCATATATTTAAATATTCATTTACAAAGAGCATGGCATGGTAAGAACCATGAGGAATCACCCAAAGTGAATCCTTAAGTAGCCTAATCTCACTGGACTTCATTTCAACATCTAAAAATCAAGCCTGTCAATAATTTTTATATTGTTTACCTCATAGAATTGCTTAGAAAACCAAATAAATTTAAAACCCTTCAATACCTTCAGTTGGTATTTGGTGTCATCAACTTTGTAAGAGAGTAGAGAAACCAAGGGATTCCCTGGTGGCTTAGTTGGTACAGAACTTGCCTGCCAATGCGGAAGACATAAGAGACACGGGTTGGATCCCTGGATTGGGAAGATCCCCCAGAGAAGGAAACGGCAACCTGCTCCAGTATTCTTGTCTGGAAAATTCTATGGACAGAGGAGCCTAGCAGGCTACAGTCCATGGAGTCACAGAGAGTTGGACACGACTGAGCACACAGACACACATGCTAGAGAAACCAAAGACTTCTGACTCCATTTAGGTAAGGTTGAAAAGAAACCTGGTCTATTGGCATGATTGGAAATAAGGAGACAGGAACAATCTTCTTCTGTTTTTTGCCCTGCACTGGACAAACCTGTTTATTATTCTTAGCAATAATAATAATAATAATAATAATGCCTACTCTGATCTCTTAATTATAGAAAATAAACACCTGTCTTTTGAAAAGTGGTTGAAAAATATAAAATACCAATGATCAATTTCTATTGCATTTTAGAACGGTTTCTGTCTTCTTTCCTAAGAGAAACAAAGTTAGGTTTATTTCCTTCAGGTTTGGGAAATCAAAAATGTATATACAAAAGCTTTTGCTCTCAACAAATTAAATCTTGAGTTTTCTAAGTAAACATCTTTCACAACTATGTTGTTTGTTCTGAAAGACAACTGCCCATAGCTTGTTTAAAATTTAAATTTATTGATAAACTTTTCTGAAAATGCAAAGGTAAACAGCGATAACAGCAAAGAAGAGACAGAAGTCTGAATGACCTTTGTGATAGCTCTCCCTAGGGATAGCCTTAAGACTTCATGTTCAAAGATAAATCTTCACCTAAGTTAAAAACTTAAGGAACCCATTTAAATCTTTTCAAGAGCTTATTACAACTTTATGAGTTCTTAGATTTAGTAGTAAGAAAAATTCTTATTTTCTTCCACTAGTCACGAAAATTTATAATGAGAACAGCAAAAAATAATTGGAGATTAAAGAAATTTTACTTACTAATGGGTTATGCCCCTAGCAAGACGATTTATAAAAAAACCATCTACCCCACTTTTATTAGTATCATTAAAATAGTGGTGATTATGCAGCAGAAAGAACACTCTTGCCTTCCATTCCCATGACTAATAATTAAGAAAAGCCAAACTCCAACTGAATTTGGATCTTTCCCAATGAGCTGGTGTCATTTAGTAGTGATGTAGGGCTGTTTTTGCAGCAATGGGCACCTCTAGTGTTACTCAATGAAAAGTACCAGTCCTATAAACAACGGGGTCCACTTTTGTCTTTCTGTCAGTTCTGCTGATACTCACAAAAGATATAAGGACCTGTGATGTTTAGGACAATTTGATTCACTAGAGGGCAGGTTTTATATTAAGTATACCAACATTCTGCTCAGTAAGTTTCATGTCTAGGCATTTTCTTTATGTCCTCACAGAAATATCAAAACAATATCGCAGCACCACAGTAACACCTTTTAGTACTGAAGCTATTTACTGGATGTTCTGGTGGAACATTAGGGGAAAAGCAAAGCAGGGGGAAGATTAAGAGTTTTTAATTCCTTCCCTCTATCCATACTTATTGAAAGGTTTTTAACTCATGACTGCTCCAGGGAGAATCACAGCAAGTAGAGGAATAACACTGTCTGGATAAAAGTATTTGCCTGTTTGCATGACCTGTTTCATATTCATTTAAAAGTCTGATACCAACCAGATGCCCCACAATGATGATAAATTTAATTTATTTCCAATTTCTCAAACTCTTCTACAGATTCAGGCAGCACAGTCACAGCCATTAGCTCACTGAGCCTGGATGAATCATTGAAGGAATGGAATTGATCAGGCAGATAGATTGCAGTACATGGTTAAGAGTCTCCTAAGAAGGGAGATGGCAGAAATCCAACATCAAATAGATGATGAAATGGCCATTTCCATTAAGGGAACATCACATCACAGATATTAATTAGGAGGCACTATAATAGAGTTAAGTGGATATGGGGGAAAATGCTGAGTTAAAGTCACCCTGGGTGTCCTTAGCCTGAGGTAATTACAGATGTGAAGGTGAATCATGGATCTGCGATTTTCCATCTATTTTACAATGGCTGCAGGTAAGTTAGAGACCAGATATAACTCCAGACTGATGAAGCTTTTTTAGACTGGGGAGAAACTATCCTTAAAAAATAAAAAAAATCTAATGTTTTACTATTACCAGGGAAATTACATTCTTTATTTACAGAAACATTAATGGGAAATGACAAAAGACTACTTCTCTAGTACAACAGAAGTGAAGCAAATGAAACAAATTAGCTTTGAGTTTAAATGCCCTGCATTCTAACAAATCTTTTATAAATTTATCTTCAAAAACTGATGGAATATTTTGTTCTGAGTCTTCAGTTCAAATCTAGCTTAACAGCTAAAAATTAAAAATCGTTTAAGAGTATTATTCGATATACTCAAATGCTGGAGACAATCACATTCCAGACTTTCAGTGCCCTCTAAAACAGTCTGAGATCAATATTCAAAGTATTCATATGCCCAACAATGAATTTATGACAGTTTAATTTTCTTGTTCTGTAGTTCCTTACACTTTTTGTCCCCTAATAACTTCTAACTGCATCCTTCTTATCTGCATACATAATACACAACAAATGCAGACAGATGACCAGTATGTGAGTTGAGACAATGCTGAGAATAAAAGGGTTTTATCTTTCTCTTTTAGTACATTTTGGATCAGCCTCAGAATACTGGATGAAATGCTTCAGGTTAATAACCTGCGTTTCTATCAAAAAAGAAATTCCTTTGCTAAAGTTCCATTCTAAACTTCCCACAAACTCAATCAACAATTTTTATTTTTTGCCTTACCTCACCAAAACAGCAGAATCACAAGAATATTATAAAAAATAATATAGCATTATCTAAAAGATGTGGAATAACTTGTTGAAAGCCCTTTCACCTACAAGTACTTCTGAAAGATCAGGACACATCAGCAAAAATGATGGCATAAAAACCTCACAGAATTCCTTATCCATAAAAATAATAATAACACTGGTAAAACTTATGAGAATCATCTTTTTCTGAACTGTGGGAATTAACCAAAGGCTTGCAGCAGTCTGAGAAGTATTTATTAAAGAAAAATTGACTGAATATTGGTAAACACAGTAAGTTATGTATATCTTGATAGCAAGCGTCACTCTGATCTTGAAGCTCCATGCAAGCAGGAAGAAGTGTCAACTGCCTGGTGGAGTGTTGAAGGTGAGCCCCAACATAAACACAGAGCCCTTTGGCAAAGAATGAGTGACTTACACACACACACAAAAAAAAGAATGACTGACTTATAAGTTCTAGGCGTTTAAAGAAATGTCTGTCTGATCATTAGCTAACCACTAATCTAACCATCCACTTTAGTGACTACACATGAAATATAGATTTCACAGTATTAGGAAAGTCACTAAAGAAATAGCAACAAAAACAAACTCTGAGGAAAAGAGAAAATCTCATTCCAAGAGTTGCCACTTTTAAAACATCCAGTTTTCAACAAAAAATTGAGACATGCAAAGAAACAAGAAAGTTGGGTCCGTATTCAGGGAACAAAAGTATTCATGAGTAACTGTCCCTGAGAAGCTCAGATGCTGGACTTACTAAACAGAAACTTTAAGTCAAATGTTTTAAATATGCTAAAAAAAAAAAAACTAGAGAATTATGTCTAAATAACTAAATGAAAATATGAGAACAATGCCTCACAAATAGAGAATCTCGGTAGAGATAAGAATCAAATGGAAATTCTATAGTTGAAGAGTATAATACCTGGAATAAACATTTCACTGAAAGGATTACAAAACAGATTAGAGATGGCAGAAGAAGGAGGCAGTGAACTCAAAGATAAGTCAATTAAAATTATCCAGTTTCAGAAACAAAAAGAATGAAGAAAAATGAACAGGGTTCAGGGACCAATGTGATACCACCAAATGTATCAACTAAACTCCAACTTTGGCCACCTTATGTGAAGAGATGACTTATTGGGAAAGACCCCTGACGCTGGGAAAGACTGAAGGCAGGAGACAGGGATGACAGAGGATGAGATGGTTGGGTGGCATCACCAACTCGATGGACATGACTTTGAGCAAGCTCCGGGAGTTGGTGATGGACAGGGAAGCCTGGCATGCTGCAGTCCATGGGGTCGCAGAGTCGGACACGACTGAGCGACTGAACTGAACTGAACCAACACATGCATAATAGGAGTCCTAGAAAGAGAGAGGAGAGAAAGGGACACAAAAAATACTTAAAGATATAATGGCCAAAAATGTACCAAATTTATATAAACATTCAAGACATTCAATGAATCCAAATAGGATAAAGTCAAAGAGATATACACATCATAGAATAGTTGAAAGACAAAGAGGAAATCCTGAAAGCAGATCATAAGGGACAAAATTTAGATACATCCCTGTAGGTTGCCTACAAATGTATCTGAGGTAAACAATGTGGCCCCAGAGTCTTAGTCCTGTCTAACCTCTTTGTAGATGGATGAGCTGAGTTATACATTTGATAAAACTAACAGGAGATGACTAACAGGAGACGGTTTTCATCCAACTGCAATCTTTGAGAATGACAATCAACCAAATTCTTCTATACTTAGTCTGTTAGTCTCCTGCACTAATCTCAAAGTGGGAATAGACTGAAAGAGGAAATGAATCTTCTTTTGCAGAAAGAAAAAAAGCATCAGCAACTGATGGCTGGTTATGGCTTTTATATGGGAATGTTCTTTTAGGTGGGCTTCCTAGGTGGTACAGTGGTAAAGAATCTGCCTGCCAATGCAAGAGACACAGAGACGTGGGTTTAGTCCCTGGGTCAGGAAGATCCCCTGGAGAAGGAAATGTCAACCCACTCCAGTATTCCTGCCAGGAAAATTCCATGGACAGAGGAGCCTGGCGGGCCACAGTCCATGGGGTTGCAAACAGTTGGACGCAACACAGTACGTTCTTTTAGTTACCTGAATAAAAAAGGCTTAACTTCCCTACAGTGGCTGATTAAGAGTTTCTTTAGTGTTATGAGTTAACCATCATTTTTTTTGATAGCTTATCAAAAGAAAATACTCTGACATAGTGATATTACAATCTAAAGAAACTTAAGGAAAATACTATAATTCCTGATAGCAGGCCTGTAAGTATAAATTTGAGTATGTTTCCATCTTTTCTCCCCCCATGTTAACGTAAATCAAAGCGGCACTATGATAATCATTTTTCTCTCTTAAGATTAGAAATTAGAATAAATATAAGGTTACTGATTTATTTTCCTTCTATAAAGCTCACTGTTGTATTGACCCTCTTCAAACACTGCAACTGTTTTTTATACTTAGTATGCTCATACTGAAGTACAACAAATCACTCTGGAAATATAATAAAAGGATAGTAATAGGATTCATGCTCAAAGACAAATCACTTTTTTTAAGGGTACTATATCATAAAATTTTCAAACTAGAGAGTAACTGAACCATTTTTGCCCTTGTTCCTCAGCTAAAGAAGCCAAGAAAGAAAATGTGGGGATAAAATATCTTACTCAATATTATAAAAATGAAACAATTTAAAAAAACCAAATATAAATTAATGAAATAAAATATTAAGACTAACTCCTTTGTTGTTCACCAAAAACTATCACAACATTGTTAATTGGCCACACCCCCATACAAAGTTTTTAAAAAAAAAAAATATTGGACTAATGCCCATGGAAGAGAAAAGCTATAACTGAGTGGCCTCTAGTCTTCATGATCGTCATAGATGGAGAACTATTCCATTGTCCAGATGCCTCAGGACTAACCTGTGATGATAAGACATTCATTGTGATCCAGCACCTCAGTGAAGAGCCGTGAAACAATCAACTCAGGGTTGATTAAAAAGCGGATTTCTTCTTGCACAAGTCCTGCACTGGTTACACCACCTCCAACAAAACGGTTTGCAAAATCCACCTATTTGGGAAAATGTGACATGTTAAATGCTGATTTAAAATACCTACATTTATGATTAAGAAGTACTCCCTCTAAGCTCTGACCTTCCTTTCTTTCCCCATAAAATCAATCCCCAAATTATCAATCTTCCCAGGGATACTGGATTGTGGTTGACTGCACTCTTTCCACTTCACTGCAGTTAGCATTTCTGAATATTTCTTTGGATTCCAAAACCTTAGAATGAACTTAGAATATAGAGCTTTTAGGCAAAAGCCTCATTGTAATCTATGGGCTCTTGTTTAGAAACCTTACTTGTGCTCCGAGGGCTACAAATCAAGGGAGGTTTTATCTGGAAAGGTTTTAAGGTCATTTCTCCACCATTCACTACTCAATTTCCGTTTATGTACTTCATATGACATTAATATAATTATACAAATATATCTCACCTTATTGTGCTTTGCTTTATAGCACTTCACAGATATTGCAATTTTTTTTTTTTAAACAAACTGAATGTTTATATCAACGCTGCACCAAGCAAGGCTCTTGGTGCCATTTATCTAACAGCATTTGCTCACTTTGTGTCCTATTTTGGTAATCCCTGCAACATTTCAAACCCTCAACCAGCAAAAAGATTATGACTTGCTGAAGACTCAGATGATGGTTGGAACTTTTTTTAGCAAGAAAGTACTTTTTAATTAAGGCATGTACATTTCCTTAGACATCAATGCTATTGGACACTTAAAAGACCACAGTATAGTGTAAACATAACTTTTATAAACAGTGGGAAACAAAAACTTCATGTGACTTGCTTAACTGTGATAGTCTGGAACTGAACCCATGATATCTTCAAGGTACATAGCCTATACCTGTTTTATATAACATGGCAATCAAACACTTGTCTTAAGGATTTGAAAATTTTAGGAAGTAACCTTTTCTGAGTAATTTCTTTTTTGTTTTTTTTTTTAAATTAATTTATTTTTAAATTGAAGATAGCTGCTTTACAGAATTATATTGGTTTCTGCCAAACCTCAACATGAATCAGCCATAGGTATACATATGTCCCCTCCCTCTTGAATCACCCTCTCACCTCCTTCCCCATCCCATCCCTCTAGGCTACAGAGCCCTGGTTTGAATTTCCTGAGCCATACAGCAAATTCCCATTGGCTATCTATTTTACATATGGTAATGTAAGTTTCCATGTTACTTTCTCCATACATCCCACCCTCTCCTTTCCGCCCACCCTCCACCTGTGTCCATAACTGTTCTCTATGTCTGCGTCTCCATTGGTGCCCTGCAAATAATTTCATCAGGACCATCTTTCTAAATTCCATATATGTGTTAGTGTATGATATTTGTTTTTCTTTTTCTGACTTACTTCACCCTGTATAATAGGCTCTGTATAATAGGATGAACCTATTTATTATACTCTATTATACAGAGTATAATAACTTTTTAAGGGATAAAGATTTTTTCCTTCTAAATTCAATCACAAGCCCCAAACTGCATAAATATTACAAACTTTTGTTTTAATACACCTAAGGGGGAAAAAATGAAGATTAAAAAAAATCTAGTTTAACAAGAAATTAATACTTGAAATTTAGTTTAAAATTACATGTAAGTTTTCTATGGAGCACTATGTTGGGATCCCCAAGTTCCTACTAATAAAGGTGGGTGGGTTAGACAATCCTCAAGAGAAAGTGAACTCTAGAAGATAGTGAAGTACAGGGAAGCCTGGCTTGCTGCAGTCCATGGCGTTGCAAAGAGTTGGATATGACTTAGCAACTGAACAACAATAAGAGAAAGCAAACTCAGCTTGCCAGGATTATTTGTCTTAAACTTACTATGTCCTCAACAGTATGCCAAGCTCTACGGGGCAACACATAAGAAACAGTTTCTAACCCTGTCTTATTCTATTTGAGGAGTTCTGTATGCAGGTCAAGAAGCAACATTTAGAGCTGGACATGGAACAACAGACTGGTTCCAAATCAGGAAAGGAGTATGTCAAGGCTGTATATTATCACCCTGCTTATTTAACTTATATGCAGAGTACATCATGAGAAATGCTGGACTGGATGAAGCACAAGCGGGAATCAAGATTGCCGGGAGAAATATCAATAACCTCAGACACGCAGATGACACCACCCTTATGGCAGAAAGCAAAGAGGAACCAAAGAGTGTCTTGATGAAAGTGAAAGAGGAGAGTGAAAAAGTTGACTTAAAACTCAACAATCAGAAAACTAAGATCATGGCATCTGGTCCCATCACTTCATGGCAAATAGATGGGGAAACAGTGGAAACAGAGACAGACTTTATTTTTTTGGGCTCCAAAATCACTGCAGATGGTGACTGTAGCCATGAAATTAAAAGACGCTTGCTCCCTGGAAGAAAAGCTATGACAAACCCAGACAGCATATTAAAAAGCAGAGACATTACTTTACTGACAAAGGTCCATCTAGTCAAAGCTATGGTTTTTCCAGTAGTCATGTATGGATGTGAGAGTTGGACTATAAAGAAAGCTGAGCACCGAAGAATTGGTGCTTCTGAACTGGTGTTGGAGAAGACTCTTGAAAGTCCCTGGGACAGCAAGGAGATCCAACCAGTCAATCTTAAAGGAAATCAGTCCTGAATATTCATTGGAAGGACTGATGCTGAAGCTGAAACTCCAGTACTCTGGCCACCTGATGCAAAGAACTGACTCATTGGAAAAGACCCTGATGCTGGGAAAGATTGAAGGTGGGAGAAGGGGATGACAGAGGATGAGATGGTTGGATGGCATCATCGACGCAATGGACATGAGTTTGAGTAAACTCCAGGAGTTGGTGTTGGACAGGGAAGACTGGCATGCTGCAGTCCATGGGGTCGCAAAGAGTCGGACACGACTGAGCAACTGAACTGAACTGAGATTACACAGACACACCGAACTTGTGTACATACATAGTCATATACAATTAAAGACCCAGAATTTAGTAAGTAATGTAACAGAGACTTCTACACTGTATAGGAAGAACTCACTCCTGGGTCTCTTTTTTATTCTCATGCTACTACTACACTCATGACACTTCTGACACCAGATGCATGGATTTTCCACAATTCTGCAACAACCAGCTAGATGTCCTATAATCCAATTCAGTTCTGACACTCTCTACCAGGAGTCAGTGAACGATCGCACAGGCTAAGGATTCAGTCGTACAAGACTGACCTAGTTCAGATGCCAATTTCAAGCCCCAGACTGACACCTGTACTTCTAGTTGACCAGCTATAAATCAGAGTTTCCATTATCTGCTTCCAAGGTTTGATGACTTGCTAGAATAGCTCACAGAATTCAGGGTAACACTTTCACTTACTGATTTATTGAAAAGGATAGTAAAGGATACAGATGAACAGGGCTTCCATGGTAGCTCAGATGGTAAAGAATCCACCTGCAATGTGGGAGACCAGGGTTTGATCCCTGGGTGGGGAAGATCCCCTGGAGGAGGGCATAGCAACCCACTCCAGTATTCTTGCCTGGAGAATCCCCATGGACAGAGGACTCTGGCGGGCTACAGTCCATGGGGTCACAAAGAGTCAGACACGACTGAGCGACTAAGCACACACACACACGGAGGAACAGCTGGGTGTAGATACCAGGGCAAGGTACATGGGAAGGGGCATAGAGATCCCACACCCTTTCCAGGCAAGTCATCTCCCAGTACCTCCACACACTCACCAACCCCAAAGCTCTCCAAATCCTGTACTTCGGAAACTTTTATGGAAGCTTCAACACATTCGCATGACTGATCATTAACTGAGTCTCCAGTTCCTCTCACTTTCCCAGAGGATGGGAGGTGGGGCAGAAAGTCCCAAACTTATAATCATGGCTTAGTCTTTCTGGTGCCCAATCCCCATGCTGCAGGTATCCAGGAGCCCACTAAGAGGTGTGTTATTAGAACAAAAGACATACTGGGAAATTTCAAGGGATTCAGGCACTCTTAGTTAGGAACTGGGGTCAGAGACCAAATATTAGAACAAAAGGTATTCCCAGTGCCCTCACCACTCAGGAGATTACAGGGTTTTAGGCTGAAGGAACTGCTGCACAAGGACTGGGAAAAACCACAGGCAAAGAGCTGCATGAAGAGAGTGGTAAGCAGATTCCTCATGCCTATCTGCAGAGTACAGTATGTGGAGAGTCAAAGTTGGTAATGAGTTGGTCTGGGGGCCAAGAAATTTATACTTAATTCTGAAGATTCTGGGAAAGATTCTAAGAAAAATAACAACTGTATCTGTGTTTTAGGAAGATAATTTAGACTAGAGTTTAAGGAATGTACTGGAAAAGTAAAAGCAGAAAGACTGGTTAGGTAAATACTGAATAGTTTAAACAAGCACTCTTAGGGCCTCGAACAGGTCAGTGGAGCGGGGGGTGGGGTGGGGCGGGGGAATGACACCCAGCAAAGACAAAATAGACAGACAGCTCTTGAAAACTGAGAGATTGGCTAAGTATCATGGTACTCAGAATAGAAATGAGAAACAAAGAAGGTCTGAGATCAGCTAAACTTAATTGCTACTGGAACAAGATACATAACTAAATTTAAAAGATAAGCTCTATTCAATCTATATCGCACTTGAAAATGATAAATGAAATACAGTTAATGTGCATGCTATTGTTCATTCTTTGAATAAAAGGCCAACATTTATTACTTAAAAGGGATGCACAGAAACAAATACACTAAACTCAGTACGCCTCTGAAAGCAGGAGTCTTTTAGAAAATCAAAGTTGCTACTACTTTAAAAAGTTCTTAATAAACGGCTCTCTATAACAGGTGAGAAACCTGTTCCAGTACATGAAAACAAGCATATGAGTGCTTCTTTATTTTTAGCCTTTTTCCAACTCACTTTACTTTAAAGCTACTTGTTCAGCTTACTTAGTTTCTGAATTATAACTTGATGAAAAGAGAGAAATGATAACACTCCTTAGAGAGGTTTTGTTGTTGTTGCCATTCAGCATAATGTAATTTATACACTACACCAGGAGCTTTGGAGCACTGCAATACAATATTCCCTGATCTCCTGGGGATACATGGCATGGGTAGGGAGAAAAATAAATAGAAACCTTTATGGTATTCTTTTAATCGCCAAGGTTTCACATTTCATCTATAATACATTCCAAGGAAGTGGGGAGAATCTCAACCTTCAATGTTGTTGAATAATTCCTTGCTGAATTGTACTGTAATGAAAAGTCAGCATTCCTGTGGTGCTAACCAGCAGTAGCTTTGTTTATTTCACGTGTATTAAGCCTCCCTCAGTTAATCCAAGATGTTAATGTAGGTAAGAACCCTGTCAAGATGGAAATGTGGGGGGAAAAGCGATAGTCATTCAAAACAAATTTTAGCCCTATTTCAAAATTATTGCTTTATTATATAGAAGAAAAGGGACTTATTAAATACAAATTCTAGAAAAACTTAAGTACAGGACAAAAATTAATTCAGTTATACTAAGTATTTTAGTCTATAATCTTAATCACTGGAAGAAGGTGATTTAAAACAAAATACAGTTTACCTCTTTGAAAATTTTAAATACAAATATGTCTAAATAAAAGGTCATTCTAAAAAGAATGCAGGAAAAAATAAAAAATAAAAAAAAATAAAAAATAAAAAGAATGCAGGCACCTACCTAAAGCATATGCATGAAATTTAACTAGTCAAATGCAAATCAGTCAGGTCATTTTATAATAAATATTTAAAAAAATAGTCCACATTCAAACTGTCCACTATTTAATAACTGCGTTATTTAACTTCTAAGCCTATGTAAACATAAGGCTCTGAAGAAAAATCAGCTGCTCTCAGTATAAATGAGATGGTGTACAAGCTTCTTTCAAAGAAAATCAGGATTACAATACTCTCATAAATAAGGTAAAACACAAAGCACTAACATTTCATCTCTGATCAGTGATTTTTTTTTTAAAGATCACCATAAAGCAAAAGGAAAGCACATGTTCGGGTTAGGTGTTACAACAATTTAAAAGCTAGATACACAAAATGTTTTATTTGTTAACTCCTTTTTCCAAAAATATATTTTTAAGTAATGGCAGTAACACAGAATAATAAGAATTGAGAGATGGATAAAATTACCTGCTCTAAAACAGGACATCAAGAGTCAGTAAGTGAGACAGCAAGTGTATTTGGCTCACATACCTAAAACTATTACATATGGGAGAGAGGACTTTCTTATCAATCAGTTTTAGATGTCTGCCTCCTAGACCCAAACAAGGTTGGTGGCAGAAAAACATCTCAAGCTGGTCATTATTTAGGGCAGAGTGAGAGCCTTTAAAGAAAAAGAACAAAACTGTCTGGTGACAGCCTGTCAAGACTATACCCTGGGAACTTCCTCCACTGTCAATTTACAATCTGTGTCTGAACCAAGAGGCCTGATGTTGTCCAGATCTTGGGATTTTCTGTCAAAGGCTTTTTAAAGAGGCACATGTAAGATACAGAGAACGTATATCGGCAGATAACAGTATTACCAAGGCTGTCAAGATGATCTGTTTGGTGTTTTTCTCCATTCTGCTATTATGCTTGTTTGCATTAAATCAACTTAGAAGAAAATAAACAGCTTTCCAAATTTCCTTTGCTGTCAGAAGCTTGACAAGAGAGTCTCCTCCCGCACCCCCCACCACTGCGATTCACCTACCTGTAGCATGCCTTGACCATTTCCTTCTATGGTACCTTCGTAAGTGACATGCAGTCGAGTCAGGAGTTTTTCACATCTATGGTTTAAAAAGATATTCCCTCATTTATTTTTTTAATGGTAAGTATTTCACTATAGAAAAGTCTGACAATACAGATTAACTAGGAAAGAAAACTGAAACTATCCCAAATCTCAAAAGGCAGAAACAGATGCTTACTCTTCACATTCTGGGACAGTCTCCCCCAATTTTTCTTTTTCAAATGTATAAATACACATATCTAAATTAAAATGGGATCATATACTGTTTTGAAAACTGGTTTACCCCTACAAAATGCCAGTTTCTCCCCTTTTATATTTTTAAAAATGTTTTTATACAATTTTTAAAGGTTACTTTCTATTTACAGTTATTACAAAATATTGACTATATTCCCCATGCTGTAACATCCTTGAGCGTATCTAACGTCCAACAGTTTGTATCTTCAACTCCCCACCCTAACCCTGCCATCACTGGTAACCACTAGTTTATTCTCTGTATCTGTGAGTCAGCTTCTTTTTTGTTATATCCAGGAGTTTATTGTATTTTTTAGATTTCACATATAAGTGATATGATACAGTATTTGTCTTTCTCATCTGACTTATTTCACTTATTAGCATAATGCCCTCCGAGTCCATCCATGCTGCTTCAAATGGCAAAATTTTGTTCTTTTTTTTATGACAGAGTAGTATTCCACTGTGTGTGTGGGTGTGTGTGTGTGTGTGTGTGTGTGTGGTGTGTGTGTGTGTCATAACTTCTTTAATGACCGAGTAGTATTCCACTGTGGGTGGGTGGGTGTGTGTGTGTGTGATAACTTCTTTATCCATTCATTTCTTGATGGACACTTAGGGTGTGTGTGTGTGTGTGTGGTGTGTGTGTGTGTGTGTCATAACTTCTTTAATGACCGAGTAGTATTCCACTGTGGGTGGGTGGGTGTGTATGTGTGTGTGTGTGATAACTTCTTTAATGACCGAGTAGTATTCCATGTGTGTGTGTGTGATAACTTCTTTATCCATTCATTTCTTGATGGACACTTAGGGTGTGTGTGTGTGTGTGTGTGTGTGTGTGTAACTTCTTTATCCATTCATTTCTTGATGGACACTTAGGGTTCCACTGTGGGGTGTGTGTGTGTGTGTGTGTGTGTGTGTGTGATAACTTCTTTATCCATTCATTTCTTGATGGACACTTAGGGTGTGTGTGTGTGTGTGTGGTGTGTGTGTGTCATAACTTCTTTATCCATTCATTTCTTGATGGACACTTAGGGGGTGTGTGTGTGTGTGTGTGTGTGTGTGTGTGTGGTGTGTGTGTGTCATAACTTCTTTATCCATTCATTTCTTGATGGACACTTAGGTAGTTTCCATATCTTGGCAACTGTAAATATACTATGAACATATAGGGTGCATGTATCTTTTTAAATAAGCTTTTGGCTTCTTTTGGATATATACCCAAGAGTGGAATTGCTGGGCCATATAGTAGTTCTATTTTTTAGTTTTTTGAGAAATGACCATACTGTTTTCCATAGTGGCATTACCAGTTTAAGTGTCTCCTCTTTAAAAGTTGAAAAATTTCTCAAAGTGTTTTTAAAAATTAAGATCTAAAGAACATTACAGCATACTAACACATATATATGGAATTTAGAAAGATGGTAACGATAACCCTATATGCAAAACAGAAAAAGAGACACAAATACAGAACAGACTTTTGAACTCTGTGGGAGAATGTGAGGGTGGGATATTTCAAAAGAACAGCATGTATACTATCTATGGTGAAACAGATCACCAGCCCAGGTGGGATGCATGAGACAAGTGCTCCGGCCTGGTGCACTGGGAAGACCCAGAGGAATCGGGTGGAGAGGGAGGTGGGAGGGGGGATCGGGATGGGGAATACGTGTAAATCTATTGCTGATTCATATCAATGTATGACAAAACCCACTGAAATGTTGTGAAGTAATTAGCCTCCAACTAATAAAAAAAAAAAAAAAAGAAAAAAAAATTAAGATCTAAGAAATGTTATTATTATGCTAGAGCTGGCAACCTAAGGAAAAATATAGAAAAAACTGACCAAAAAAATTATATACAATGCTCAGGGCGCTCTATTTTCACTAGTTTGGAAACCGTGTGTATATGTGTAGGAGGGTGTCTTAATGACATGCTACAGAACTCGTACAGAAATCCTGATCTATGGTATTTTTATATAAATGAAACTGATAGTAAGTGTAGTACCTGTAAGTCACAATTATTTTCTTTCCTTTTCATAAACCATGGTCACTAAGGTGTATATGGGGTTCAGATAAACTACCCCCAAATTTGGCACCCTGGCATATTGAATATTTTAAGCTGAAGAAGTTTGATAAAATGGCAGAAGCAGAAAGGTCACTCTGACTTCCTCCCCATCTCATCCTTCTTGCCTGAAACAAGCCATAAAACTCACGTGAGGGACACTACCTATGCCTGGAAGAAAGGAGCATTCTTATCTCTGAAGACAAAAAATGCCAAGAAGAATTCTAATGATCAGAACTTGCTGTTTCCTGCAGTCTACTATAATCACCCCATGCTCTTTTACACATCGTATTCCTGCATGACTGTCTATTCTTCACCAAACCTAGCATAAAAGTACATAGATCTGTTTCTTTGGGTCTTCATTTCCTCATAAAGGTTCCTGTGTCACACAGAACTAATACTAAAAATTCTTTTTTATTAATAGCAGTTGATGATGACATTTTTTCTTAATTTTTTTTCTCCTGATTATTAACTGAATAAAAATAAATAAACCATAATAGAATGCAACAGAATGTAACAGATATAAACCCCTAACTTACATAGCATGGCATAAACTTGTTGCAGGGGACTTGCATATTTTTAGAACAATTACATTAAAAAACAACAACAACAAAACAATAAAACAATTCGGCTGGGAAGCTCTATTTATTTATTGGGATTTACTTTCATCATGGTATCAATGAGTCCAAATATATTTCTAGTAAGGCTCCAATCCAGGTTATTTAGTGTAGTTCTAAAAGCTTCATTTGTACTCATTTAATCTTCACAACATCCCTATTACTATCTCCCTTTTACAGAGGAGGAGACAAAGTACAATAAGCATTTAAGTAACCTAATACTAGTAAATCAAGCAACAAAGATCTGAATCCAGAAAGCCTAAGGTAAACTATATTTTCAGAAAAATTACTTACCAAATCTCTTGGAGAAAGTTAGTACCCTAAGTTTCATTCTTTTTAGTTTCCTTTGGGAGGGGGGGGGAGAATCCTACTTTCCTAGCTATTTTATTCCAAGGGAGATCATCTGTGAGGATATATGGAAAAGATAAAGCAGCATGATCCAGAAATCTCATCTGTTGTCAACTATTCTCTGTGACTGTAGTTGTCACTTCTCAATAAAATTATAAAGTTACTAGAAACTAGTTTTTTTTTTTAATAAGCATCCTTCAACTTCCTAATAGGTTTCCCCTTCTGGCCCCAGCAAATTCTTCGCACCACTGCCCCAGCAATTAAATATTATTCTGGTTCTCTGTGATTACTAAGATATTTACTGATAATCACAGGGTTAACTATAATGCCAGAAATTTGGAACTCAGAAAAGCCTCCAGCTTCCTGGCACTCATTTAGCCCTGTACTCTTGGGAAAACTAACAGTCCTCATCTCTTCTTCATCCTCTCTCTTCAAGTGAACGCGTGTTTCTGGTTCTGTGGCATCTTGGAGATGGATTTTAATTACATTCTCCAATTCATTCATGAAACAACGAAAACAAGAGATCAATGGAATAAAAAAAAAAAGTTTGAAAAGTATCAAGTTAAATTCTGCCTATCTAGGGCAAGGGGAATACCTTGATCTTACTTAAGGGGCAGAATTATCTTATGGACACAGCAACCTCACCAATCTATTTTGACCTATCCCTTCTCTCCCAGATGGTATACAAATAGGTGCCCTTTCACATTAGTGGCCAAACAAATGCCAGATGCAGAGGAGAGATTCTGAGCTAAATTAATAATAATTCCTCTGAAAGATCTATAAAATCTACACCAAAGCAACATGAATAAAACATGTATTCCTATTAGAGACTAATAAAAGAGCTAAGAACACAGCAGATTGTTACTTTTAGTTCTAGACACCATATTTTAAGAAGGACTAATTGCTTAGGGTATGTTAAGAGCAGAATGTAAAGGGTTTACAATCCATATTACATGTGAAATGAGTAGTTTAACATGTACTTATGTGCATTGTTAGAGGTGGGGGGTGGATCAAGAAAACATTAAGATACATGAAGGAGGGTCAAATGTTAAAGAAAATTAGATTTATTGTAGCTCCAGATAGAAGAACCAGGAATGGGATTTGGCATGGTAGGGAGATTACTGGAAGACAGACTTCTTCAATGAATTAAAGTATCAGATAATAACACAAGCAGCCCACAATGGGAAGAGTGCGGTCCAACAGTGGATTTCCCATCACCAGGGCTGTCTAGTCTCCGCCTGTCATAGGTATTAGAAGTTGACTGTTTTTAGTAGGCAGCTGGATCAGATGACTTTCTGGGTCCCTTTCACCTCTAATATGCTATGATTCCAAAATGCTGTACATGGCTCTTCCTTTCTGACTCAATTTTGTTCCTGTTTTTGTCTTTCTTTTGGTTGCTTAATCTTTTATCCACTTCCCTCTGCTATAATAATATCATCTCAGCGATGCAGTCAGCCTCCTAAAGTAAGTTTGTTTTTCTTTCACCTCACAAATAAACATCTTTGATGGATGAAAACACAGGAAAGTCATCTAAGCATATACCTTCTCAACTTAATTCCTTGAACAATAACTAATTCCCTTTCATCGTTAATTCTAAACAAAACAATCACAAACTACGATAAAGATCATTAGAAAGTGAAAATGAAGAGGCACTGGTTAACATGAATGCACATCCAAAATATGCCTTTAGTACATCAGATCATGTCCTCACATGCACTGAAAAAAGTAGAGCCATTCTGCTTTAAGTGCTCTGGGGATTTGTTCCAGGTTAGAACTATTTCAGGGCACTAAGGAACTTAGAAATCTGAACAAACTCACATTGGTTACTATTATCCTTAGCATATGTAGGTTAATAATAAGGAAAAAATCCTAGGAAATTAGAAACTTCCACAAAATTGCCAATTCTCTGATGGTAAATTCTTTGGACGGTAAAGGATCTGCCTGTAATGCAGGAGACTCGGGTTCATTCCCTGGGTCAAGGAAGATCCCCTGGAGAAGGGAATAGCTACTCACTTCAGTATTCTTGCCTAGAGAATTCCATGGACAGAGGAGCCTGGTGGGCTACAGTCCATGGGGTTGCAAAGAGTCAGACATGACTGAGCAACTAACACACAAACACACGTGGACAGTCAAACTCCAAAATTCTTTGTCACTCAGACAAATTCTAAATAATTACAATTTACACTTTAATTTTAAAAATGCACTAATCTTGTCCTCCAGAAAGAAAAGCCATAAAATACAAACACTAACCATATAACCAAGGGTAAGGAGGAATATTAAATATTGGTGTTTAATATTAGTGTCTTCTCACAGAAAACTCCTAAATTCTAAATAGGATTTTGTTTCAGAAGACAAAACTAAGGCAAAAGAGTAGACATGAAAGAGTTGCAGACTGATTCAAAAGGCATGACCTTTCTAACAACGAGAACTATCAATCAAACATTTTAGGAAGAAACTCCCTGGTCCTAGGGCAATCAAGAGACTGGAAGACTATCTTTTCAGGGGCTATAAAATTGAATCCTCTCATGGTGAAAGAGTCCTAATTCTAAGATTACAGAGATTTACATTATTATTATTACCTTTCCCACTCTGGAAAATCTTCAAGACTCTGTCTTGTAAATGTCACCAACCCAGTGGGTTCTACAAAAGCAATAAAAGAGAAACACATCCAAAATAAGTTTTGAGTTTGAAAAGATTATATATTTAGTAAAAGAATGGGTCTAACAAAGGCTATAAAACTAGTCAGGAAATACTAAGCCTAGTGTTGGAATACAATAGAAGGTTGATTTAAAATAATATCCTTACAGTAGGAATTCTTTCTACAAAATAGTAAGCCCTCCCTAAAGACTTCCCTGGTGGCTCAGACGGTAAAGCGTCTGCCTACAATGCAGAAGACCCGGGTTTGATCCCTAAGATCCCCTGGAGAAGGAAATAGCAATCCACTCCAGTACTCTTGCCTGGAAAATTCCATGGAAGGAGGAGTCTGGTAGGCTGTCCTACCATGGTAGGCAAAGAGTCCGACACGACTGAGCGACTTCACTCACTCACTTCACTCAAGGCACAAAACTACACAGATAACAGAACAACAGTAGGATGTGAGTGCTGGTACTTTGTGATTAAGTTTTCCAAACTGAATATACTTAAAAAAAAACAAAAAACCCTGTGGGGGGTGGGGTTGGGGGGCAGATGCATATTGGATATAGTTTATACAACAAAGACAAACTGAATTTTAATCTGTAGCATCCTTTTAAAAGAAAAGTCTTAACCCTAAACCTATTGACTGGTGAATGTCAGTACCTTTATGTGTTTTATAATAAATACGTCTAAGATTAAAAAACATTGTTGGCATGTACTTTGAGGTGACACAGCTAAATTCAGGGCTTAGATGATATGCAGTTGCTCTATTTATAAGGCATCTTAGCCAGAAGGAAGAATTACTGTATTCTAAGAGGTTACAGAAGAATGATGACATAGTTTTCAAGGAGCAATAGATATGAGAGGATCAAAATGCAGTAAATTCTAGAGGATAAGATCCTTTTTTGTTAGGTTTACTTTTTTTTTTAACTAGTGGCAAAAGCAACAAATAAATCAGCTGGCCAGAAGTAATTTGTTTGATTCAAAGCAAAGAACAAACTAAGAAGGCCAGGCCATTTCTGTTTAAAAAAAGAATGCTCTTAAGCAGAGAGAGATATGTCAGGAACTATTAGCGATAATGGTGGTGGAGTCCCAGTGAAAGGCCAGCAATCATTTCATTCCCTTGGATGAGTCCACATTTCTGTGCTCTCAGTCACAATCAGCAACAACTCAAAAATCATATGGGGTAGTTACAGTAGAAACCAGAATTTGGTTAACATGAGTTACAAAATATTCTTTAGATGTCTAACTTCCTTTAAGACAAATGGCTAGCATGTTTAAAATTCATAAGTCAAATAATTCAAATACTAGAGAAGCGATTCTATTAATAGCAGACTAAAGTCTATATCATCATTCAGTAATTTAGCAGAAAAACAGGAACATTAAATGGCCCTCATATATCCTAGGAGAGACCAAGAAAATTTTAAAAAATGAACATTTCTGGCAAAGCAAGAGAAAAGGCAGAAAAATATGACTCTTTGCTGCTACTGCTAAGTCACTTCAGTCGTGTCCGACTCCGTGCAACCCTATAGACGGCAGCCCACCAGGCTCCCCCGTCCCTCGGATTCTCCAGGCAAGAACACTGGAGTGGGTTGCCATTTCCTTCTCCAATACGTGAAAGTGAAAAGTGAAGAGTACTGGAGATATGACTCTTTAGATATATATTAATAACCACCCGAAAAAACCCCTTGAGAACATGCCTATTACCTTTCTTTCATAAAAAGGCAGCTTTTATACCAGAATAGGTCATTTTGGTTAATCAGATATTTCTCTTAATAAACTCACAGTATATACTACATTTGAGTCATCACTTTTTATAAATACTCCATTTATAAGATAGTTTTATCTAAAATTATATTGAAAATAATTCAGAAAGCTGTTTAAAATTATTCAGTCTCAAGAGCCTCACTATAATTATATAGACTGACAACCCTGAAAAGTTGGTCTTGATGGAATTGTATTTTATCAATTCTAAAAAGCATATTTTCATATATTAAGTTTCTGAAACTATGAATATACCTCATATAGTCAAAGGTATCTAGCCATTGCTACTGGTCTGTATCAAAGCTGAACTTTTCCAAAGAAGATGAACATCTGCTTCTGCCATCTTCTGGGAACACCACCAACTTGAGATTAGTCTGAATTAAACCTTCTGTTGTCAGCTTCTATGGATCACCCTGGTAATAAGACTTCAGGTCCTAGACTTGAAGCTCATGGTTCATATTCTCAGGGAAGATTTTTTGGTGCCCTCTCTACCTAAGCTGACACCTGCAGTTTCTTTGTTGTCACCTTTCTGCATGGTAAAGTTAATTTCTCACCTATTCTTAGGCTAAAGGTACAGATCTCTGGTGTCCCAGCTTTGTAAGAGATCACCTACAACTTCCTCATCCTGAGTATTTTTTCATTCGTAATGGTATATAATATAATGAAACTTCTTGTCATAGATCATGTCCTAGAGTTGATGAAATATTGTACTTTAAATAGGTTTCTATAGTTTCTATGCAGTAGAACTCAGGAATTTTATATATAAAGTAATTATTAAATTGCAAACCTCTCTTTTATTCTATCTAGTATTTCCTTAAGTCTGTAGCTTTATATCCTAAAAACCTATAGCATATCATACTATATTTCTACAAAGAACCAAATTACTGTGTACAGTGAAAAAGTCAGAAAATAAAATGTCTAATTATCATTTATTTTTTCAGTCTTATTCCCAATACTTATGATGATTTATAAAGTTCTAGCTGAAAAAATAAAATTTTAGCTTTTTCCCTCCAAACACTTAAAATCCTAAAATTTGGAAAGGCTTTTAGAGCAGACATGCATGATTTGACTTCAGGGACAGAAAAATAAACTTCAAATTATTAAGATATAGTAATGGTATTCATTCTGTTTAGATTTAGGATAGCAAAAAATATACTTATTTTTCTAACAAATTAGTATAAATTTTAACTCAGTTTTATGTCTCATAAGCCTTAGTGAACCTTCACTTTCTTTCCTTACTATTTCATTCAGTACAGGGCACAAAACTAAAAATGATAAGCTAAGAAATAAATAGCCCACTATCAAAAGAAGTCTATGAATTTGTCCCTGAAATATCAAAATCCCGATCATCGATTTCTTTTCCTCAAATCTGAACCATGCCCAACAGCAATAAGTTCAAAAGGAAAAAAATCCCAGGTACACTATGATGTCAGATAACTTACTAAGGGAAGGATATGAGAAAAATGACCTTAAAATAATTCAGTAAGATTATTATTATATTATTCAGTGACATTAATAGTTCAGTGTGTGATACTTTAAGATCAGAACTAAAAAGAACTCATTTCACTGTAACAGAGTTAACCTGCTCTACTTAACAAAAGCAAACTTATAATTATTTGCAGGAAAGGCTACCCATGATAATAGCTGAAATTTATTAAGCATGTAACTTCTCATTAATACTTAACTACCCTATGAAGTAAATTATCATTATTCTTTTATTTTACAGATGAGGAAACAGCCATTTAGAGATGTTAAAAAAAACTTGTCTGCAGTCACCCCAGCTCCTAGGATAAGAGTGGCAACACCAATCTATTATTAGCTGGTCACTACCAGTGTTGGCTAGATATTTACCACTGCTGTCTCAAGTGCTATGATTAGCCCCTGGGAAAACACGATGGTCGAGGTCCAACAGAGGAAGACAAGATATGTCAACTCTAAGTACAAACACTGTTTACAGGAACCTGATAAGGGCATAAAAGAGGCACAAAAGAGAGGGATGGTAGGAAGGCAGTGAATTGGTTAGCCTCTGCAAATAAACTAATTATACCAGTCAATGTTTCTTTAAATAAAGAATACCCAAAATATATCTCCCAGTCAATATACTTTCTTTTGAAAGTACTGATTTACTGT
Organism: Cervus canadensis; assembly: GCF_019320065.1. Taxonomy (NCBI): domain Eukaryota; kingdom Metazoa; phylum Chordata; class Mammalia; order Artiodactyla; family Cervidae; genus Cervus; species Cervus canadensis. The sequence goes on along the minus strand of NC_057393.1, from coordinate 56,308,647 downwards.
TTTTATTCATGAACATTCATTACTTTATGTTATGCTGATCTAATTTCCAAGTACATAAAACCCACACATGTTTACAGTACACATTTACATATACACACAACATATGCATAAAATTTAGGTTATAATATTACATTACTAGTTTTAATGTGGTTTGGGTAGGAAAGTGTACTTTGAACACAATGCTTTTGACCTGTCTGAACTGTCCCCATCAGTGATAAAAATTACAAGTAAGAATGAAAGAAATGTACTTTTCTCTGTGACTCTTCTGAAGTAGCAGAAGAGCGTTTTAAGCTTCTCTGGTTTCCTTGATGAACGTCCCTCAAACAACCTGAAAGAAACCAGAAATAAAAGAGCGTAAAGATGATTTTAAATGCCTTAATGATTCACAAAAAACTAAAATCTATATTGCTACCAAAACAAAAGAAGTAATTATTCCAGAAGACAATTCTGGACGACAGAAAACTGGGAAATTGTCTGGATTCAAACAGCATGTGGAGAGGACTGAAAGCAATGAGAACCGGGTTTTCTCAAAGTGTTCACATCAGATGGCACTCTAACAACCAGGCTCCTCCAGTCTGTCTTCCTGTGGGGAGAAGGCACCATCTGGTCCCCTAAAGACAATCAGGCCAGTGAGCTAATGCTCATCTCCCCCATGGCAAATATTATTGGCCATAATATTACTAGGTCATTAAATGACTGAACAAAATGGTATCAGGAAAAAAATTCATAAGATTGCTTGGCGGTGGGGGGCAGCTATGACAACAACAAGCAGGTATGACAAGATACTGGCGGACTGACCAATCCTTGGTAATTAAACAAATATACTCTTTGTATGGTAACCGAAACACTGGCTACCCCATGTCATCCGGTTTCCAGCAACCTGGACTTGCACAAGTTAATTTAGTTTTCCTTGAAATGATGTGGCACTGTTATTGGTAACACATAATGCAATTTATCCTGAGGAAAGAAAAGCAAGGCTTTGGAAGTATATGACCTGAGTAAGTAGTTCACCAAAAGATTTCCAACACAAAAGCATGCTTTCAGGCACAATAGCTAGCTTCACAAAGGTATTTAAAAATCATAAAGAAATTCTGTGGCTATAAATGATGAAGTATTAGTCATCTGCCTCTAGTCACATACTCTTGCTTTAAAACCAGAAACCCTTCAAGTAAAAGTTCACTTTAATAAGTGCCGAAATGGTAAAATTTTCCATGATTAGAAAAACAAGCTTATGTAACTATGCAGAGAGGGAAAAGTTAATTCTATGAGAAAATCCTATTGAGCAAATGAAATGAATTAGGAAAAGGGAAGGAAATGCAGATGTCAAATAATCCTGTTTTCAACGATCTGAAATTCTTTATTCAGGGTCAATTTCTGAGAAAACAATTTATATAAACCCTTATTTGCTGAAAAGAATGCTAAATATCAGAGAGCATTTTAACCAAATCTGAAATCTAATTAATGTTTAAAAATAGTTTGAGTGTCTATGTGATAATTTTTACTCTTCTAAAAGAATGTATTTTCTAAAATATTTATTAAAAATACTCTTAAAATCTAAGTGCCTGATGGAAGAATCTATGAAAACACAGGTTTCAGTTTGGTTTCATCTGCAATATGTCAGCCAGAATAGAGTCTGTTTAAATCAAAATGATAGTCAAAATGAAGGAGCCACTTGGCAGTTTAATTAAACATCCTGTATCAAATAAATATGATTTACTAAATGAATACCTTGGGATCCATTGCAAAAATCCCTTTCCAAGGTTAGTAGAGGGAAGCAGGATAAATATCTGTATAAAGGCAGCTTTCATCTTTTTTTTTTTTAAGAGATGAATTGATGTAGTATACAATTCAATTAAGAGGAAAAAGCTCCTCTTCCACAGAACTGTTGCATAGTGAGTGAAAATGACTACTGCCCTTAAGAAATAACTCCCCCCCATAAAACGCATCCTGAGCTTCAGTATGTGGTCAGTTGTTTATAAAATTACATAAAAGTTCACATATTTCAGAACCATGATGACAAATTATTAACTTTAAGAGACTCTTGGGACTACAGATTTATTACCCTAGCAATATGGACTTTCCTGGAAGGATTATATGGCTGTTATTATCACCCACTACAAATGAGCACTACAGTTTATTTTTCAGGTCCAAATCTTATAGGTACAAATCAAACAGAATCTCAATACATTCTTTTCCTTTATTGCTCTAATTTCAAATCACTGTGTAACCAAATAAGCTTTCCCATCTTTCTGATGGGGAAATGTGTGGAGTTGAGGTCTGGGACACAACGAGAAGGTAGAACAACAGGAAAGATGAGGCAGGTTTAAAATTCCTGCATCAATTCTCAGATTTTGATTTGAAGATTAGTGCATAGCCAACTAAATAAATGAGGAAGCAAGTGAAAATAACATAAAAACACAGGCACTCTACAGGACTGAAAGTTACCAAAGCAATGTACTATCTGAAGGACAGCACTTATACGGGGAGGAAGAGACAAAAGTACTGAGGAAAGAGCCCAAGAAAGGAAGAGATAGAAAGATGGGGCTAGCAAGAGAGAAGAGAAAGAGCAGAAACTGGGCTGGAGACAGAGGGAGGGTATGAGAAACAGAAACTCACAGAAAAACACACTCAGAGAGACAAATACAGAAAGCGACAGAGATTCAGAGAGACTGAGATCTTCTTGTAATAATCAAGCACCATCCAATTTTTTTTAATTCCTCAACACCATTTTTTTTTTTTAAAGATTTTCAAATCCAAGGCGTTTTTGGTTTTTTGGCTCTGCCACACGGCATGCAGGATCTCAGTTTCAGACCATGGCTTGAACCCGCGTCCCCTGCAGCAGAAGCGGAGTTTTAACCACGGGACTGCCAGAGAAGTCCATGGATATATATATTTAAAGTCATACTTTGAGTCAGCAGGCATCCATGTGAAAATGCACATAAACTAGGCCGTACTATCCCCTCCTCATGTAGGGAAGGCATTTTAGCATTTAACCGAATAGTAATTACAGATTATTAAAGGAAACAAACAGAAAAGGCCACTTAGGCCTTTTGTTCTAAACAAAACTTCTTATTTTCAGTAAGTCAATCAAGGGTCAGCTACGTATTAACTGTTTTTCTTTCCATACATATAAAGAAAAACACAGTTTAATAAAATCTTTCCCTGAATGGAATACTGATAACATTACTGGAATTGGATTCTGGACACACACACACATACACACACACACACACACACACACACTCCCATGTGATTTCAAGTTAAGGATTAATCCTATTAGTGTACAATAAATCAAACCCAAAGCACTATAACCTCCATTTTAAAGTGGAAGCAAATGATAATCCGGAACCCAGCCAGAAAGTCATTCTTGGCACTGCTGTGAAGCAGTGTGCCATATGGCCCCGGCAGCATTTTCAATCCAGGGAAGAGACAGATGTAAAAGCCTCCTGGGCTGACCACTGTTGCAACCTACAATTAATCTCTGACCATCAGTTTCTAAGCAATTTCAGAAGCATCAATGCTAATCACATTGGAAGCCTTTATAAGAATGTTTAGACCCTGAAAGGCAAGCAGGGGAAAAGGTCAGGGGTGTTTAACATAACTAAACAGGGCTGGAAAAACACAACAATAAATAAAAAAAGGGAAAACTTATTCAATTTATTGACGTCAGCCTTCTATCACATACCCTTACCATTTTTCTTATTCAATTAACTAGTCCTAACCTTTTAAGACAAAATACACGCACACACATACACAACTCCCAACTGGAAGAAACTATAATCATAAATAGCAACTATGCAAAAAAGAAACATGCAAACAACAAAATGCTCCATAATCTGCTTACCAAATGGCTCATCAAATTAGGTACTTGATTGTTCATAAGCCACAAGAAAAAGGGGGAACTACTGGTTGTTTTTCATTTATGGAGCACACTCAGAGCATCTGCTCTTGGGAGGAAGTGAGACATAATGGAACAGCACTAAGTTTGAACAGAAGACAGTGTTCAAGTCCCACTTCTGCTACTTAAACTCTTATTTGATAAAAATGCAACTGGGATGCTGTAAGTTTATTTCCCTCATGGTCATTTTAGATTGGAAATAATTCTTACAGATCAAGGATTATTTCTAAGGATAGTTCTAATTTCTGACTAGCTATAAGGTAAAAAACGCCAACCATACCCTGAGTTTTGAACTCCAATTATACCAGTTAACTTGGTAAAGTAAACTATCCTCTCTAAGCCTCCACTCCTCCTCTGAAAAATAAGAAAACAATATTGAATTTATAGGGACTGATATGAAGACTAAAAAATAACAGTACAGTCACTGGTACATGGCAGGCACTTAATAAATACTAGCTATTAGATATTTTTATGCAAAAACTTCAGATAGTGATGAGTAAGTAAAGGATAGAATAAGTCATTACATAATGCCCAGCTTAAAAAAAAATCAACACTTATTTACATAAAACACTTACACTGTTCTAATCCATATTCTCTTCATTAAGAAAAATGGCTCAGCCTCTTTTCCCATCAAGCCTAACATGCTGACACTCAGAGCCAACCAGCTCAGTCTTCAGGATACATGACCATGCACAGTGAAAAGAGATAACAGGATGTTGCCAAGACCAGCATTCTCCTGTCAAAAGTTTAGATGACAAACAAAGACGCTTTAAAAATAAAACATATATTAACATTAATATAAATTCTGGTTATGGCAGCAGGAAATGAGAAGTCACAGAAGTCAAGGCTTCCCAAGACCTCTTGACTTCTACCTGTCAGTCATCCCAAACCTACGTCCACTTCACTGCTGAGGAAAGAGGGCTGTCAGTGTTGCAGCCATCAGAGGGCCCTGTGTACTTGTGTTTCTTCTACATGCCGAGTGGTCAGCCGAGAGTGAAGGGGAGGTAATGACACTGTGTTTACAGGGCTGTAATTAGGAAGGAAGAAGTTACCCACACTAGCTATTTTGGGAAGTCTCAAAATCTCTGTGGGATTCTACTCTTAAAATTAAATTACAAAAACTGTCTACTTTTTTCTTAACCATTTCTGATAACTGACTTGTTCTTCCTATTTAACTGATTTTTCTTCTGACTAAAAAAGTAATATATGATCATTACAAAAGCAATCTGAAAACATATAGATGTGTATGAAATGTGTTTATCTCACCACCCAATGGTAATCATTTTCTTGTCAGTCCATTTTCCATGCACATACATTTATTATGTATAGGGATAAACACAAAGTATATTAATAGATACAGACATTTTAACATAATTGAGATCACATTTTATATACAATTTTTTATTTCTTTTAAAAACCTACAATTACTGATTCTAACCACACATAATATCTGTTCCCTTTCTTGTGCTTTTCCTTGTTTTACTTAATGTGGAATGTATATTTATAGTTACCAACAGAGAACCTTAAGCTTTTCTGAGAAAAGGGCTACAAACATTTAATCAAGATACAGTACTGAAGTTATCTGTGACAAGTTTAAATACTGAATTCTTAATGAGTAAAATTTAATGTCTGGAATTTGCTTTAAAATATTCTAGGGAAAAACAAAGTGGGGTTAAACAGGTGAAAAAAAGAGAAAAACCATATACTGTTAAGTACTGACGTTGGGTTATCTTTAAAAATACTCATAATACAGTTTAAAAATAACTTATCTAGAAAAGAGGCTTTCTGAACTGATTCACAATTCTTATCAAAAAATTTAAATCTGTTTAAATCAAAGAATCTTCTGAGAAAGTTTATAACTAAGACCTCAAAAGTTTCTTAGTAACCATCAAGATATATTACTAGCTGACTATTCATTCTACAGAAACAAACTCTAAGTGGTCACTGAAACACTAACTCTAAACCATTATTAGAGCTACTTCTTACCAAAACTCAGAATAACAACTCCAAAATCACTGGGATTGTCTTTGGAATTCCAGATTGAAATTTTATAATTTATAGCATCTCTGATAGATCCTAGAGCTGACCAAACATTTATTCCAAATAAACAGGCTACTTACTCCTTGGAGAATCCTTATTACTATAATACTCTTCATGGAAATAGATAATTATATTTCTGCAAAATTAAATTTCCACATCTTTACTTACATACAAAACTTGACCATTTCCTTTTCTACATTAAAAATGAAAATCTGTGAGAGATAAATAGCTCGTAACTAACAGTGAGTCTACTTGTAAAGAAACATTCTTTAATAATTTTTCAAACAGGCAGAAAAGTTGTAATTAATAAACAGGTTCTTTATACAACTGCAATTGCAGATATCAAGATTCTTTGTTTTCTCTTAATCCTATCCCAAATACTAAAGAAATCAAAGGTAAAAAACATTTAATTATATGTGGCTTAAAGATAAAACATCTCATAATTCCTAAGAATACAATGCAGTTTGAAAAGTAAAAGACCACACACTGAGATCAAGCTGACGAAGTTATAGTCATAGCACACTGCCACTAACCAGTCACTTAATTTCTCAAATGTTTCATCTATAAAGTTTACCTTCATTTATTCAACAGGGATTTACTGAAGGACTACAATGCACAAGATTTTGTGAAAACAACAAAGAACAGAGCAGATAAGCTCTCTGTCCCACTGAAAGGATTAAACAAGCAATTATAACAAAGTCAGGTAGGCAGTACAGTAGGAAAAGTAGACGACACTAAGGCACACACCTGATTGCACAAACCTAGGAAGCACCCTGGAGGCCTCTCTTCAGTCATCCACCAATCTGATCCATCACAATCACATTGACTTCTTTTTCACAAGTCTCCCTAGCTTCACCTCCACCACTACACTATTCCAGCTACCATCTTCTCTTTCCTGCAGCATGTAGTAGTCTCCTCAACTGGGTAAACTCATATCTGGCCCCTCTCCACTTGGTCCCCCTTTGTAGTCAAAACAAATGTTTCAAAAAATTTAAATCTAATCAAGTGCACCAGCCTCCCTCTCCCCCTATATCAAGTCCTTTAATGACTTCCTATTGCCTTAGGATGGCCTCCCCAGCACAGCCCACTGGCCTCAACTTGCTTCTGCAGCCTCTCCTGTCTCCAGGCTGCAGCCACCCAGGCGTTCTCAGCCCCCGGCAGGCTGTGTGCAGGCTGCCATAGTTCCTGAACAGGCTGAGTCCCTTTGCCCAGAATGCAATCAACTTTCTTCCTTGGTAAAAATACTCCTGCTCACCCTTTCATACTTAGTTCAAAAGATATTTCCTCAAGGAAGGTTTTCCTTATTGGATTATATCCTTCTCTAATACAGTGTCATAACGCTGTGCACCTATTCTTTATATCAGTGGTCCCCAGCATGGAAGGAGTAAGTGGAAGACAACTGGTTATGTCTGCACCAGGGACCAGTTTTGTGGAAGACAACTTTTCCATGGACCTGGTCAGGGGCATGGTTTCAGGATGATTCTCATAAGGAGCATGCAACCTAAATCCCTCACACAGGAGGTTTTGCACTCCCCTGAGAATCTAACAGGAGGTAGAGTGCAGGCAGTAATGTGCGTGATGGGGACTGGCTGCAAATACAGATCAAGTGTCACTTGCTCACCTGCCTGTTGCTCACCTCCTTCTTTGCAGCCCAGTTTCTAACAGGCCACAGTGGAGTGGGGACTCCCGCTTTATACAACATAAGTACATACAGGCTACTATAGCAAGCCAGAGCAGAAGCACATCTATCCTGGCAGGACAAGAGCTATCAGAAACAGGCATATGTCAGGTAAGGTTTAAAAGAGGAATAAAAGCCATGTGAAGGAAAGAAGAGCACAGAAATCAGAAACTGGCTTGTCCCTTTTCTCATAACCTAAAGGTACTTAACACACTGTGGAGAACACTGTAATTGCTCACTGTATATGTGAACTAAACTAAATGACTAAATACTATTCTCTTAAAATTAGCAAACACATCAATTGGGAAATCAGGCTAAAAACATGCCCTTCACAAGTGGTATTTACATAACCAAAGATATGATATAAAATGAATACAATCTTACTGATATTTTAAAGAAACTCTTATTCAAATCATTTATTATTTATTGTCTCACTTCTCCTTAGTACTGCTGTGAAAAAACTGTATGCAAAAACACAGATTTTCATTGATATTTTAATGCTTGAAAGCATTATAAATATTGTCTAAGAATTATTACAGCATAATAAGTATTCCTGTATTCAAATCATGTTTTGCTTTCATTTGCCAAACAAATAAAGTAAAATACAATACACATACCAAAGTGTGTTACTTTTAATAAAAATTTATATTAAGTACTAATAAGATAAATTTTAGAATTTTTCTCATCATGAGAGAGAGAAGCATCTGGGATAACTTTCTATGTCATTGCAAAGAATTGTGACTCCATTTCTCCGCTGGCTTGTGGAGTTGTCAGAAATGCTGTCTATATAAAGTAAGTGGCATTGTAAACAATGACACTCTATGGGAATTCCCTGGTGGGTTCAGTGGTTAGAACTTGGTGCTTTCACTTGGTTTGATCCCTGGTTGTGGAAGATCCCACAAGCTGTGCAGCTTGGCCAGAAAAAAGAAAAAAAAGGAAAAAGAAGAAGAAACAGTGACACTCTAGTAACATTGAGCAACCTATAAACTAGACCTTAGTCTCCAAGTACCATTCTCCAATAAAAGGAGAACCAGGATTCCTTGAGAAAATTGGCTGATTCTACATTTGGGTAATATAAAACATAAGATGAGCCTGGCACCTCATGAGGCCAGAAAGTGAAAAAAAAAAAAAAACTTAAAAAAAAAAAAAGGTTGGGGGCTTTTTAAAAGAACACAGATGCCAACTTGCAGGAGCTCTAATGGCCAAATGGAATAATATTAACTCACAGAATAAAATATATGTAAGTCCATTTTGATACTAAAATTGGGTAAGAAGGGATAGCTCTTCTTTACAATAGAATTTCAATAAATGTAGAAGGAAAGAGAGAAATAAAAAAAATCACAACAGGGAAACACTACAGTAATAACTGTTAGAGACAAGATCCACCAATGGCTCCTGAAGATAGTGGTGAGAAATACAATGCAAATTTGCATAGTGTCAACGAATCCCCCCCCCCCCAAGATATTTATTAATCCCAAAGGGAAGAGTCTGTCACTGTACAGTGCAAGAACCCAGCAGACACCACCTTAGTGAGGTCACTGATCACCAGCAGCAAGACATACCAACATCAAGAGCCCACTGATACGATGCACTGAAAAGGACACAACATCAGTTCTCTTGAATTTCTGTCAAAAATGCAATGACCTCACTCCACTTGTGAAAACAATGTCAGTCAAACCCAGATTGAAGAACATACTACAAAATAACTGATGAGTTATCTTTGAAAGTGTCAACATCATGAAAGAAAAGGAAAAACAGAAGAACAGGGTAGAGGAGACTTAGAAAACTACAGCACTTACCTGCAGGGAATCCCAGACTCCCCAGCAGCTGCCTAAAACACTGGGCAGTATGGAACCCTGTGTATACATATTTTTTTCCTATACATATACACTGAATGATAAAGTTTAATTTACAAATTAGGCACAGTAAGACATTAATGACAATAACTAATAATAAAGTAGAACAACTATAACAATATAGTAAGTTATGTGAATGTGGTCTCTTGCTTTCAAAATATTCTATTGTACATATTTAACACCTTTTCCATCTTAACTAAGCACTTATCAGGCAGAGTGGCAATAACTTGTGACTGTAACAGCAAAACTAGCATGAAATTCTTTTACCTTCATGATTCCATGGAAGGAAGTATTTTACAACTTTTCTTTGTCATATTTAAATTGCCATCATCACTACTTATGTGCTTGGGAGCCATTATTAATTAAAATAAGGGTTACTTTAACACAGGCAATGCAATACCTCAAGAGTTGATCTGATAACCAAGACAGGCTACTAAGCGACTAAGAGGTGGGATATCCTAGACAAAGGGATGATCCAAGTCCCAGATGGGAGGGAGTGGGATGGTACAAGATTCCATCATGCTACTCAGAATGATGTGCAATTTAAAACTTAACCAATTTTTTATTTCTGAAATTGTCCATTTAACATTTTCAGACTGCAGTTGACTACAGGTAACTAAAACTATAGAAAGCAAGCCACAGATAAGAGGGAACTACTGTAAATGCCATGGGGGATAGTAGGAAGATTCTGGAACAGAAAAATAACAGCAGAAAAACAGCTGGAATTAAAATAAGGTCAGTTAACAGTGAAAGTGAAGTCGCTCAGTCGTGTCTGACTCTTGGCGACCCCATGGACTGTACCCTACCAGGCTTCTCCGTCCATGGGATTTTCCAGGCACGAATACTGGAGTGGGTTACCATTTCCTTCTCCAGGAGATTTTTCTTCCCGATCCAGGGACTGAACCCGGGTCTCCCGCATTGTAGGCAGACGCTTTACCATTTGAGCCACCAGGGAAGTCCAAGTTAACAGTATTGTACCAATATTAATTTCCTGGCTTTGATAATTTTCCTATGGTTATATTGTATGGTTATATAATTACATAATAATATTAAAATAAAGGGATGTTAGGTGAGTTATATACAGGAATTCTCAGTACTATTTCTGCAACTTTTTTACATGTCTAATAAATTAATTTGAAATAAAGTTTTTAATGAGACAACATCAAAAAGGTAAACTAAAAGAAGTTGCATTACCATGCCAATGAACTTTGAACACAAATACAGAACAGCAAACAGAACTTTGTCCACTTTGAGCAAAGTCATGTAACTTTGCTTCATGACTGCATCTCCTTTGTTCCCTGTCCTTACTGCCCCACCCCTCAGGGGCAGGAGATGGGGATTACACGGAGGTAATGCAGGAGGATATTACACATAGTTGACGGGGAAAGAGGAGCATATATTCTAACAATTTTCTGAAGGCCTGCTCCTGACACTGGGGAAAAAAATCACATTCTACTCACAGATCTCATAAAGATAACTCTCATGTAAAAAACAGATTGGAGGGGTCGGGGAGGGGAAGGGTGTAGGAAGAAAAAAAATTATATTCATTTGCCAAGAAGATTTTACAATCTTTCTGTGTAAATTATGGAGAAAGTGATAATTTGGGGAAATGGCTAGAATCTGAAATTTTATCAATATCTTCACAATATACTACTTTAATAAAAATGTAAACATTATTTTGTCTTTCTTTTAAAAACATTACATTAATTAATCATGTCTGTAAAAAGTGAAAGTCAATGTTAACTCACACTTTACAGAGTCTTCCCTGGTAGCTCAGACAGTAAAGAATCTGCCTGCAATACAGGAGACCTGGATCCGATCCCTGGATTGGGAAGATCCCCTGGAGAAGGGAACAGCTACCCACTCCAGTATTTTGGCCTGGAGAATCCCATGGACAGAGAGGCCTGGCAGGCTACAGTCCATGGGGTCACAAACAGTTGGACACAATTAAGCGACTTTTACTTCACTTCACTTTCACTTTAGAGAAAGGAAGACTCATGGTGCAGCCTTAAATGATTTCAGCATACAAGAAATATAATGTACAACAAACGTCCTGTGAATAAATAATCACATCAAACAGGCATGAAGAATCCAGGGCACTTACAGGGGAAGGACAACCTGACAAGGCAGAAAGAACAAGGGCCTTGGAGTAAGACAGACCTGAGCTCAAGCTTTACCCCTGTCACTTACTGGCTCCTGGACCCTAAGCAAGTTTTGCAACCATGAACTTTAATCATCTTGCTTGCAAAATGCCAAAAGTATTACTTAACTCATTGTACTATAAAGATTAAACTATATAATTGTACATAAAATGTTTGGCAAGTTAATCAATGCCAACCTTTTGTATTTTACTGTTAAAAAAGTGTTCTCTGAAAACATACCGATTGAAGTTAATATCTGGATAACTAGAATACTCTGATTTCATCTTAGCATTGCGCCGTGGAAATGTGCAGAAGAAAGCATTAGCTAAAAGACTGGCAATCTGTTCCTGTGACATTGTGATGGAATGATTCATCTTCTGTTTCAGGAGCGGTATTGGCTGATAGAGGAAACAAAAAATATAGACAAGAAGAGCAATAATTAGTTTAGCAATTTCAAAAGCAGAGGCACCAAATTGCATTTGCTAAATTAAGGTAGGAATAATTTCAGGACACTCTTGAATCCCTAAATCAGCAATACTGCTGAAGTCAAGGGCAGTTCATTAAGGATGATTGGGAAAATGTACTTGTTTGACAAAGTGCAGATTCCTAATCAATAATAATGACAGTGAAGAGAACACAAACATTACTTGCATTAGTGACAAACAAGATTCCTTTAGCAAGTAAGAAATAAAAACACATTACCTTGTAATGAAAAATTAAAACAAAGGATGGAAGAGAAAACTGTAATGTTGAGGTTGGCTATTATTGCATATGCTAAATTTTGTTCTCATTTGAAGATTATTGGACAGACTAATTTTTCTATTTCAGTCTGAAATAAAATGATCTATGGAAAATAAATCAATAAATAAGTACTTTCCTTTTAATTCTGAATCACACGTCACATTGACAATTTAAAAGACCCAAATCTAATTTTATTAAAGCAACTAATGGAAAATGCATGTACAGACTTATTTACATGTAACTTGCAACAACATAGGCATTTCCTACATAACCAAGTTAAGGAAGATGCAGGACATTTTTCCCTCAAGTTTTTATGTCTGATATGTCTTCAAGTTGTACCAAACCCAAGTTAACTTACCTTTTATTTTTAGCATATTCTACATGAGTATTGTGTTCAGTGGGTTTTATTTTAAATGTTTAAACTGTATGGTTTTAAAGACATGCTGGGAAAGCCAAAGACCAACTGCCAATTTACCTATCAGTTGTTAAATTTCAAAATGCTCCAATGATATTTAGAGGTGCTTTTCCTTCTCCCTTCAATAAGACCCAGAAAAATCTTGTATATCTGCATTAATCTCAAAACAATAGGCAGACAGAATTGTCCTGATCATATCACAACAATCAACATTAATATGTACATTATTATGAATGCTAATATGATAACTCATTAACAACATACACAATTTAACTTGCCAAAGATATATTTGGATAACAAACTGAAATGTTAACTTTTACAGCAGAGGTTTACTTTTTAGTCGAGGACAGAGGACAAAACTAAAATGTTCTCCCCATTAGTGCACTAATGGAAGGACAAATAGTTTTAAGCCGGGAAAGAAGATGACAGCATGAATCTGATTTTGGCTCCACCACCTGACTTGTTATAGATTACAAACTTGGGTGCTCTTGAATACATATCCCATTAAATACACCTTCTCTCTAAAGCATGAAGGAAAGAGCAGAGTAGAAAGTGATTCCTATCAACAGGCTGTGCTGTGCTTAGTCACTCAGTTGTGTCCGACTCTTTGTGACCCCATGGACTGTGGCCGGCAAGGCTCCTCTGTCCATGGGGATTCTCCAGGCAAGAATACTGGAGCGGGTTGCCATGCCCTCCTCCAGGGGATCTTCCTAACCCAGGGATCAAACTCAGGTCTCCCACATTGCAGGTGGATTCTTTACCATCTGAGCCACCAGGGAAGCCCAAGAATACTGGAGTGTGTATCCTATCCCTTCTCCAGGGGATCTTCCCAACCCAGGGGTTGAACCAGGGTCTCCTGCATTGCAGGTGGATTCTTTACCAGCTGAGCTACCAGGGAAGCCCCCAAAACAGACTATATTCTGTCAATTATGAACTACAGTGAATTAAAGAAGCATTTAGTTAGGCACTATGGAGAAGGAAATGGCAACCCACTCCAGTATTCTTGCTTGGAAAATCCCATGGACAGAGGAGCCTGGCAGGCTACAATCCATAGGTCCAAGAGTTGGACATGACTTAGTGCTATCTTTCTTTATGTTAGACCTTGGGAGACAAAGATGATCTCCCTTCATGGAGAATATAATCTACAGAAGGAGATATATAAAGACATAAATTACACAATAATGTGCTAAGGATGATTTGAATGATACAGGAATGATTAACTTTGGCTGGGAGATGTAGGAAAGTCTTCATAAGGGGCAGAGTCCAAGAGGTAGTGAGAAATTTTATGACCTAGGGGAAAAAACAAGGAGGAAAAGAGAAAAGAACGAACATGAAATATAAGCAAGCAAATAACTTCCAATATAAACAAGAAGAGTTGTAAAATGAACTAAAGAGGTGAAATCATTGCCATGTAAAACTGGAAATGTCACAGTGTAATGTTAACAAATACAGCACACTGAAGAACACTCAACATTTGGAACCAGGTATTGGTTTGGACATGGCTTTTGGTTCCCCCAAATACTATGTGTTTTCTGGGGTGTTCCAATGACAGATTGCAATATGTGGGACCATCCTACACCTTCAAGAACTGCTCCACCCAAATTGTCCCTAGGGCTCCTGTGGATCACCAGGGTTAGCAGAAACCTGGCTAGCATCCATGCAGCCAAGGAGCTGGCCCTAGAAATGAAAGACAGAAGCAAACTCAAGCTACTGTTGTGAGAAATACAGGAGGACAATTATGAACAATAAACCAACAATCTCTTATAATTATCTGAAAATACAGTCTACAAATTCTCTGATAATCCCCCACCTTGAGAGGCAGAGTATGAGCTAGATGGAGTGACAAAATTCTAATAAAGAGGAAAACATAAAGAAAGTGACAGTGTGTGCCTTCAGATACAAAGTCAAAAAAGGCACTGACCCTTCCTCTCTCTCTTTTCGGTGGCTTTTTCTGGGAAAGTTAGCAACCATGTCATGAGGACACCCAATCAACCTGGAGTCCCATGGCAAGGAAGTAAGGCTTCTGCCAGCAGCCATGTGAGTGAGCCAACTGAGACGTGGGTCCTCCAGCCTCAAACCTGAGGATGACTGCAGTGCTGGCCGTCACCTTGACTGCAACCAGGAGACAGCCGAAGTTAGAACCAGTCAGTTAAGCTGCTCCCAAACTCCCAACGGAATCTGAGATAATAAAATTTTCTTGCTTTACAAAGTGCTAAATTTTGAGGTAGTTTGTTATGTAGCAATAAAGAAAACAAAACAATACAGATTCTTTCATTTTAAAAGTTAAGAATGTATCATGGTTAATGGTAATGGGAACAGTTTCAGTTTACAAGGTGAAAAATCTGGGAGATGGATGATGGTGAGAGCTGCATAACAGTGTGAATGTACTTAGCGCCACTGAGCTGTATAGTTAAATATGGTTACAACAGCATGTTTTATGTTATGTGACTTCTATCACAATAAAAAAAAAACATTAAAAAAACACATACATAAAAAAGGAGAAAAAAGAATGTACCGTGAATTCATTTGCTTTACAATGGGAGAGAGAAGAGAAAGGTGCAGGTATTAAACCATTTTGAAGATAAAATGTTCTAAATCAATTAATATGTTTTGAAATACTGACTATCCTTTTTTGAAAGTTAAAGACTGTTTTAAAAACAGAAAAAGAAGTATGAGTAAGCAAACATCAACACTGTAAACTGAAGCTCAGAAATTGACTGCTGCATTTTTAATGTCCTCTTGCAGTGTTCTCTATAACCTCTAACCTTTTCCTTAGTAGAGCAAAATTATCACTCTGGCAAAAACTGTTTCCATCTCTCTCTTCTCTTTTTGACCTTGATAATTTGAGTTTAAACAAGATCCAATTGTGAGTATCAAGAAAGCTACTGAGGAAGAAGTCATTTCCACCAACCTGGGTACAAATATTTGGCAGGCAGAGTGCAATTTTCACCATATCAGGCAAAATCGACTGATACAAGTGTTGAGCTTCTGCTTCTTCTAGTACCTGAAAACCAATAAAATATGTTATTAGTGAATAATAACCAATGAACAAACATCTGTTCTTAAACTACATATCTGCTTTTCAGAGGATCCCATAAAAAGGCATATTATCATCATGGAATACATGCAAAAGTATAACAACAGGTACAGTAAGGAACTTATAAATTGATTTCCAAATGTACGTAATTCACCTTAACGTCCTCTGAAAAGGAATGAAGTATCCCACATATGAAATCTCTCTCATATCACATTCACAACTAAATAAAATATTTTCAAATGAAAAGCAGTACATTCTGCCCTTGGTTACATCAACTAAACACTATTGGACCACCAAGAACTCTTCGGAAGCCCTCAAGCTTCTATAGCCTATAATTTAAATAACTCACCATAAAAGCCACACATTGTTTCAGAGCACCTTTTATTTGTCAAATCTGATCTACTGGATAGTAAACAAAAAGTTCCACATGACTTAGAATTTTCCTTTCCTAGGGACCTTTAGGAATTTAAAACCACAATTTCCATATCATAATTTGAAGTACAAGAAAAATGATATTTATAGCCCATTTTTGTCTTATAATTTCCCATCTCTTCAATGCTTTAGAAATAACTTTAGGCTATTTAATCCAATTTCTCTCAAAACATCAGAGTAATTCTTTCAAAATAGTGAAAATGAAAACACTCTTAATTTAGATATTCTATATATACAGTCAGGATTAAACCATGTATCTATCTGAAATCACATCTGAACTAGATAGATGAGGTCTCAGTTATAATCCAGTCTGATCCTGTCATTATTAAAGAGAAAAGAAAACTGAGACCAAGGAGGTTACCCTCATTATCCTAGATTGAATATGTGAATTAGCAACTAAATCAGAACTAGAACCCAAGTGTTCTGGCCTATACTCCATGGCTCTCCCCGACTTCTCTATGTTACCAAGTTTGAGACTGATGAGGATATAGATTCTTTAAAAATATCTAAAGATTCCCTTAGCTATGAGGAGCTAAGCTGAAATAAATATGCATCTGTCCTCCTACAACTAGACACTGTATGTGTGTAAAGAGAAAAAGTAGCAAAGATAATTTACATTCACCTTGGTTTTACAAGGAAGTTTTACTATTTAGAATTTTCTTTATACCAAAGGTTTAAAACTCAAACCTATGTGCAACTCCTTCTTTAAATAAGGATAATGGGGAAACTGACACTCAAGATGAACAGCAAGATATTTACAATTCAGAGAGTGTAGGATTCAATTAATCAAAGATATATTAAAAAAAAACTAAGCAAGTTAAGAACATAAGACAATTATTAATTCTGGAGAAAAAACAAAGTTGTACAAGAGTAGAAAAGGTATCATATCTCAGATATGAATAGTTTTTACCATCCTACTAAAAAACCAGAACACTGATCTAATTGAAATGAATATTTTACGTATAGTGGAAAAGTGGGAAATAGAAATAAGGCTGTGTTAGAGGTGATAGGGTTAAGTAAACAACAGATAAATCCAACAGATCTCTAATAGGAAGCAAACACACTAAAAAGAATAAAATAAAGGCTAAAGAGGGTTCAAAGCCTCTTCATTATAAGCTTCTTTAATGCCAATAAAGGGCTTCCCAGATGGCTCAGTGGCTAAAGAATCCACTTGCAATGCAGGAGACAAGGGTTCCATTCCTGGATCAGGAAGATCCCCAGAGGGGGGCATGGGAACCCATTCCAGTTTTCTTGCTTGGGAAATCCCATGGACAGAGGAGCCTGGCAGGCCAGAGTCCACAGGCTGGCACAGAGTTGGACACGACTGAAATGACTGAGCACAAACAATGCCAATAAAAAGAAAAATTAAATTTTAAAAAGTCATACAATAGGAAGCATTCTACTATTTTAGAATTTTAACATAAGCATTAAAGATACTTGCTTTCCTGTACCTGAAGATGCATAAAATATATTAGTGCATTTAAGATATTCAAATTCTTCTTATTCATAATTTATCTCTTTGCTTTTTGAAACATTTTGAAATAATTAGAGATTCACAGAAAGTTGTAAAAATAACATAGAGAGGTCCAGTTTACTCTTCACCCAGTTTCCCTTAATGGTTACGTTTTGGATTAACTATAGCACAATATAAAGCCAGGAAATTAATATTGTTAAAGTATGTGTGTACTGTTCTATGCTATTTTATCACACATACATTTGTTTAACCACTTATTAAAATCAAGATGCTGAAGTAGTCTCCCTTGTGCTACTAATTTATAGTCACACCCTCCATCCAACTATCCCTAAACCCTAGAAAGCATCAACCTGCTTTCCATCTCTGTAATTCTGTTGTTATACAAATGGAATCATATGGTATGTGCTCTTTAAAGATTGACTTTTTTGTTCACCCGGTTTATTCTTGAGATCTATTCAAGTTCATGCATGTATCAAGAGTTAATTCCTACTGCTCAGTAGTATTACAGAGTATGAATATACCACCATTTGTTTAAGCACTTTACTGAGGGGCATCTTGGTTATTTTCAGTTTTTGGCTATTACAAACAAAACTGCCTTTTACTTTCAACCTGCCTATACCGTTATGTCTGAAATGATTTCTTGTAAGCAGCATATAGTGTGTCATTTTTTTAATCCACTGTTAATCTGTCTTTTAATTGTTGACCTCTGACCACTTACATGACCATTTATTTGACCATTTACACTGATATGTTAGAACTTATTAATTTTTAATTTTTTTTTAATTTTACCTGCTTTCTTTTCCTTTATTCCTATGGGTTACCTGAATATATTTTAGAATTCCATTTTTATTTATCTAAAATGTATTTGAGCACATCTCTTTGGATAGATTTTTTTTTAATTGGCTGCTCCAGGTATTTCATTATATATGATTTATCACTATTCATTTTGGTGTCAGCACTTCATATGCTATAGTACAGAAATATTACCTTTAAGGCCCTTTACCTGTCCCCATTATAATTTTAATATTTCTTTACATACACTGAGAACCACATTTGATAGTGTTAAAATTTTTGAAAATAGCAAAACACAAAATGTCAAACATTAGAAAACTCAAGAAGAAAAGGCTACTATATTTACTATATTTTTACTCTTACTACTATTCTATCTTCTTTCTTTATATAACAAGATTCCATCTTTTATCATTTCCTTTCTGTTTCAAGAAATTCCTTTATACATTCTTTTAGGACAGATCTATTAATGACAAATTATCTTCCTTTCCTTCATCTAAGAATGACACTGTTCTTTAGTCCTGAAGCATATTTTCAATGGATATACACTTCTCTGCTGACAGTTCGGTTCTCTTACTCCTTCAAAAACATTGTGTCATTTCTTTCTGGCCTCCATGTTATCTGATGAGAAATTCACTGTCATTCAAACAGTTTTTGCCTTATAGGCAATGTAGCATTTCTTACTGAATGCTTTCAAAATTATTTTCTTTGCCTTTAGTTGGAATAAGTTTGACTATGATATATCTTGGCATGGATTTCTCTGGGTTTCATGTAAGAGGTTTGCTCAACTTCTTGATGTCTTTTATTAAATTTGGGAAATTTTCAGCTATTATTTCTAGTTTTCAGTTGCTATTATTTTTCATTATTGTTATTTTCTCAGCCCTGTCGCTTTTTTCTTCTCTCCTTTCAGTACTAAAAAGGCATGACTGTTAGATCTTTTTAAACAGTTCCAAAGATCCTAAAACTACTTTTTCAGTCTTTTCTTTTTTATGTTGTTCAGACTGAGTAATTCTTTTCCTCTTTTTCAAGTTCTCCTATTCTTTCCTTAGTCATCTCCATTCTCCACTGCATTTGTTTAAAAAAAAAAAAATCAGGTATTATTATTTTTTGGTTCTAAAATTTCCATTTGATTCTTCTATAAAGCTTCTATTTCTTTGCTGGGGCTGCTGTTTTTTTGTTTCAAGCAGGTTTGTTAATTGCTTACTGAAGGCTGCATTAAAGTCCTTGTTAGATAATTCCAACATCTGTGTTGTCTCAGGGCTGGTGTCTGTTGATTGTCTTCACATTTTAGTTGAGGTTTTCCTGCTTCTTGGTGGAGTGATTTTTATTGAAACCTGGATATTTTGGGTATTGTTTTGAGACTTTGGATCTTTTCAAATCTTGTTTTAGCAGGTCTTCTGTGACACAGGAAGGAGGACCCAGCTCACTACCATCACTCAGGAGTGAAAACTCTACTGCCTTTGGCTATTCCCAGAGCAGGGAGAACAGACCCATCTTGATACCTCTGGGTGGGTGGGGCTGCAGATGGTGAGAGTTCTGGCTCCCCACCAGGCCTCTGTTGATACCACCCTGGTGCCAACAGCCTCACAGACTCTAGCTGGTCAGTCTAACTCCACCTTTCAGCTATATTTAGTAGGAGAGATAAAAAGAAGTGTCTATCCAAACATTCCTAACCTAAAGACATTTAGCCTTAAGTGACTAAAGAGGCTGACAGCTTCTCCTTTGGGTACCTGTCCTTGTCTTTTAAAACTGACACACGAGTAGCTGTAGCCATGCTTTGCTGACCATCACAAGCTTTAAAATATCACTTATTTATCTGATGAAGCATCATTGCACAGACTTCTTCACAACTGTCAACACTTCAGACTATGTCTAATGTTGCTTTGAAAATACAAATGAGATCATAAAAAATGTCATTTGAAAAAAAAAATGTCATTTGAGAATGTAACCAACCCAACTACCATTTGAGATGGAATGCATAATTTAAAAAACTAGTATAATCTTATGCCCTCCCATATATTATTAGCATCTTCATGCAAATCTTAACTTTTTACAAATTGTTATTTATTAATCCACATAATTTATTAATCTATACAATGCAAACCAAGATATAAGTAACAAAAAGCTTTAAAAATTTAAATTATTGCCCAACTTCAAGGGAAGCAAGAGGCTTAAACATAAATATTTATTTATAATATATCATATTTTATATTACTTATAACAATAATGATGAAGATGATTATAAAGAAAGTAAGCATTTACATGATGATAAATGGAAAGCTTCATTAAATTCTCCCTGCCCTCTACTGGACAGTCTGCACAGATAATCACATATGGCAAGTGTTTCTCTGTGTGCGTGTGTGCCCATGAGTACATATGTGTACATATTCTCATCCCAAAAGTTGATTATGTATATACTTCATTCAGAATTGATACAAAGATTTCCAAAATTATAATGCTATTTTACCCATTTCTTCCCTTTTATAGATCTGTTCATCCACTCAACTAGACAGTAAATATTTAAGTATCAATTGTATGCCAGACACTGTGCCAGCACTGACAACAGGACTCTAAACAATAACAGACGTGATCACTGACCTCATGAATCTCAAAGCAGGAAGTCTTACGCTCTTTCTGTGATCCCCTCAATACATCAGCCCTCACCTTGAAGGATAGTAATTACTGCAATTTCATCATAGTGACCGTGAAGAAGCTATCTTTCTTCCTTAGCAGATAGAAACATGGACAAACTACTCAAATAGAGTAACTGAATTTGTCAAATGTCAAAACATGATGAATGACTTAAATATCTAGCAGCATACATATAGAAAATAAATTTTTACTTATTTCTTCTTCCTCAGAATGCTTGATCAACTAAAACTAAATCTGTGAACTGTGCTCTAATACTAAAGACATATTCATACGCAAGTCAGTACAGAACCTGGTACACAGAAAGTACTAAATAAATAATACTACAGAATTTTGAATGAGTAAGCGAAAACTGTAGCCAGTAAAATCAGCAAAATAGTGTTATTTTAAAGAAGGGGAAAATTTCCACAGATCTGCTTCTTCAGTTCATAGGAAACAGATTTTTAATCAGTCACAAATCAACAAATATAACAAACACTTCAGGTCACACCATTTTATCTATTGATGTGTACCCAAGTAGATCCTAGTAAAAATGTTAAAAGTTACTAACATGCTTTAATAAAAAATTTCAAAGAAGTTTATATAAGAAGTCTAGAACATGAAATTTTATTAATAATTTTTAATACAGAAAGTATATCATCCCAAAATCTAAATAGAGAAGAGGAAAAAACTCATAGCCCTACGATCCTAAAGTTAATATAACCATTTAAGTTTTTGTTATGCTTAGGTACTTATCTACCTTCTCACACAGAAAAAAATCACTTAAAAGCACATTATTCTAACAATTGTATAATTTTTTCATTAGACCAAAGAACTTTGCACTTTGCTGTAAAATCTTCATAAACATTACCAGAAACAACATGTTTGTTTAAAACATCATGTATTTTCACTGTAGAAAATGAACATAAGCAAAAAGAAAATAAATACAACCCACAAGCCCAATATCAAGATATATACTGCTAACATTTTGGCATATATCTTTCTAGTTTGTATTCTGTTTTCATTTATATTGTGAACATTTTCTCGTATAAATAAATATAATCCTACATCACTATTTTCAATAGCTGAATATTATTATATAATTCAGACATACCATAACTTATTTCCCTACCTAATTCTCTTATGATAGATTTACAAGTTGTTGCCAATTTTCCACTCTTATAACTACCACTGTAATGAATATCCTTGTACACACATTTTTCTGCCAACTATTTGAATATCTCTATAAGAGAAAATGCTATATTGAAAAGCACAGGCTTTTTTTTTTTTAAGTTTTTTGATATATGCTACCAATTTATTTATATTCTGGTGCTGTATAAGAAAGTACTCAACTCCATATCTTACTGTGAATTCTCACACTCTTGTTTTATTTGCAATTTGACAGACTAAATTGACACCACTATTATTTTATGTTTCTTTGATTATTAATGCTGCTGTACTTTTTATCCCCATGGATATAAACCCCTGTGATGAGCCTTAACCCTTCTTTTCCATTAATTTTTTAAGTAATACGTGAATGCATTCTAGCTTACAAATGTCAAACAATACAGATGAAGTCAGATCCCCAATTCCTATTCCTGTTCACTGTTCGAAGACATAAACAGAAGCTTGTCTTCTTCCCAAACTACTTCTAAGCATTTCTACATATGTGCATACAGAAATTAAGATGTTACATGAATTTTTAAATGGTATACTATATATTTTTGCAACTTGTTTCTTGCCTTAAAAGAAAGTCATCTTTCCATGTAATAGAATGATAAACGCTATACAGTATTTTTCACAGTATGCTGCTGCTAAGTCACTTCAGTCGTGTCTGACTCTGTGTGACCCCATAGACGGCAGCCCACCAGGCTCCCCCGTCCCTGGGATTCTCCAGGCAAGAATACTGGAGTGGGTTGCCATTTCCTTCTCCAATGCATGAAAGTGAAAAGTGAAAGTGAAAAGTGAAAGTGAAGTCGCTCAGTCGTGTCCAACTCTTATTAGCGACCCCATGGACTGCAGCCTATCAGGCTCCTCCGTCCATGGGATTTTCCAGGCAAGAGTACTGGAGTGGGGTGCCATTGCTTTCTCCTTTCCACAGTATAGATATACAATTTTCTTAACCATTCCCAATTGGTGATAATTACTTTTCCAGCATTATGGAAAATATAAAAAATACAGCAAAGCTAAAATAACTATACACTGTGCTTTTGTGCTTAGTCATGTTTGACTCTGCAACCCCAGGGACTGCAGCCCACCAGGCTCCTCTGTCCATGGGAATTCTCCAGGCAAGAATATGGAGTGTGTTGCCATGCCCTCCTCCAGGGGATATTCCCAACCCAGGGATCAAACCCAGGTCTCCTGCATTGCGGGCGATTCTTTACCGTCTGAGCCACCAGGGTAAACCCAAGAATACTGGAGTGGGTAGCTACCCCTTCTCCCAGGGATCTTCCTGACCCAGGAATCGAACGAGGGCCTCCTGCATGGCAGGCAGATTCTTCACCGGCTGAGCTACCAGGGAAGCACACACATACCTATGGGATAGCACTTATTTTGGCTTACTAAAATTATTTATTTACATGTTTTTCTCCTCTTCTTCTCTAATGTGTGACACTGAAAATGGAAGGATTGCATTTTACACATTGTGTATTCTAAAACCATGCATAAAATTCAGTACTATTTATTTGTTGAATAGAGCTGAGGAAAATTTTTAAATTACATTTTATCCTGTAAATATCAATGCAAAATAGAAAGCATAAAGATATCTGGAGAGACTGAAGCTCAAAGAAGGTAAAGCCAATTTTTCCGCATTCAAACTTAGTGGTATACATTGGGACTAGATGACAGAACTTTTCTTCCCAGGTTCATAAGTAAGGGTATTTTAGAGAACAGAGCACTCAGCCAAGAAAGTGGAATAGAAGACTACAGTTAGAGGCTGAATCTGCATTTACTTTTTGTATGAACATAGAAAAATCCCCAAATTCTTTATTTCCTCATCCCTAATAAGGATAATTCGAACTCTGTTTAACTTACAGAGTTATGAAGGCTCAGATGTAACAGTGTTTAACAAATTCTAAAGACTCATATATAAATGCAAAGTATTATTATCTAATAGGCCAGTAACTTACAACCTTTCTGGAGCCTCCTCTTTCTTTCAACACCCCCACATCAATTAACTGCCAAGTCCTGCTGATTGATCCAGCAGGGCCTCCTATATTCATCGCCTCCTCTTAATCACTACTAAACTACCCTGACTCAGCCCCTCATCCAGTCTCACCAAGATTACTACAATAATCTAACTGCCACCCTGCTGCTAGCATACCTTCAGTTTCAGCCCAAGTACACCCCAGTGTGTCCTTGTTCCACTTGAAAGCTTTCAATGGCTTTTCCTTGCCTTTTCAGTACAGTATTAACTCACTGAATTAACAACCAAGCTCTTTGGCCCTAGATCCTTATTTAGTCTTACCACATACACACACATACTCTCTCTCACAACCTTCTGTGCATTTTACATACTAGACATTTCTGCAATTTACTCTTCTCTAGCACATACATGTGCTTCCACAAATATAATCTGTGCTATGCCTAGAATATTCTTCTACTCTAAACCTTACCTAACTTTTTAATGTCTTGCTCAAACAGCACACTGATTCAACATCTATCCAAACTGACTCACCAGCTATAAGGTAACTCTCCCTCTTATAATTCTGTTTTTTCACAAGACCCTTAAGACTTCCTGCTTTATATTATAGTTATTTATGGACATGCGCTCTAGTGCTTGTATGAAAGTCCCTTTCATACAAGACTGATACTAATTCACAGTCACAAGTAATGTTCTTGATAAAAATTTTTGTTAAATTAACTGACACTTTCTATCACAGCTAGGTAATTTTACAAAGCTTTTCCTCTTCCTTCTCTCTATTGCCTATAAGAATCTCCCTTGCTTAGGACAAGGTCTTTTTTTTTCCTTAAGTAAATTAAACTGCATATGAACTGGGTTTTCTATAACATGCCTCAAAAAACTTACTGGAACTAACTCCAGAGCTTCCCAAGTCTGAAAGAGGTTCATATTTCAAAAATTAAAAAGAACGAACATAAGTCAGAATTCTTAAGATCAGGCAGATCTACCTATTCTTCAGGCATGGTTTTAGACTACAAAAATTAAACACTAGAGAAAAAAATTATTATAGCACTAAAATATGTAAGGATAAAAAATTGACTGAAGAAGGTGAATATTTCTAACACTTATTTGTGTGCGATTCAGGCTGACACTTTGAAGAGAAGAATGTGACAGCTTACAAGAAAACAAACTCACTCATTCCCCTTAATTTCTGAAAGCTCACGCAAGTCTGACAGGCCAACCACAGGGTGATCGCTCATGTGTATCACCCATGACAATTATGGCTTCAATAAAAATGTTCTCCAAATTTTAATAAAGCCCAATTGGTTTTCAGGAAATAGCCAGTCTAGTATTTTCATATTTAAGAAGGCATACTTCACAAATTAGTGAGCTAATTTATGGAATTATAAATAAGACTTCCAAAATTTTTATCTTATGGCAACAGAAGAGGTACGAAATGAATGTGGTGGCAGAGGGCCAGGGGACACGAAAGGCTGAGTGCTGACAAGGGTCGGCAGGAGCTACTCAGGGGAAAGGACTGTGCCGAGAAGGCATCCTGATTCTCGAGCATCCTTTGCTTTGGTTTTCCTCTTCAAACAGCTATTAAAAGCTTCCTAAGTAATTTTCAAAATGCTATGGACTCCAATCTGAGAAGCACTGATAAAAATCACAGCTCATTACAGGCATGTGAAAAGGTTTCCTTTAAAGATAATACAGAAGAGACTTTAAAGTATTTATCATGTAACTTACACTGGAAATAACCTGTATTTGTCATTAAATTAACCTGACAGTTGTTTAACATGGAACAAATCAGGCTGCTATACACTTTGTTCCCTCCCCATCAATGGTTGCCAGCAGGAGAAAAAGAATGTTAAGCATTAGAATCTCCTTTTATTCTTTTTCTCTCCCCCATGGGAAGGAAGGATTTATTATTACTTGCAGCAAGTAAGGAGACTACCAGGGTCTTTCCCAAAGCAGTGTCTCTAGAATCTCTTTTTATTCTTAATCTCCAATCCCATCACCAAACGCTCATCAGGCAGTAAACAGGAAAGTGAGGATGAAGTGGGAACGAGCTCTTCTGCAGGTCTTCGCCTCAACTCTGCCTCTACTCCCAGTCTCTGCTGTTTCTCAGGATGAACTGTGTGCTGGTTTCTCATTTCAGGAAACAAGCCATCAGTAGCTTAAAATTCACAGGCTTTTATAGATGGGTATGGAAAATTCACCATCATATATTCCAAAACCCAGATAATCAACAACTAATTTGGCAACACAATAACATCAGGAAGAATACTGCCATCCAGTTCTTGACACAAAATACACCTCTAATCAAAACCAGTCATACCATTTTCTACACAAATTTCATTAGATTAAACATTAAGAATAAAATTGTGTAGGTTTATGACACACAAAGGAAGCTCTTCTCTAAATAGTAATCTCTTTTTTTCATGCCAATAATAAAATGCACAAAGTGTTCTTGACATAGGATAAAACATAATAACACATCCCCATTATCCTCTGCCTCCTAGAAGAATTTACTTCTCGAGACTGTTATGGTAAATGATTATTCTTTAGGGAGGGATCCCAGACTAACACAAGATGCTCCGGTAGGTCTTTCTCATCTCTCACTCCTATTACTGTACGACTACATGGCCATAACCATCAATCATTTTAGCAAACACCACCAAACCACAAGGCTATTACACACACACCAACAGATATTTTCAATACCATACAGTCACACTATTATCCATCTTTTATAGACAGGCAATCACACTCAGCATGACAAGATTTCAGAGAAATAACTGATGGTTAATGTAAGTTTTCTAGCCCTGAAAGCAAAATGAACTTAATTTGTCTAAGAAATATAAATGAACAATAATTTAGTTCTTTTACTATAGTCTACAGTTTTAAATTTAATAAAAATATTTTTAAAATATAAGAAACACTTTAAAGTTACTTATTTTTACTTCTAGTTTTCAGGATAGTTAAGTGATAGGTTCTCACACTCACACTAGGAAATTAATTTGCCATACCAATCAAGTAATGTGCATACATACATATTATAATGCTTAATCCTTAATTTAGCTCTTAAATTATCCAGGATGAATTAGTAGCCAATTTATAGTCCAAGGAAATCCCCTACAGTTTAGTGGTAATCCATCTGCAATGCAGGAGCTGCAGGAGGAAACGGCAACCTACTCCAGTATCCTTGCCTGAAAAACCGCATGGTCAAAGGAGCCTGGTGGGCTACAGTCCAAAGGGTCACAAAGAGTCAGACACAACTGAACGGCTAAGCACACACACAGGTTATACTTCAAACTTCACTCTTACTAATAAGGCTGACACACATTTCCCAAAAGGTTTGAGGGCACCCCCTGGTGGCAGACTTTGGGGAGAGAGAAAAAAAAAAAAAAGCACAAACACCATTACAAAGCAAACATCCTTTCAAGAAACTGACCAAGTTCTACTCAACAATTCAATTATTTCAGTAACATCCAATCTAGAAAAAATTCAAAATGTGATCAAAGAAAGTTGGGTAATCTCTGGAGCTTCCTATAAGGAGACCTGACCAGTAGTAGCTTATAGCTAGCAGGACTAGTAAGATGTCAGAGGCAGAAGAAACCTTCAAGAGAATCTAGTCCGGGGCAGAACAGAGCATTGTCTAAGACAAGAGCCACCAGCCACATATGTTGATTGAGCATTTGAAATGTGCCTGGTGTGACTAAGCAACCGCATTTCAAGTTTTATTTCACTTTAGCTAATTTTCACTTAAACAGTCACATACTACAGTCATAATAGCTACTAGCTATTGTTTGGACAACACAGGTCTAGTCCTACTTGCTACTCCACTCCAATGAAACAGTCACCAGAGAAATGCAAGGAAGAGACAAAGCTCCCACACACATGTACCACTGGATGGTGAAAATACATATAACTAAACCTGCACCTATTTGTTTGCAGGATTTTAAATGCTCCTAATTTTAATCCATTACATTGGATTACTTTTTGGTAACTGTAATTCATTTGAAAATACAGATGAATTTGAAAATGGTAAAATATTCTTTTTGAAATAACTTTTGGCTTTATAGCCTATAAAAACTGAAGACATGTGACAACTGATATAGCATTTAGTTACAACAAATGAAATAGATTATGAGCTCAGGCTCAACTCAGGCTAGACTCTAGCTTAAGTCTTAATCTAGACTCAATCTAATGAATGTTATCTAGGACATTCATTCTTTTCTTATACACAGAGAATCCTGAACTGTGGATTAGCTGTGCTCAGGAATCCAACAAATAGCCTAGCTGATCCAGCCTCTACTTTACAGTTAACTAAAGTTAAGTTATACTGTTAGCAGTATGTTGACATTTAGTTCAAGCATATATTGAGTGTCCACTTTACCCAAGACATCATATTGTGCACTGTGAGGAATAAACACAAAGGTAGACAATGCAATTCAAGGTCTCTGTCCTCTAGAAACCTTCTACATTTTAGGGTAAAAATCCCTTATCAACAGAAATAAGGGTTATATGTACATGCCTCACCTTTTCTCTCTACCAACTGCCAATCTCAAATGGTCAACTATCACTTTACACAAGTAGTTTCTAAATCTTTAATAAAAGACTATGGCTTAAGATCCACATCTGTGTGTTTTCCTTAAATACACTGAAGTTAAGTTTAACATTAACTGAGCATCAGCCATAAGTTAGAAAACATTAAGATGCCCTGGAAAATGTCAGCTTCATGAATGATGCACACATTTTATAGACAGATCATGTATTATGTGACAAGTGCATGGAGGTAGGCACAGGTACTACTGTGAGCACAGAACAGTTTTTAGGAGAGGCTGGGAGGACAGAAAAGAGTTTCCGGAGGAGATGAAGACTGAGCTCTGTCTGGAAGGAAGGATTAAGAGCAAGACAACTGTATGCCAGAGAAATATAAGCAAGTAGGAGTCATTAGAATATCAGGTTTAGAGCAGGAAAGCAGCAAGAAATGATGCTGGAGAAATGGGGAGAGGCAAGGCCAAAGAATATCATAAATATCATCCAATAGAACTGAGAATAGATGAGGTGCCACACAGGGTTTGAAGATACATGCTTCAGATAGCTCTCTGCGTGTGAGCAGCGTACAGGATGGATTTGAAGGGAACACCACTGGACAGGGGTCAGCTGGCTGACTGCTGCAATACACCGTCTGAGTCATGATGACAGCATGGATCAGACAGGAGTAACAGAAAAAGAGGTGCATCTCAAGGGGTATTTAGGAAATAAATTATGTCTTAATAGAAGAAGTAGAGAGAAGGAGCTTAAAATAAAAAAGCTTTGAGTGTGCCCAGCATTAAGCGGTATTTAAAGCTCTTGGCACTACGTTAAGTGACTGGGGCATAACAAAGAACAAATCACAGCCTCCTTCAAGGAAGGGTATGGGAGATGGACAAGTAAAAAGTCAATTACAGAAGTGACAGCTACCCTGAACACTAAGAGACAAGCAAGCGTTAACCAAGCATCAGGGGAAAGGGATGAGGCCAGAAAAGAATCAGTGACAAGTGTTTCTAAAGTATAATTCTGCTCTGGACCTGTTAAGTTTGAGGAATGGAATAAGACTGGCTTTTCCTTTGAATACCAAGTGAAAAAATGAATGAAGAATTCTGAAAACCCAAAATGAAGAAAATGAAAGATTCTACCTTTTAGATGGTCTCAGATCTCTCAGTGAGGTGTGAAGTAGGAGCAGGCAGATAGTAGCATATGGGTCAAGATCAGAAAAACAAAAATATTCAGAACCACAGAGTAAAAAGGAAATACATAAAAACAGTACAAAGAACCAAAGGCCAAGTTAAGATTCAATAATGTAAAGTCTCAGTAAGGCTCATTAATAAGATTTATGATTTATTTCCTGCATTTTTCCTTCCCTTCTTTACTTTTTAAAGTAAAACCCTCTATTTGTCAAGAGCAAAGGAAATAGGTAACCGGATGCTACCAGAGTTGGAAACTAGCAGAAACCAAAGGTGAAGGAGGAACTAGATTCTAAAAGGACACTACAGTTGGCCCTTGAACAATGCAGGGGTTAGGAGTGCCAACCCTCTGCATAGTCGAAAACCTGCTTATAACTTATACTTGGCGCTGTGTATCCAACTGAGCTATCAGAGAAAGAGGTGGGAATAACAGACCACCTGACCTGCCTCCTGAAAAATCTGCAGGTCAAGAAGCAACAGTTAGAACTGGACATGGAACAACAGACTGGTTCCAAATCTGGAAAGGAGTACGTCAAGGCTGTATATTGTCACCCTGCTTGTTTAACTTACATGCAGAGAACATCATGAGAAACACTGGACTGGATGAAGCACGAGCTGGAATCAAGATTGCCGGGAGAAATATCAATAACCTCACATATGCAGATGACACCACCCTTATGGCAGAAAGTGAAGAAGAACCAAAGAGCCTCTTGATGAAAGTGAAAGAGAGTGAAAAAGTTGGCTTAAAACTCAACATTCAGAAAACTAAGATCATGGCATCTGGTCCCATCACCTCATGGCAAATAGATGGGGATACAATGCAAACAGTGAGAGATTTTATTTTTTTACTTTTTGGGGCTCCGAAATCACTGCAGATGTGACTGCAGCCATGAAATTAAAAGACACTTGCTCCTTGGAAGAAAAGTTTTGACCAACCTAAACAGCATTGCCAAAAAAAGTCCATCTAGTCATAGCTATGGTTTTTCCCGTAGCCATGTATGGATGTGAGAGTTGGACTATAAAGAAAGCTGAGTGCCAAAAAATTGATGCTTTTGAACTGTGGTGTTGGAGAAGACTCTTGAGAGGCCCTTGGACTGCAAGGAGATCCAACCAGTCCATCCTAAAGGAAATCAGTCCTGAATATTCAGTGGAAGGACTGATGCTGAAGCTGAAACTCCAATACTTTGGCCACATGATGCGAAGAATTGACTCACTGGAAAAGACCCTGATGCTGGGAAAGACTGAAGGTGAGAGGAAAAGGGGACAACAGAGGATGAGATGGTTGGATGGCATCACCGACTCAATGGACATGAGTTTGAGCAAGCTCCAGGAGTTGGTGATGGACAGGGAAGCCTGGCATGTTGGCAGTCCATGAGGTCGCAAATAGTCAGACACGACCGAGTGACTGAACTGAACAGAACTGTGTATCCACGGTTCCCCCTTATCCATGGTTCTGAAATAGTACCTGGCCCTCAGCTTTTTTACCTTGCCTGAAGGAGCTTTTCCTATTGGCAATTTTTCCTTCTCAAGTAGAACTTGTTAAAATGAAGAGGAGGAGTTGTTTTTTCTCCTCAGCCCCTACTACTAACTGTCATCAGATTCAACCAACTGAGGATTGTGCAGTACTGTACTATTTACTATTGAAAAAAAAAAACCATGTGTAAGTGGACCCATGTAGTTCAAACCCAAGTTGTTGAAGGTCAACTGTCCAGGTACCAGGCTGCGCAGGAAAATATACGAAGGCAGGAGAGAGTCAGTAGATTACAACCATTTTGCTAGATGTGTTTCATGGGACACAAGCTACAAGGGAAATCGTAACTCGCTAACACAGAAAAGCATTTTGATTGTAAATAAGTTTGGGGAAAATATTTAGTTAACTAAAACTAAGCAGGTTTCTCTACTGTATGACTCCTCAGAACTATTCCCAGTAGGAGGATATAACATGCAGCAAAGGGTCAGAACAACAGAACCTGGCAAACTGGCCCAGAACAAAAGAGATGCAAGCAACAGCCTTAAAAACAGGGCTACATGAATAAGTGAGTAGAAAACTAGGAGGCTACGGTAGGATAGAAATGCAGAATTAATGATGCTAGAGAAGGAACTGGCCCAGGGCACAATCAGATCCAGTGTGTGACCATGGGTTAACACAATAGAAGGTCTCACAGAGACTTGAGTCGGATTAGTGTATAGGTTACCAATGTGATTACCAAATGAAGTTGCCCAAGTGGAAGTCAGATAACAGGGCTGAGAGGAAAAGAGGTGCCAAAAATGAACAAATTAAAATGGGAAGAGGGATATAATCAGATGGCAAAGAATTCAAAGGAACAAAGGCAGTTGGGTATTGGTAGGTCCCATTCCTAAGTCAGGGCTTTTAAATAATGCCAGATCTAAGGCCACAGGCCAGTAAAGCCACTTTTTTTTTTTTTAAGATTTTCTCTTCTTTCTACCTATAATTCAAATCTCTGAACTTCTTAGGCCTCTTTTGATTTGGTTAATTAGTTTCTAAGATGGTTCTGTCCCTTAATCGAACCATTTCCAGTTGACCTAAGGTGTGGGTGCTATGTTCCTCTCTAGGTGCCAAGTCAGAGGCTAGTTCTGATGGCATACAGCTAAGGGCACAGATGAGACCCACCTCAGCCCAGCTCTATAAGTTATGAGCCTGGGTTTACACAGATCTAGGTCAGGGCCAGACAATTCAACAATGGATAGGAATCAGCAATGGGGGTGAGGGGGAAAAAAACTCCTCCTCTTCATTCCAGCAAGTTCCACGTAAGAAGGAAAAACCGCCAATAAGAAAAGCTCCTTCAGCCAAGGTAAAAAGTTGAGTTAAAGAACAGGTACTACCCAAGGAGAGAGGTTTGAGAATGATGCTAGAGTAGAGCAGTAGCTCTCAAACCTTCACATCAGAATTAGCTGCGGGTTGTGAAAGCAAAGATGGGTGGGCCTCACCTTCAGAATTTCTAATTCAGAAAGTTCAGGGTAAGGAAGGAGAATTTCTGTCTCTATCAAGTTCCCAAGTGATGCTGTTGCTGCTGATTCAAGGGTCACACCTTGAGAACCACTGCAAAGCAGGGTTTCTTGATCTTGGCACTACTGACCTTTTGGGTTAGTTAATTCTTTGTTTTGGGGAGTATCGTGTTCACTGTAGGATGTTTAGTGGCATCTATGCCCTCTATCCACCAGAAGCCAGTAGAACCTCCCCTCAGTTGTGAGAACCAAAAAATGTCTCCAGACCTTGCCAAAGGTCCCCCAGGAAGCAGAATCACTCACAGATGAGAACTACCACAACAAACCGTAGTGGTTATATAGACTGGAGTACATAGAGACTCTGGAGTGAGTGGCACCCAGGTTGAAATCCTGGCTTCATCACTTGAACAAATTACTTATACTCTCTAATCCTTGGTTTTCAGTTGTTCATTTGTAAAATACAGTGTCTATCTAATGGGGTGTTTGTGAAAATCAAATTAAATAAAACATATTGCTTATACTGTACTTAGTATACAGTAAAGCTCTTAAAAATAAGCAGCACCACTGTCTTGGCTGCAGATAACCTAGTAGGATACTGAATAAAACAGAGGAGATTATCTACAAGGTGAACCTTGTAGAAGGGTTAATTCTAGGAGCAGATAAGGCTAAGCCTGGAATGGATAAGTGTTTGCAAGTGAAATGAAGCTGAAATGGTCTGCAGCTTAAGCAGCAGGCCAGGAAAAAGGAAAGGGTTAAAAAGGGAGACAAAAGTCAACTATGAAGAAAAGAGGCTGTGTATACAGCTGCTTAACCCAGTAAGCTGTTTTAACATTCCACTTCCAATGGAAGAAAATGCCCTGGTTCTATAGTTAGAATGTTTTGTCCACCCAAAATGCGTATGTTGAAATCTGTTCCTCCAATGTGGTAGTAATTTGGAGCTAAGGCCTTGGGGTGATTAGATCACGATGGTGAAGCCATCTTAAATGGGATTTAGTGCCCTAATAAAAAGAGACCTCAGGGAGCTCTCTTATTCCTTCTACACCTTGTGTGTGTGAAGTCGCTCAGTCACGTCCAACTCTTTGCGACCCCATGGACTGTAGCCTCCTCCGTCCATGGGATTTTCCAGGCCAAGAGCACTGGAGTGGGTTTCCATTTCCTTCTCCAGGGAATCTTCCCGACCTGGGGATTGAACCTGGGTCTCCTGCATTGTAGGCAGATGCTTTACCATCTGAGCCACCAGGGAAACCTTGTGAGGACACAGCAAGAAGACAGCCATCAATGAATCAGGAAGCAGGTCCTCACCAGACACTGAATCTGCCAACACCTTGATCTTGCACTCACCAGCCTCAAGAACGATGAGAAATAAATCATCCACCCAGTCTATTCTGTTACAACAATCTGAATGGATTAAGACACTCTGTTTATTTCTGAGTTGGGCATCCCAGGGCTAGGGTGGATTAGACCAATAGCATAGCTTGGTAGTCCATTTGAAAATATTCTATACTTCACTGTGGTGGAAATGGTTCTGGCAGAAGATGTCTTTTTCTAGTGCTTTCCATGTAATCAAAGAGCAACTGAGGCAACAAGGTACTATGCCACTCAGTTTACTAAAAATTTCTTCAACACTGTAAAGAATAATTGTTCAAATAGCTTAGAATCTGACTGCCCCATAAAGTTAATCATTACTTGTCATTACCATAGCAATACATGATGGATAAGGACTTTTCACAATTAGTACCAAAAATAAAATAAAGAAAGAATTACTGGCTCCATCCTCTGGAGATGTAGCCACCACACAGCTACCATGGCACTAACGGTACACTGTACCGCTGCCTGCATCAAGGGACAATGGACCTGTTCAGTCCTTTACCACCGACTTTACTGCATTGTTTACATAGGCTACAGGTGGAAACAGCACATAAATTTGAAAGCCAGATTTACATTGCTTTTATTTCTTTTTGCTGTTTCTATCTTCAGATAATATATACTACAAAAATCCTTTTAGTGTTAAATATGAGATCTTTTATGTGTTATCAGGAGCTTAACCAAAAGGAATATAGAATTTATTTTTATTGAGCAGAAGCATAAGATAAGTAAACAATCTGAGAAGCCATCTAACAGGAAGATGACTATGATTATAAATCAAGGTATTATGTCAAATTGCATAAAAAACAAAAACCCACCTCAGAGCTAGTTGATAGAGACATAAATCATGGAAGAGATTAGAACATGAAATTATCATCACTCCTCCAACAGAGTAGATTTCTGGATCATGAAATCAATGACACAGCAACATTTAAAAGCAATGGCTTCCATAGCTATTTGAACAAAGTAGGTAAGGTTGGAGTTACAGGACATTAATGTACTAGATTGATTCCATTATTAGAATATAGGAGGAATTCTACTAAATAAATTTTCACTTTTAGATGCCTATAATTTCCATCCTCCTTGTCTCCACACACATAAATAAGACAATGTTTCACAAACACTGTGATCACTATTTCAATAATCCAGGGCACGGAAGACTCAACCAAGACTGATCATCCATATAACTCAGCAAGTTTATAAAGCAAGGTGCCCAGTTCCAACTAGAGCAATTAGTTTCATGAGATGTGCACTATTTAAAATAAATCACGAATGAGACCCTCAACATATACCCCAACCCAAAAGCATACAATAACCAAACCAAGGGGAAAGTCCACATATTTCAAAATAACCTAAAATTTAATATTTTGTTGACCCTATTTAGCTCTCTTTTGGCTTTTATAGTCCTCATGAATTAAATCAAGTCAAGCTGTAAAGCAATGCAGACTTTATTGATTCTAGAGACTGTGAGTCACTAAGGGAAGAAGTCCAAAAAAGTTACATTTCCACTGAACTCCAAATCAGAGGTTCGAAAGCTAGACGAATAAAGACATTAGCTGTAGTCTTGTGAAATATACAAGGCTGCTTTCATTTGATTAGGAATTTGCTACGGGCTCTTTATGACAAATATAACAAGGACATTTTAAATCTCTTAAGCTGTGAAGAAAGGTCCAGAAATAAATTAGCTAAGAAGAATTCCTTTTGGAACTGAAAGCTAAGGAGTAATATGTTTATTATATACATTCAGAAACTTACTTCTACATTAATTTTTTAAAAAGGCTACTGTGAAAGGCCACAATTTTTACTGGTTCTTGGGTAAAGAAATTTGTTTTGATTTGAAACAGTGGTTAACAACCTGGTGCCTTATCTCAGCTTTTCCAAAACTAGTCTAAAAATTAATAAATAGTGTTCCCTAAAATGTTTACAGATGTTTACAGAGACTCTGGTGGGGGGCCTGGGTAGGAGTAAGGGAATGGAGAGAGAAAAAGCAAGAGAAAAAAAATCCTCTAATATTTTTGCTCTAAAATTTTAATATACAAATAAATACTAAGCACATTCGATATAGCTGTTACTGGTAAGCTGTCCATAATAGTATGGCATGCACCAGAAGGCTAAGAAGTCTGAAAGGCACCACTTACAATATGAATGCACACGATGCCCAAGTGATGCATAAAATACAACTATTGTGTTTCATCCTGTTAAATGACAGGTGACTTACACTAAGATTTTTGTCTAATGTTTTCAATATATTATAACTTTTTTATCCCATAAAAAAGATGAGTCAGAACAATTTCTTCCAGCCATTACTTTATAAATGTAAGATGACTTTTTTTGGTAATCCATTTTAGACAAGCTTGTATTTGTTTTCTCTGAGTCTCCATTGTTGTTCTGTCAATAATAATAATTTTTAAGGTCTAGGTCAAAGATGTCATTTTAAACAGCACACGTCTCAATTTTGGGGACAAAGAATTCTGATGTACTTGTTTTTTAAATGTAAAACTACACATAAAGAACTCTGAAGGAAAAGGTGACAGGCACACTTAGTGTGTATCCTCCAAAATTCAATATTACATCCATCTACCTTTTAACATTAAGTAACACACAAGCAAGGATGCTTAGGTTCATTACTGATAGATTTAAACACTCTCAATTACAGGAAAGAGGTTTTACACCATCTTTCTCTGACAAGTCAGAGGACACCAGCAGACAAGACAACACAAAGTCAGTATTTAAATAACTATAGCAAAGGCAAGAGTCGCACAATTACTAAGTTGCCATAAAGAATTTACTGTGTAGGTATTACTTAAGATATAGATTTCATGCTGTATTTATTAAGGAAAAAAACTGTAGCTTCCAAAGAGGAATATATTACCAGCCTAATCACAACAACAAAACCTTTCAACTTTAAAATTTTCAATTCTCTAACTTTTAAATGTCCTCTCATTCCTAAACTCTTACCTCTCACTCTCCACTTTTAGCAGCCACAGATGTAAAAAGGCAAAAACAACAGCACCTCACCCCAACCTGATTTTGTGATTTATGGCAGCCTTTATGAATAAACTAACACTTCAGCAATATGTGAACTGTGAACTTACAGATGTTCAAGCTGGGTTTAGAAAAGGCAGAGGAACCAGAGATCAAATTGCCAACATCCGTTGAATCATTGAAAAAGCAAGAGAGTTCCAGAAAAACATCTATTTATGCTTTATTGACTATGCCAAAGCCTTTGACTGCGTGGATCACAATAAACTGTGGAAAATTCTTAAGGAGATGGGAATACCAGACCACCTGACCTGCCTCTTAAGAAACCTGTATGCAGGTCAGGAAGCAACAGTTAGAACTGGACATGGAACAACAGACTGGTTCCAAATAGGAAAAGAAGTATGTCAAGGCTGTATATTGTCACCCTGTTTATTTAACTTGTATGCAGAGTACATCATGAGAAACACTGGGCTGGAAGAAGCACAGACTGGAATCAAGATTGCCGGGAGAAATATCAATAACCTCAGATATGCAGATGACACCACCCTTATGGCAGAAAGTGAAGAAGAACTAAAGAACCTCTTGATGAAAGTGAAAGAGGAGAGTGAAAAAGTTGGCTTAAAGCTCAGCATTCAGAAAACTAAGATCATGGCATCTGGTCCCATCACTTCATGGCAAATAGATGGGGAAACAGTGGCTGACTTTATTTTTCTGGGCTCCAAAATCACTGCAGATGGTGACTGCAGCCATGAAATTAAAAGACGCTTACTTCTTGGAAGGAAAGTTATGACTAACCTAGACAGCATATTAAAAAGCAGAGACATTACTTTGTCAACAAAGGGCAGTCTAGTCAAGGCTATGGTTTTTCCAGTGGTCATGTATGGATGGGAGAGTTGGACTATAAAGAAAGCTGAAAAGAATTGAAAGAAGACTCTTGAGGGCCCTTGGACTGCAAGGAGATCCAACCAGTCCACCCTAAAGGAGATCAGTCCTGGGTGTTCATTGGAAGGACTGATGTTGAAGCTGAAACTCCAATACTTTGGCCACCTGATGCAAACAGCTGACTCATTTGAAAAGACTCTGATGCTGGGAAAGACTGAGGGCAGGAGGAGAAGGGGACAAAAGAGAATAAGATGGTTGGATTGCATCACTGACTCAATGGACATGGGTTTGGGTGGGCTCCAGGAGTTAGTGATGGACAGGGAGTCCTGGCGTGCTGCGGTTCATGGGGTCGCAAAGAGTTGGACACACCTGAGCAACTGAACTGAACTGAACACAAGTGAGGAAATAAGAGGCCTATTCATTCCTATCTTTTCTACTCCAGACATAAAACTAAAAGTGGAAAAGAAGATGAAATAGTCACTAAAACCTTAGGTTTCCTTTCAATAATGATTCCATTTACTGAAAAAATCTACTATACAAACCAATTTTAGAATTAAAGTTCTTTATTTTGAAGTGACATTTACATTTACTGTGAAATATATGTTCAAAAAGTACACAGAACATATCAAATATGGATGGCCTAATGAATGATTATATGGCAAACATACATTTTTTAAGTACCGTCCAAGTCCAGAAATAGAAACCAGGATCACAGAAACAGAAGCAAGCTCTCTTAAAATACCCCACCTCCACATCCCTCTTCAATCACTACTATCTTAACATGCTATGTGAATTTCACAAGCTAATTCACTGAGAACAAAAAGAAATAGGGCCACAGTTTAAGTGAGGTGGAAGTATTTAAAATACCTCTAAAATGCATTAATGGGCTTCTCTGGTAGCTCAGATGGTAGAGCATCTGCCTGCAATGCGCAACACCTGGGTTCAATCCCTGGCTTGGGAAGATGCCCTGGAGGAGGACATGGCAACCCACTCTAGGATTCTTGCCTGGAGAACCCCCATGGACAGAGGAGCCTGGCAGGCTGTGTCCATGGGGTCACAAAGAATCGGACACGACTGAGCGACTAAGCACAAGCACAAAATGCATTAATAGAGAGACTTCCCTAATACATAGGACATTCTGCTATACTTTGCTGTGAAAAATGCCAGCAATAAGTGTATCGATCCATTTAGAATACAAATTATAGAACTGTTTGAATTTAATTTTGTGGAACACCACACAGGAGGGCCATAAAACACAGATTATTTTTTCCCAGCATTTCCAACAGCTGGCAGGGAGGAAGACCAATATTAGCATTCAAGATGCAAAAAAACACTAAATAACGGCCACTGCAACTCAGTAGCACCTAGATACTTAAATTATAAAATAACTGATTGATTTCTGTAATCTTTCCTGGTCTCTGACTTAATAAAAAAAAGCTTAGTAAATACTTCTCACGTTCATCCTAAATAAGGGTGCTCACACAGCAGGATGACCATGATTCTGGGTCTCTTATTTCTTACACTAAATACTAGCATTTAAGTAATAACTATAACATGGAATCACACTAATGACTGTTTATATTAACACCTCCTGTTCTAAGGTAGCATGAATTAAAAAACCTATTTCTTATAGAACTAGCCAAAGCAAGGTTTTAACAAGATAAATGTTAACAGCCCCCAAAAAAACTTAAGTGTAAAATATTAAAACTGATATGACGTTAAATTTAAACTTCATTTTTTTCCTTAGCAAAATAAGTCATTCAGAGTGGAGTGTGACATTTAAGTAAAAAGTTCCTAAATACTATTAATTAGTAACACTTAAGAGCCCTTTTTAAAGAAGCATTCTTACTCCAAAATGTAGACATAGATAATGAAAAGCAAATATAATTCATTTATAATTTAAAACCTAGCCAAACTCCTGTTTCCCTTGCACTAAAGATCTCCTTTTACTCCTCCAATTCCACCCACATATATGTCTAATTGTCTAATACTTACTTCTCACTAAACTCTGCAGTCCTGAGCAATGTTATCCCTGTGGGCTGTAACATGGTAAAGTTCTATATTACTACATTTGGAGACTTGAAGGACAGAAAAACATACAATCGTTTTAAACATCCAAGGTCTACTGTTAAGTACACTGACAATGGCAGATTAACAGTCATAGAGAGGAGAGCCTTAATATCTAGACATGCTTTAGACAAAGAGAATTCCTTAAATCTCTAATATTGGAATGGCTAAGCAAATGATACATCATTTGATGGAATATTATGTAACCATTAAGACTAAAGATGATAAAGTTGTGTAACGTAGCTTTATATAATTAAATATTTTAAATATGCTTTTATATCTACATGTAACTACAAAAATAGAAAGAAAAACTTAAAGAAAACAGCAAGAAATGAATATTTGGTACAGTTGTGAGGACTCCCCCAACCCTCCCACAGGTTTACAAAGTAAATAAAACCTAGAAGGTCAAAAATGTAATAACTCCTCTCTCTAGACAACTATAAAACTATCACCAGCACCTAGTAATCACCTCATTTTATGATCTACACTAAAACACACCAAAACCTGCTACATATTACTCTTACAGGGCTGCTTCTGGGCAAGGTCAACAGATAAAAGGGAAACAAGGTCCCGTCTGAGTAGACTGATTAAGAGAGGAAAAAATGACTTCCTTACCTCATAGCATGGTGACAGAGGTATTTTAATCCATGGCATGTTTTATTGCCATCATAGGGCATCAAATATAAACATTATTTCCTATCAAAATTAACAACTGTATCCAGTTTAAGGCATAACTACATACATAAAGGAGTATAACTAGTAAACTCTAAATAAGGTCTTGTGTCAGCTTCCTAGTTTTGATACTGAATTATACTTTAAGCAATCAACACTGGGGAAGACAGAATAAAGAGTGCATGAGACCTTCCTTGTATATTTCTTTACAATTTCCTGTGAATCTATCATATCAAAACAAAATGTTAAAAAAATATATATATATATATACATATACACACACACACACAAACATATATACTGCCAGTTTTTCAAAATGGATGAAACCCATTCTTCTAATAGTACTACTATCAGAGTGGTATTCTTCACCTTGCTGAGAGCATACTAAATTGCTACAGACTCCTTTGGGAAAAATGATTCTATAGCATAAATCCAGGCCATAAAAGTTGTGGCTTTTGACCTAGCCATTTAATTTCCGGGAATTACCTAAAGAAACAACATCAGATTTGGGAAAACATATACATGCATTTATATACATACATATATAAAGATATTACTACACTGAAACAAAGTAAAATTGATGCAACTTTAGGTGTTTGAGGATATGGGAATCATTAAATTCTCAAAATCTAGGCATGAAATATTATGCAATCATTTGATAATACTGCAAATGGTACAATAATACAATAGGAAATGCATATAATAAGAGACCAAAGCAAAATTAAAAATTAGCCACACAAAAGTAACAGGAAATACTTCTGATAAAAATAAAAGATAATGGTGTTAGTATGACAGAATTATGTGCATTTTTCTCAAACTTCTCCATTAGAGATATTATATTAGTTTCATAGTTTAAGAAATAAGCATACTTTTACCTTATCCCAGAAGTCAATCAAAGCTGTAAAGTCCCATTTCTTAGAATATGCCACATTGTACTTCAGAATAGCATCCTATGGAAAAAGCATAAATAAAATGTCATGATACAGTAAAGTGAATTATCTAGGAATAACCTGTCTCCTTTATGAATTATTTCCAGTATATTTCTTAATGTTGGACAAGTTTCTTCCACCATTAGCTACTCCATATCAGCAGTTATGAATGAACAGAATGCATACTAATTTTTAGTATTCACTTAAGAAAACTGAGATTAGAAAGGTCAAGTAATAGAGGGGGAAACATAATTACTCTAAAACATGTACTCTAAACAGAAGCAATATAATCCAAATGGACAAAATTGGATCTTGGGTGTTAAAAAAAAGGAAACAGTAATAATATAGTGACTTTTGGTATTTAATAGGGTCACACTACATATACAGATATATAGTGTATTAGCATTAAGATTTCATTAGGAGAGTAAATTAGGGGAAAATTATCTAAAAAGGCTCCCTGGGGAAGAGAGCAATAAAGAAAAAAGGCTGAGGTCAAACTAGTGTGCCACCTGCTGGTGTAATTTTAACTGTCTGAATGCTCTACGCTCTATCGCTTCAATTGTGTTGGACTCTGTGGCCCTCTGGATTGAAGCCTGCAAGGCTCCTCTGTTCATAGGATTCTCCAGGCAAGAATACTGGAGTGGGTTGCCCCCTTCTTTTCCTTAACCCTAACTGTCTTGAATAGGCAGTACTTTACCTGTGGGGTAGGCATAAGACAATCCATTAAGTTACGCAGAAAGAACTATTATATCACATCCTTTTAAATTTCTATTTGATTATATTTTATAATACATATTAATATAGAATTTATAAAAACCATTTATAATCACAATATACACCTAAAGATTTTTTACTGAAGGCATATTAAGTCTGAAAAACATTGTGCTAGATTATTACTATAAACCTAAATTTCCTCATCATTGAAGAAAGTTTTTAAAAATTAACATTCTGCCAAAGAGCTTCCTGAAAAATACTTCATGTCACATAAATTATCACCAAGCATCTCAGCTAAAAGAAATGAGCCAATAAAAATGTATATAATCTACCTCAAATAAGAAGATATCCAAGTTTCTTGAAAAAGGAAAAGTCATCAACCATAAAATAATATGACAAGAAATATTATAAGATATGACAATATGACAAGAAACATTATGACAAGATATGACAATAATATGACAAGAAATTATACTACATTTTCCATTAAGAAGGAAAAGATTTTAAGAATTTTTTCCCCCAAATTACTGGTATTTGATTTTAGGACCTCAAACAAAATATTAAATAGCAATGTCTATAACAGCAAACAGACAAACAATGCATATAGTGGAATAAGCTACTGATACACTCAACAACACAGATGAATCTCAAAGATCTTCATCTAAGTGAAAGAAGCCAGACACACTAGCATACCTGATACATGATTCCATTCAAATAAAATGTAGCTGATACTTGTTTTTTTGTTTTTTTTTTTAAAAAAAAGGCAGATCAACAGGTGCCCGCGGCCAGGGAAGAAAGAGGCAATTGATCACAAAGGGGTAAGAAAAATCTTTGCAGTGTGACAGGAATGCTCTGTATCTTGACTGCAGTGAGAGCTTCAAGTGTATATGCAAATGTCAAACTTCATCAAGTTACATTCTTTAAAAGAATGTACTATCTTATATGTAAATTATCCTCAAAGTTGGTAAGGAAAAACATTCTAAATAGCATTTATACTCTAATTCTTTAGTGGAGTTGTATAATTAGCATTAACTCCTAACTAATATTTACTCTACTTCAGTCTTCAAGTCTCAAAAGTAGTCCACCACAAGGTCTCCCATCACGAGAAAAGCTGTGTGCGTG
This sequence comes from Cervus canadensis, assembly GCF_019320065.1. Lineage (NCBI taxonomy): Eukaryota > Metazoa > Chordata > Mammalia > Artiodactyla > Cervidae > Cervus > Cervus canadensis. Next base: position 56,264,962 of record NC_057393.1, on the reverse strand, counting down.
CTAAGTCGCTTCAGTAGTGTCCAACTTTATGCGACCCCATGGACTGTAGTCCACCTGGCTCCTCTGTCCCTGGGACTCTCCAGGCATGAATACTGGAGTGGGCTGCCATGCTCTCTTCCAGGGGACCTTCCTGAGCCAGGGGTCGAACTCGCGTCGCTCATGCCTCCCGCACTGGCGAGCACGTTGTTTACCACTAGCGCCACCTGGGAAGCCTGGGTGCTACTCCATACAGTATTCTTAGATGAGTGACTTTTTTTCAGTTCATAATTCACCATAAGTACAAGTTAAAGCACAAAGAAGCCCATTCTTTGCAAATTATCAGACATATTATTCATAGAAATATTACAGTGTAAACCAACTTTTGAGGACACTGTTGCTTTTTTACCGTCTGAGCCACCAGGGAAGCCCTAGGACACTGTTGCTTTTTTAAACTTACAACATTTCTAATCCCTCTCAACATCAAATGGCATTTAAAAAAAAAACAGCAAAATATTATTATATTCTATAAGAAGGATTTAATGTTTTCCCTTCCCTCTCATTGTGCTCCTTCATCAAAGGAAACAATTACCGTTAAGTCAAGAGAAGAAAATCTCGATAGATTACTCTGTTACGCAGAATCTACCATAAAATAAACAAGAAAGGGAAATTCAGATTAAATTAATTACCCCTTTTAAAATAATCATGGTGGATGGGATAGGGAGGGAGGTGGGAGGGGGGATCAGGATGGGGAACGCATGTAAATTCCATGGCTGATTCATGTCAATGTATGGCAAAAACCACTACAATATTGTAAAGTAATTAGCCTCCAACTAATAAAAATAAATAAAAAATAAAATAATCACAGCACACTAAGGAATTGCTAAAAGAGGTGAGCAGCAATGTAATTTAGAACACTATGATTATTATGTATTTGTGTTTAAAAAAAATATGTAAATTCTTAAATAATCCTGTTTGTAAGGCCATTAAAGGTCCTAAATTAGTGTTTTTCATATAGAGTCTGGACAGTATTCCTGATTGGTCTGCTTATGCTTGAGAGTTTATAAATGTGGTTTTGGAATAAATCAGCTCAGTTCAGTCACTTAGTCATGTCTGACTCTGTGACCCCATAGACTGCAGCATGCCAGGTTCCCTGCCCATCACCAACTCCCGGAACTTGCCCAAATTCATTTCCATTGAATCGGTGATGCCATTCAACCATCCATCCTCTGTTGACCCCTTCTCCTCCTGCCTTCAATCTTTCCCAGCATCTGGGTCTTTTCCAGTGAGTCAGTTCTTTCTCATCAGGTGGCCAAAGTATTGGAGTTTCAGCTTCAGCATCAGTCCTTCCAATGAATATTCAGGACCGATTTGCTTTAGGATTGACTGATTTGATCTCCTTGTAGTCCAAGGGACTCTCAAGAGTCTTCTCCAACACCACAGTTCAAAAGCATCAATTCTTCGGTGCTCAGCTTTCTTCATAGTCCAACTCTCACATCCATACATGACCACTGGAAAAACCATAGCCTTGACTAGACGGACCTTTGTTGGCAAAGTAATGTCTCTGCTTTTTAATATGCTCTTTAGGTTTGTCATAGCTTTTCTTCCAAGGAGCAAGCGTCTTTTAATTTCATGGCTGCAGTCATTTTGGAATGAATACAAAGGCCAGAAAAACAACACACTGTAGAAATGAAAGCTAGTACTTTAAATAAAGAAGTACCTAAGATGCACTGCAGTAGAGGAATGTCAAATTCTTAAAAACCTGAACCTATCACATTTATTTGCAAGCTGATACTCTGCATAGAGACCCCATCTTTCCCTCTACCAACATTCACCAACTGTGATAAGTTAAAAAGCAATAAACACAAAGAATTTTATCTTCATACAGTATAATTTTTGAGTTTATCAGCATACTACTCTGGGGCTCAGATATGTGATTAAGAATCTGTGCAAAAAGCAAATACTGATTACAAATTGTTTTCACAGTGATAATGAACACAACTCAAATGATGAGTCAAGATGTTTAAAATGGAAAAAATCGAATTGATATAACTGGATATAAGTATAAAGAGATTTATTCAGTTTTATGTTTGTACATATGTAATTAACGCATGTTTATGTTTGTGCACATGTAATTAACATATTAACAATAAGTAAGCTCTGGCAGACCCTGAGAATTTCTCTCATTTAAAAAAAGTAATTATAAGGCTGAGAAATACTATCCCTAAGAAATGAAATTTTCAAAATATATTATGGTACAATGTATCACTGTTTTTCATATGAAGGGAAAACAAGAGCTAAGGAAAAAAAAAAGGAAGCGATGGAAAAGGTACAGAAAGTTAAGAATAACTTGTAAATATAAATGAAAACTCAGTATAAAACTTAAGAAACAGTACATAACAAATTAATTTCTCAAAGAGAATGAAGCCAGTTTTACAAAAGTATAAAAAATCTGTTTATAGTTGTAAAAACTTTAAAAGTTTATATAAGGCTATAGTGCCAAAAATAAACATATACTCAAAACAATCTAATGGTTACCCTTATGGACTTAAACGAAATATTTTTTAAATCAAAAAATAAATTATTGCCAAAATATAAGATGAATAAATTATGAAACTGCTAGAAGCTGTTATTAAAAGCAATAAAAAGTACAATGTTTAATCATTAGCAAACTCCGCTTCCCTTTGGGCAAACAATGCTGAAGTCATAATTCTTCCCTGATTTACTTTTAAAGACATTTCAGAAGCAGGATAATTCTAAAACAAAAAGAAAAGCAAAGCCCAGGATCAAAGGAAATTGGATGGGGAATCAAGAAACAGGTCTTATTCCATGTGGCTCCAGGCAAGTCATTTACAACTCTCAATTCTTCTACTCATTACCTAGAGATGGAGTATAAACCAAGAATGTCTCTAAAGAGAGTTCCTCGGGAAGCAAGCACTTTGCATACAAATAATGCTATTCAGTTCAGTTCAGTTCAGTTCAGTCGCTCAGTCGTGTCCCATTCTTTGCGACCCCATGAATCGCAGCACGCCAGGCCTCCCTGTCCATCACCAACTCCCAGAGTTTACTCAAACTCATGTCCATCAAGTCGGTGATGCCATCCAGCCATCTCATCCTCTGTCGTCCCCTTCTCCTCCTGCCCCCATTCCCTCCCAGCATCAGGGTCTTTTCCAATGAGTCAACTCTTCACATGAGGTGGCCAAAGTACTGAGTTTCAGCTTCAGCATCAGTCCTTCCAATGAACACCCAGGACTGATCTCCTTCAGGATGTACTGGTTGGATCTCCCTGCAGTCCAAGGGACTCTCAAGAGTCTTCTCCAACACCACAGTTCAAAAGCATCAATTCTTCGGCGCTCAGCTTTCTTCACAGTCCAACTCTCACATCCATACATGACCACTGGAAAAACCATAGCCTTGGCTAGACAGACCTTTGATGGCAAAGTAATGTCTCTGCTTTTTAATATGCTACGTAGGTTGGTCATAACTTTCCTTCCAAGGAGTAAGCGTCTTTTAATTTCATGGCTGCAATCACCATCTGCAGTGATTTTGGAGCCCAAAAAAATAAAGTCTGACACTGCTTCCACTGTTTCCCCATCTATTTCCCACGAAGTGATGGGACCAGATGCCATGATCTTAGTTTTCTGAATGTTGAGCTTTAAGCCAACTTTTTCACTCTCCTCTTTCACTTTCATCAAGAGGCTTTGCTGTTACCTAAGTCTTTTAAAGATCAAACAACATCTCTGAAGGAAAAGACCAGGGCTCATCTCTAAGAACTACATGTAAGAGACAAAAATTACAAAAGAACACACCTTCAAGTTTTGGGGTCGAGTGAACTTGTTGAGAAGTGCAGTCTGAATGAGCTCCCACCGGCTCCCTGCAGTTCGCTCACCATTCTTTAAGGAAAAGAAAAACATGAGGAAACTTATTCCAAGTTGTCTTGCGTGGCAGAATCAGAAGCCTAACAGCAAGCATTAAAGTATCTTTCAGAGACTAAAAGAACATGAGTTCTGTTCAATTTTGTTCTCACCTCATCTTCCACAGGGTACAAGTTTTGTTCTGAACAAGGCATCTTAACATGCTTGTTGTCCCACAAATCTTTAAAATGTGTTGGGAAAGGTTTAGGCACTTCTCCTATCCGCAAAAGATCTACCTGAAATGCAAGAAAACTGTAAGTGCATAAAAACTAGGCATATCTTCTGTAAAATAATCGAAAGAAATCAGCTGAAGTAAATGCTATAAAAATACAGACCAGCTCCTAGGCAAGAAATCTCCTAAGTCTTTTTCAGTTGTTCCCACTCATTACCTTCAGTGAGTTTCCAAATCATCATGTCCTGGGCACTCTTATCTTCATCCCATCCAGTGCCCTAGTCCTGATTAATCTTTGACTGAATTTCTGGTAATAGCTTTCTATCCCTCTCCCTAACTCCCAACTGCTCCCAGATACATTCATCAAACATAAAACCCTTATCCCCACTTGGGAATAATATTATCTTTCTAAAGTATCCCCAACCTTCTAATCCTATAATGGCTCCCCTCTGCCTATATAGATTCTAAATGATTCCAATTTTTAACATCCTCTCTTACCCAAAACACTACCTATTTAAACATCAACCTTCAATACTCAGCTCAATTTTCATTTCCTATAAGAAGTCTTTAAAAACTTTCTAATAGGCAGTAAGCTTATTCTCTCATTTTATTGGATCATTATCATACTAGAGCACACTTTTTCCCCTCCTCCACTAGACTCTAAACTTAAGAATAATAACTATATTAACTTTGTATTTTGAGTATTTACAACAGAGCCAGACATGTATGTTTTTAATATGTATAAATGTTTATATACGTACAGTTGATCTTTGAACAACATGGGTTTGAACTGCGCAGGTCCACTTATACAATTATCTTTTTCAATAAATACATACTATAGCACCACACAATCAGCAGCTGATTGAATTGCTGAATGTGGACCCTCAGACACGGAGGGCCAACTGTAAAGTTATACTGGGATTTTTTTTTTTTTTTTAGTTTTATCAGTTATTTTATTTTATTTTTCAGATGGAGGTGGGAACTATACTCGAATTTTTGACTGCCCAGAAGGTTGGCACCCTAACCTTCAAACTGTTCAAGGGTCAACTATATATATACACACATTGTTGTTGTTGTTCAGTTGTTAAGTTGTATCCGACTCTTTGTGACTCTGTGGCCTGCAGCACACCAGGCTTCTCTGTCCTCCAACTATCTCCTGGAGTTTGCTCAAATTCACGTCCACTGAGTCGGTGATGCTATCTACTCATCTCATCCTCTACTGCCCCCTTCTCCTTTTGCCTTCAAAGTGTATATATGCATGTGGATAAATAAATAAATAAATATATTCAAGGTTCATCCATACCATAGCATGAATCAGAACTTTACTGTCGATCATCAAATAATTACACAAATAAATATAAAATTTCAACTGTAAGATGCTATAAATGAGAGGTTCATGATGTCACAAGAATCTTTCTAGACAATTTTAACTTATGTGGTGAGCTTAGGGAATCCTTCTTTGAGGAACTAGCAGCTGAGCTCAACTCCAAAGGTTAAAAATAAGTAGGAAAAGGTGAAAGGGACAAAAAAAAGGAACAGCCTATGGAAGGAAATAGGCAGCTTCATTAAAAGCCTGCAACCCAAGAGAAATAAATTTGTAGGCCTTTTATACAGGTAACCATTAAAACCACAAGTGTGTATAAGACTACTCCAAGAGAGGAAAAAATAAGAAGACATATGAAAAAGTCCTGGGGAACTCTAACAACGTTTAAGGGCCACATACAGAAAAAAAGCTAAAAGGAACAAAGCAAGGGTTTAAGGAGGCAGGAAGAAAATCAGGAATATATGGTATCAAAGAAGCCAAAGGATGAGAATATTCCAAGGAGGAAACAATAAAGGACGTTCAAGAGTCAAAAGTGGCTGAGACATCAATCCTACCAAAAGTATTTTGTCCTCCAAATGGGCACCCCAAAGGTGACTTTGTAAAGATCTTCCATGTAATCTAAGGTGACAAAAACAGGTACCAGTACAGCTTCACACACAGGGGAACATAATATATAAGAATATATGTATCTTTGGGTGTCTGTCTGTTTAAATGTGTCTATGCATGTGTATAGCACATGCTTATACATGTGTTTGCCTATATGTGTGCATATGTTTGTGTGTTAATGTATGTTGCATGCATGAGTGCATTTACAGATAATCAAGTATTATCATGTCCATGCAATTTCAGATTGCCTTCCATTTCTAACACTAAATGTCAGCTTTATATTATGATTTCAAATTCTGTAACTATTAATATCTGGCATCTTAGAAATGTATCTAAGGACTATTTAACAAATATTAATTATACATATAGCATACTATACTACCATATTCAAGAAAAAGAAATCTAGAAGAAAACACACCAAATTCTTAAACTTTTTTTACTGACCCTGTATTACTTTTGTAATAAAACTTTTATAAATTCATTGGATATTTGATAAACGGTAATTACAGAGATTAATTAATGATGGTATAAGATGCTTCAGGTTTTCTTTGCGGGCAGTGGGAAAGAGGAAGCAGGAAAAGTCAAAATATCACTTATTTCCCCTGATCAATCTTTTTTCCGAATCTTAACCATTAATATCTTGTCAGTCACACAAACTTTTTCTTAATTTCACACACATTATCAATGCCTCCTTTTCCCTAATCACCCCTGCTTAAGAATTCACAGTGTCCTATCAATATAATCTCAAAACAATTTGCATTTATTCTTTTATAGTCCCACAATTACTACCCTGTCTCAGTTATTTCCAAACTTTTTTAAAGAGTAGAACTCTTTTTTCCCTACGAATTCTAATACAAAATCATATTTAAATAAAAGCTATTTTAATAAATATAATTTTTAGAGTGACTTTACTTATTTTATCAATAGCAAAGAGACTAACTGAAGGACTGTGAAATTGAGAGAGACGACAGCTAAAGCTTTCATCAATCTATTTATATCTCTCATCCAATATTAAGAAAATCCTATCCACACACCTAAACAGCTGGCAGACGGTAACTTTTTTACACTGCTATTCTGATATTTAAGGAAATACTTCAAACAGCAGTAGCAAGAGAACCCTGATTCTATGACCTGCCCAAAAATGAATTCTCTTGGTAAAATCTGCTGGTTAAAATATGGTATTAAGCCAAAAAAAAAAAAAGAACGGTATTAAGCATTTTTAAAAGTAAACACACATTAGTTCTTCTACAACAGGTTTTTCATAGTTAAATGTACAGCTTAGAAAAGAAATTTGAGTCAATATCAAAAGAACCCCTGAGCCACTTTCATGAAGCACAATTTGATAACTACTGTTTGCTTACTTTTCATCTCTTAACCGAATTCTTTCCTTTTCCTGTTTCCAATGTATCCTCACTTCAGTCTTCCTCACAAATAGCTGTCTGATCAACCTCGCTATATGTATAGTACAACTATTGTCTGCACAGACATTTTCATGATTTCCAATTCTTATAGATTTAATTTCTTATAGACTCAGTTTCTGATACCTGACGCCCTCTACAATATGAACCCAAACTACTTTTCAAGTCTTCTCTTCCTCCATTTTCCATCCAAATACTCAGTTCCAGCAAATCAACTGCTTTCCATTTGTAAAGTTTTAAACTGCACAGCCTTTTCCTATAAAGGTTATATATCTATCTGGAATTCCCTTGCCTTACTAACTCCATTTCAGAAATTTCCTCTCATCTTTAAGAACTCAGCTCAAACTCTACCACCCTGCTCTATGTTGCTTTTACCTAACCACACTAATGAATTCTGTACTTCAAAATATTTAATCACATGTAGGCTAAGTTGTATAAGAACAGAGATTTTTTTTTTAAGTAGCCCCTGTGAAATCTAATATAGAACCTAATAAATGAGATGAATATTTAATCCCACATGGATTCTTTTTTGTGTTGTTTTTGTTGGCCATGCCACATGGTTTGTGGGATCTTAATTTCCTGACCAGGAATCAAACCAGGCCCATGACAGTGAAAGCGCTGAGTCCTCACCACTGGAGAGCCAGGGAATTCCTAAGATGTGAATATTTAAAACTACTCCAAGAGTGACAGAAATATTCTAAGATTGGATTATAGCGATGGTTGCCTAACTCGGTAAACTAACTAAATATAACTGAACACTTAAAATGCTCAATAAAGTTTTTCTTTTTTTTTTTTTAAGAACCCATGAAAAGTATAAAAGAGGTTACCAGGGTTAGTGAGGAATGACAAGTTACTGTTTAGTAGGTAAAGCTTATGTGCAGGAAGATGAAAAATTTCTGGAAATGAACAGTGGTGATGGTTGTATGACACTGCCACTGAAATGTACACTTAAAAAATGATTAAGTTGGTAAACTTCATATTATGTACATTTAACCACAGTTGCTTTTTTTTTAAATGAGGTTGGTTTTAGAAATGCTGAGTTTGAGATACCTATGGGATAGTGATGGGGATGTCTAGAAGAATCTAAAGCTCAGAAAAAGAGGATAAAACTGGAGAATAATTTGAGGATACTGAAAAACATACAATTTTGAATTTTAGTATCTAACATGTACTGGGTACTCAATAAATATTGTCAATTGAATTTTTTAATTCAATAAATTTTCTAAACAATACAGAATATTCAATATCCTCAGCAGTTAACAGTGATTCATCTTACGGATTTGTTAAGTACCGTGTTAAGTAATCTATCATTATATTTCTCTATTTTATAAACTTCTCAGTGCTTTATATATGCAGAAAAGAGAAGCACTTTCTATGCATTGGTCTGTTTTTCACAAATATCACAATAAACTGAAACTTAGCACCTTCTCTCTTTATAGGTAAGAGGTAATATCTACCCGAATAGTCACTGTGTGATTGGCAGACGGTCTCAAGGGAGGCAGCCGGATCCCACACCTTGGCATTCTTCTCATCTCCTCAATAGGAGTTCCAAGCCATTTCTTATCTGGAGAAAGGTGAGGTGGAATGTATTTAGGGATCTTCCTTTCTGTTCTTTGATGTTTCATTTCACATTGTTCTTTTCTAAGATCAAAACAAATATATTCAATCACAAACCACTCACTGTTTAAATTCACTTAGATACACAAGTAAAAACACTTACCCAGAAGTTATTGTTTAAAATGTGCCAAACTTGCTCTTTCTCCTTGGTATTTAGAAAAAACAAAACAACAAAAAACCTTATAAGGCTTACAGTAAAACCCAAGAACTTATTTTCAATAGTCTGTGGAAGGAATTTCCAAACACAGGTAAATCACCTTCTGAAAAAAGGGGCCTTGTAAAAGAATAGGTACATTGCCAAACAAGTCACGGTTCACAGTATCAGCTACTTTTTAGGACTCTAGACAATAATTTTCAATGAAGTGAACTTACTATGGCATCCTTGCCATAAAAGATCACAAAAATTATGGAGAGGGCTTTAAGATAATTTTTATACTTACATTTTTTTTTGTAATCATACAGGCTGGGATTTAAATCCCAGCTTTACTCCCCACAAGTTACATAATTTCAGTGAATTTTCTAACCAATTTCAGTTTTCTCATTTGTGAAGTGAGTGCAATACCACCTGCCTGCCGTCAGAGCATTAGAGAAAATGCATATACAGTAGCCTAAGATAACAGTAGTTACTATCATATTTATGATCAAGTAATTCCCATAAATCTCAGAAGGAAGTTGATGAAATTAAAGTCTGATTAATTATTTACTTCTTTTCTGTTTCTGTGATTTTTAGAATTTAACATTTGAGTCTAAGTTTAAATCATGCATTATTAATTAATAAGAAAGACAACTATTTCTTGCCTTCAGTGCAAACCAGAACTTCGTGAAACTCCCCCTCACAAAATTACATAACACATTACCCTTTTGAAGATACTCTTGATGGTAAAAATTACCTTTTGTCCTCTGCTTTGGGCATTCTCATGAAATGATCTGTGATTTTAGAATCCTTTCTCCCATGTTGCTTAGAATTTCTGCACTCTACATTCAGGCTAGAAGTACTTCCAGGTAGTTTGACATTCAAATCATTCATTCCAGCTCGACTCTCTCCTCCTTCAAATTGGAAATGTAATCGAATCTCACCTCCCTTAGCAAAGGACCGCTTCCTCAACTCAGTGTCAGCTTCTCTTGGTTGGAACCGTGAAGGTTTATTTGCTGTTTGAGCAGAACTGCTATCTTCCTGTTCATCAAAACCTGGACTTGTCTCTTCATCTGCTTCTGAGTCCTGACAACTATTTTTGGAATTATCTACATCCATTGGTGACTCAGGTTCACTTTCTTTCTCAAATGGAGGAGAATTTCCTAGACTACTTTCTTGCCTACTCAATTTGTTGGCATTTTTCAGTCCAGTACCAACATCCTCAGAGCCAATGTCCGACAAGGGGCTCTCTGGCACGACGTCTGCCTCTTCCTGCCGACACCCTGCACAGTCTTCTGCAGGATGGCAAGCCTTGCTATACTTCTGGTGGCTTCTGGTTTCTCTGCCCTGTTCATCTTCCACTGTCTGCTTTGCATTCGCAAGCTTTACATGTGTCAAAAACTGTTGATTATCTCTGCTCTCCTCACTATTTGCATCACTGTGATCATCATTTTGGGGTGACTGATCAACGTTAGCATTACCGAACTGCTCTGGTACCAGAGTTACTGCTGGAGGTTCACTTTCCAAAAGCCGTTCTGAGTGTTTCCCTTCATTCTGCCACTTACACATAGTTGCAGTCTGATGCTGGTTCAAATACTGTGTACTTTTTTCAACTGATGACTTATCGAAACCTAGCTGAGAAACATTTTCTAATTTTTCCATGTTATGTTGATAAAAGTTATCTTTTTGTACAGAACTCATCATGGATTCTTCTCTTGTATTGTTGTTTTCCTTACTATGCAAACTGTAAAAGAATAGAAAGAATGATACAACAGAACTTATAACACAATGGAAAGAATTTATGACACAAAAAAATCACTTACCCAAACACATTCCTACAATATCATAGCAATAATTAAACCTGTGATTACCTGAGCATATAGCATGCTCCATACGTTCATGACTCCATACGTTTGCACATTTGCCTATAATGCCCTTTTCCCAACTGTGTGCCTGGCAAACACCAGCTAGAATGCAGTGTTAAACTTCATTCACCTTCATTCACCTGTGCAGCCTTTCTTGCAAAGGTAAAGCTGACTGACTGTTCTACATGCTAATTACCACTGTTTATATCAAGGTAGTTTATAACTACCTTGTTTATATCTTTACTGTGGCATTGATCACACCATGTAAGAATCATGTGCTTTTTGGTGACTGTCAGCACCACTACACTGTAAGTATCTTAAAGACAGAGACTACTGCTTTTTCATCTCTGCATCTCAAGTATATTAAACCATCCCTGGCATACAGAATTAACTGAAATGTCAATAAAGAAAAACGTGAAAGCAAAAAGGAGAGAAAATAGCATGAAACATGATATAACATCCATATATCACATTATTCATTACTCTAGATAAGCATGTTTCTATACCTTTCTGATTCCACTGTCTTGATTCCTTTAGTGTCCATCCAACTGGTTATAGTCTTCTGTTTGAAAACTGCAAAGAAAAAAAAAATGTATGTGTATGCATACCTTCAAAGAGAAAACACCTATAGCAGCATATACATATGGAAGGCATTAAGCTAGGTTCTATGGATTAAAAAAAGATTAATCATTCCTTCCTCATGCAAGCAATGGGAGAAAATACAGGAACATAAATATAAATACATTTGGCATAGAAGAGAAAGTGACCAGACCTTAAAAGAACTGGTATGGTCTAATGGATGAGACTACAGACTCTGAATTCAGATTGTGTGCTTAGTCGCTCATTGTCCGACTCTTTGTGACCCTTTGGACTAAACAGCCTGCCGGGCTCCTCTGTCCATGGGATTTTTCAGGCAAGAAAACTGGAGTAGGTTGTCATTTCCTTCTCCAGGGGATCTTCTGGACCTAGGGATCGAACCTACATCTTCTGTGTTTCCTGCACTGCAGGCGGATTCTTTACCTAGATCCAAACCCTGGCTCTCCCCTTCTGAATTCCCGTGTGATTTTGTGAAGAGCCATTTCTCTGTGTCTCAAATTCTTTATCAGTAGACATGCAAATTAATAGTATCTCTCTTGGGTTATTGTGAGGTTTAAATTAAGTAACAACCATTGCAAACTGCTTACCATATGCTCAGTAAATGTTAGTTACTAGTTATTGTTAGTATTAAAAGAGATCCTAAGGGAGGTCCCTGGTGGTCTAGTGTTTAGGATTCGGCACTTTCACTGACCTGGCCCAGGTTCAATGCCTGATTGGGGAACTGAGATCCTGCAAGCTGCACAGTGAGGCCAAAATAACAATAATAATAAATTTTAAAAGTAAAATAAATTCCAAAAGACCCTGATAAGAAATTAAGATATTTCTGAGGAAAGGACTACTTTAGGGAATTGAAGAAAGTGGGATCATCTGATAAATAGTTCTTGGAGAATAAACATGCAGTCACATTAAGGGAAAAAATCAGAGCAACAGGACCAATGGTAGAGAAATATTAAGAAAACAACAGAAAATATGGCTGAAAAGTCAGCAAGGAACCATAGCGATTCCTGAAAAACCCGCAAAGAAAGGTACAAAATAATGTCAAAAGTCACATTCAGAGATGTAATGCCAGAATTCAAATCTAGGAGGCTCCCAGTGAGGCAGAATACACAGCCCAGACAGCAGGTATGAAGGGGCAAGAAGAGCCTATCGTTAGAAGCCAATGAGGAAGGTACTGGTCTAGGTCAGTGGTTCCCAAACCAACTGAATCATCAGAAGGCTGACAACAAACAGATCCAAGGACCACATCTAGACCTTCTGAATGAAAATCTATATGTGATGATGGAGGCATGAGGGGAGGTGGATTCTGTATTTTTTTTCCCTAAAAAGCAGTTCTGATGATCAGCAAAGTTGAAGAACTATTGGTCAAGATCCAAAACTAGTCTTGTCTTTATAAGAATAGAGAATAAAAGTTGAGAAGTGAGAGTCATTACAGATTTCAAAATGTTAGAGGTTAAAAGTGACACTAAACTTTAAGCCTGAGACGTGAAAGATGGTGAGAACATAAAATGGAAATGTAGACTATAAGAGAACTGGATTTAGAGGGAAAATATGATTGGGTCAATATGAACACACTAAATTTAAAATGCCAAAGAGATAACTAGATAGAAATGACCAGCAGATAGTAGCAAAAGTAGAATTAATGGTTCAGCAAGGTACATATACCATAAACAAATGCAAGCCAAATTTATGTAAACATAGAAATTTAAGTATGCTTTTAAAATTTAATGTATTGCATATGGATTACATGTATATAACATTTTAGTATGACAGTCAAAGTGTTAGTTGCTCAATTGTGTCTGACTCTTTCTGACCCCATGGTATATAGCCCACCAAGCTCCTCTGTCCAAGGAATTCTCCAGGCAAGAATACTAGAGTGGGTTGCCATTCCCTTCTCCAGGGGATCTTCTTGACCTAGCAATCAAACCCAGGTCTCCTGCACTGCAGGCAGACTTTTTTCCATCTGAGCCACCAGGGAAGCTCTTTAATATAAGAAAACATAAAATCTTGAATATTCTCAACTACTGTCTAAATCGCAAAGTAAGAATCTAGGCACCGTAGTTCACAAACCCTTATTTACCCACGTCCCTTCAAACACCATAACATGAGACACCATCCCAAATACATGAAAATCAATCATTTATTTATCACTGTTTTTGCTGCTACTGCTGCTAAGTCGCTTCAATCATGTCCAACTCTGTGTGACCCCATAGACAGAAGCCCACCAGGCTCCCCTGTCCCTAGGATTCTCCAGGCAAGAATACTGGAGCGGGTTGCCATTTCCTTCTCGAATGCATGAAACTGAAAAGTGAAAGTGAAGTCGCTCAGTCATGTCCAACTCTTAGCAACCCCATGGACTGCAGCTTACCAGGCTCCTCCGTCCATGGGATTTTCCAGGCATGAGTACTGGAGTGGGGTGCCATTGCCTTCTCCAATCACTGTATTTGAGTGTCATATAATTCACATTTTATACAAAATACTAACATTCTAACTAGTCAAAATCTTTTATCAGCATTTAAAAAATTATTTGTCACAAAAATTGTACATATATATTTGATACTTCCTGTTAAACACCATGACTTTAGTGATTTTATGAAGTTAATACTTCTACAGCAAATTAGACTTCAGAGAAAAAATTAATTCCAGTCACAAAGGAGTAAGAAAATGAACCAGTTGATTCTGAAACTTTTTCTACAGTTCCATCTTCTCTATTTAATTTCATTATATCAAACACAGCAAATATAGAAAACCCTCAAAGTACAAACCAGCAATGGGCAAAAATATTCATTTTTTGAGTCAGTATAGAATTTAAAATACCTTTTTACATACATGTAAAGATTTGATGCTATGAAATGACTAGGATCCTATAACACACACGAAGCACGGCACTATGATAAGTCAACTGAACCTAAAGAATGCAGGCAACACCATTTTGTAAAAAACTACGAAGAGTGTTACAGTGCAGCTGAAGGGGAGGGCTGTCTCCTGCAGTTCTAACACTGAGAATGTCTTCTCTCTCCAGCTTCAGGCTTCCTATTATTAATTCCTGAAGCTTGAGAATAGGGTGGAGGAGAAGTAAGAGGTTAGGAACCATCATTTCCTGCTAATAAAGCAGTCCTCAGTCATTCCAAGGACCCCAGAGAAAGGATAGCCTACCAATACTACAATTTCTGGCTTCCAAAGGTTTCTTTCACAGCACATCATAGGACTGTTTCAGCTGTATCCCTTATTCCTGAAATAAGCATAAAATGGATAGCATCACCGATTCAATGGACATGAACTTGGGCGAACTCTGGGAGATAGTGAGGGATAGGGAGGCCTGGGGTCCTGCAGTCCATGGGGTCGCAGAGAGTCAGACAAGACTTAGCAACTAAACAACAAAGCATAAAATGATGTGTCCCAGGTTCCCGAGAATTTCTTTCTTTTAACTAGAAGTAATCACAGTAAACAAAAAGAGAGGCAACAGTAGGTGATGAAACAGATACAAAATAGAGTCAAACAAAATCTTGGCCTGAGATCTTCGCTCAGTTCAGTTCAGTTCAGTCACTCAGTCATGTCCAACTCTTTGCGACCCAATGGACTGCAGCACGCCAGGCCTCCCTGTCCATCACCAACTCTCAGAGTTTACTCAAACTCATGTCCATTGAGGCAGTGATGCCATCCAACCATCTCATCCTCTGTCGTCCCCGTCTTCTCTTGACTTCAATCCTTCCCAGCATCAGGGTCCTTTCCAATGAGTCAGCTCTTCGCATCAGGTGGCCAAAGTATTGGAGTTTCAGCTTCAGCATCAGTCCTTCCACTGAATATTCAGGACTGATTTCCTTTAGGATGGACTGGTTGGATCTCCTTGCAGTCCAAGGGCCTCTCAAGAGTCTTCTCCAACACCACAGTTCAAAAGCGTCAATTCTTTGGCGCTCAGCTTTCTTTATAGTCCAACTCTCCCATCCATACATGACTACTGGAAAAACCATAGCCTTGACTAGATGGACCTTTGTTGGCAAAGTAATGTCTCTGCTTTTTAATATGCTGTCTAGGTTAGTCATAACTTTCCTGCCAAGGAGTAAGCATCTTTTCATCTCATGGCTGCAGTCACCATCTGCAGTGATTTCGGAGCCCAGAAAAATAAAGTCAGCTACTGTTTTCACTGTTTCCCCATTATTTGCCATGAAGTTATGGGACCAGATGCCATGATCTCAGTTTTCTGAATGTTGAGCTTTAAGCCAACTTTTTCACTCTCCTCTTTCACTTTCATCAAGAGGTTCTTTAGTTCTTCTTCACTTTCTGCCCTAAGGGTGGTGTCATATGTGTATGTGAGGTTATTGATATTTCTCCCGGCAATTTTGATTCCAGCTCGTGCTTCATCCAGCCCAGCGTTTCTCATGATGTTCTCTGCATATAAGCTAAATAAGTAGGGTGACAATATACAGCCTTGATGTACTCCTTTTTCTATTTGGAACCAGTATGTTGTTCCATGTCCAGTTCTAACTGTTGGTTCCTGACCTGCATACAGATTTCTCAAGAGGCAGGTCAGGTGGTCTGGTATTCCCATCTCTTTGAGAATTTTCCACAGTTTATTGTGATCCACACAGTCAAAGGCTTTGGCATAGTCAATAAAGCATAAATAGATGTTTTTCTGGAACTCTCTTGCTTTTTCCATGATCGAACAGATGTTGGTAATTTGATCTCTGGCTCCTCTGCCTTTTCTAAACCCAACTTGAACATCTGGATGTTCATAGTTCACGTATTGCTGAAGTCTGGCTTGGAGAATTTTGAACATTACTTTACTAGTGTGCGAGATGAGTGCAACTGTGCAGTAGTTTGAGCATTCTTTGGCATTGCCTTTCTTTGGGATTGGAATGAAAACTGACCTTTTCCAGTCCTGTGGCCACTGCTGAGTTGTCCAAATTTGCTGGCATATTGAGTGCAGCACTTTCATAGCATCATCTTTTAGGATTTGAAATAGCTCAAGTGGAATTCCATCACTTCCACTAGCTTTGTTCCTAGTGATGCTTCCTAAGGCCCACTTGAGATCTTTGCTCAGTCACTTAGTAATAATGTACTTCATTTCTTTGAGACTTTATTTGCTCAGCTATAAACTGGGATTAACAATACTTATTTCCAAGGCTTACGTGGATCAATGAGAGAAAAATACTAAGTGACCAGTCTCACAAAGAAGAAACTCAAGAAATGTATCCTATACCAACATTTCCACTCAATCTCTTTTTTCACTGAGATCAGTAGTTCTCCATCTTTACTCTGACTTCACATCACATAATCTCAGTAACCTCACTCAGTAACCAGCATCTTTCAATGAGCAAATCATTTAATTAGGTGCTAGAGATACAGTCAAAAGGCATAAAATGCAGAAAAATTCAATTGTACTCAAAGGAACACCCCACCTTCACAAAAAGCCTCTTTCCTCCAGCAGCAGCACGATAAGGCATGGGAAGGAAGGGTGTGGTGAGTCCAAACAGCAATGGACAGTGGGAAAGTTTTGAGATGAGCAAAGAGGTTTGAAGATGCTTTTGACAGCACTAAGGCTAAAAAAATGATAAGGGAGATGGGGGACAACACAGCTCCAGTCCCCCACCCAACCACCACTGACATACACCTATCCCTGAAGTGAGGAGAGAAACTCTAGGTAACTGTTAACAGGCAGAAAACAGAAGGTCCTATACCAGCACAACTGGATAAACGATTCCCCATCAGAATGTGAATCAGAAGCGGAGTTCTGCCTACATGCAGATGTGCAGATTTCTATAAGAAAAATGCCCAGGCAGATAAATAACACAAAATTTAAAGATACTGAATAAATACCCATTTCCCTACCTTACTTCTCCTAGGATAACTACATATAAAAATTTTAAACACCAAGTTCCTAAAAGAATTCCAAAATCGCAAACAACAGATTTTAATACAAATTTAGACTTTGAATATTTTGTTCATTGGTGTCCTCTGCCAGGTATACAGAAAACATTTACACACACGCACAAGTACGGCCCAAGTATTAATTCAGTTCCTCTTCTGCAGAAAATCAGAAGATCCAATCAGTAAGGATTGATAGCCGCCTCCCCCCAACTCACTCCTCCTCCTTTATGGGACCTATAACAGGACCACAAATTAGCCTATCACAGAACTCAAAGTACCTGGAGGTCACCGTCAGTTCCTCTCCCTTCCACTCTCCTTCAACAAGCCCTCTGAAATCTACATCCTAAATCTTAAACCCATCTCTTTCTCCCCATCTGCAAAAGAGCACCAATATTACAAAAACAGTTATATCACTCAGTGGGCCAACTGCATTTGTCTCATAACTGAAACAACTAACTCCCTATATAACTCCCTATCTGCAGTCTTGACTTTCTCTAACCCAGTGTTCCAGAAACTACAAACGATCAACATTTTTCAGTTAAATATGACAGACACCATGAGAATGCTTCATACATAGTAAAGGTAAGTTTATTTCATGAAACATTTGTTATAAATATGGCATGTTTCTCAGGAGATATATCTACTGTGGGTTGCAGTCAGAAAAGTCCAAAGATCACTGCCTAAGCCATCTTTTCAAAAATATTAACCAAACGATTGTAACCCTTTCTTATAAGCTTTTTAGTCATATCCTGTGCTCGGTCGCTTCAGTTGTGTCCGCCTCTTTGCAACCCAAGGACCATTCCCCACCAGGCTCTTCTGTTCATGAGATTTTCCCGGCAAGAATACTGGAGTGGGTTGCCATGACCTTCTCCAAATGATCTTACTGACCCAGGGATTGAACCCATGTCTCCTGCACTGCAGGATTCTTTATACCTGAGCCACCAAAGAAACTGACCGTTTAGTGGTTTCCCCATTAACCACAGAATAAAGTCCAAACTCCTTGAAATGGCACTTGACTTTGTCCATAAATAAGCTCTTCCGCCCCTTCCCAGCCTCCACTGACAGTCTTGTCATTCTATGCTCCTATCAAGTCACCTTTTGTACATGCCATTTGGCCTATATAGTTTTTTCTCTCCTTGGCTTATAAATCAAATCCTGCTCATCCTTCACTGCTCAGTGGAGGTCTGCTTCCCCATTGCCTGTAAGTCCTGAGAGAACTAAGTGTACACCATTCATCAGAGGACGGCCTGACCTGTCCATTCTCTTAAACTGTTGATCAATGCTTCCTTTTTGAAATGCTCTTGTCCTTGCATGACACAAGAGCCAGGCTTTCCTCCTACTTCCCTGGTTGCTTCCTTTCGGTCTACTCTTATATGGCAGTGTTCCTGAAGTTTCTGTCCTAGGTCACCTTTTTTTTCAGTATATGCCTTATACTATCTAATCTACTTCCAAAGTATCAATAATGGTGTATATGGTAAGAAATTACAAATCTCTATTTCCAGCTCATATATATTTCTTATGAGGTACAAACCCTTATATCCTGTTCTCTCCTAAATCCATCCACTTTTCCCGTTTACTACTGCCTGCTGCTGCTGCTGCTTCTGCTAAGTTGCTTCAGTCATGTCCGACTCTGTGCAAACCCACAGACGGCAGCCCAACAGGCTCCTCTGTCCCTGGGGTTCTCCAGGCAAGAATATTCGAGTGGGTTGCCATTTCCGTCTCCAACTACTGCCTGCAACCAGGTATAAACCATCATTATTTCCCACCTATACTAACTCCTTAACTAGTCTTGGGCCTGCACTTCTGCTCCCTTTCAATCCATTCTTCATTTTCCACACACTAGCGACAAGGATCTTTAAAATATGTATATTTTAATAAATATATAGCCAATCAAGTCACTCCCCTATTGAAGCCTTTTAATAGTTTCTTATTGCCCTTAGAAATAAAGCTCAAAACCCTCAGCACGCCCAGTGTGACCGGATCTTTGCCTCTCTCTCTGCAACCACATCTCTCTCTACTCTCCCCTGTCCACAACATTCAGCAGCAGCACTCTGGAATCACTTCATTAACTGCTCTTCATCTAGCTAACCCCTCATCCCTCTTCAGCCTTCAGAATAAAATTCTTATCTTCCGGCTGGGAGACTATCTTTGAGCCTACAAACTGATTAGGTACACCTGACTCTACAATTATGTTCTGTTCCCTTATGAACTGGAACATCCGTTACCCTTTATTATGTTGACTTCCGTAATCGTCCATCTCTCCTGATAGACTTTAGGGTCTGAACACAGAGACCAAGTAACTTTTGTTCAACATTCTACGCCAGAGCCAAGTTTAATGCCAGCTAAGACTAACTGCTCTGCATCCAGGCACTAAGAATCTAAATTGAGATAAGCTATGATTTTTTTTTTGTAGCTTTCTTTACATCTAGAGGCTGAAGCTTCACATCCACAAACTTCCTTAACAGCAGCAGCAACGACTAAAGCAATTACTCAAACCCGAAGAAAGCAAACAGGTGGAGTATCTTACCACTTCCCGCCCTGTAAGTGACTGCTCATCAAGGTTTCTCACACCACCAATCGCCGTGGGAAAAATGCGACCCTATTCTCCCAGGGGCCTTGGGCGCTTAGCAAGGGGACCTCAGAGTTCAGAGTGGTGTACACAAGACTAGAAAGGGGGGAGGAAGGTGCTGTAGTCCCTGGCTCCTGAGACAGACCAAAAAGAGGTTTGGGCCAAGGAGAAGGACAAAGAGCTTTATTTCCCCCACGTACCAAGAGAGGTGGCGCTGCCTCGGTGCTGTCCCGCCCGGCCCGGGACGCAGCCTGATGAGGACGGCGGGACCCTGAAGTGCACCGGAGCGTCCTTGGAATCGAGGACGCGCCTGTGCCTGCCGGGGAAGCTCCGGGCGTCCGAGGCGGCCGGCAGAGAAGTTGCAGCGGCGTCCCAGCGGGGTCGCTTTGTGAAGGGCTCACAGCCGGGGCCCGCACTCATGCTGGGACCCGCAGCACTGAGTCTCCGGGCCAGCCCGGGCGTAGAGCCTCATTCACTAACCCTGGGAGGGACGGACTGCGCCCCCTCCTCGGTGCCTCCCGGCACCATGCCCCCTCTGCCGCTGACTTCTTCTGCAGCTCCTGCTCTGACAGCCTCCCGAACCAGGCCCTATTCAGACGCCTGCCTTCCCTCTTCCACCGGCACCCTACCAGCCTCAGGATGAGCCGTTCTGATTCTGGCTTCGTTCACTTTCCCACCACCGGAAAGCTGCCGTCAGGTGCTTCCGGCTTCCGGGACGTACGCTGTCGCAAACCGGAAGTGTGAGATTCAGCTAACACCGGCGCCCGGAAGGTCAGCGTGTGAAGGAGCCGGTGGTAACGCGGGTCTCCCCGCTGTACCGAGGAGCGACGGCCGAGCAGACTATCTCGGCCTGAGGCGGCGGGGAGAAGCAGACGGGCAGATTGCTGCGACACCATGGAGGGCGGCGGGGGTAGTGGCAACAAAACCACTGGAGGGTTGGCCGGCTTTTTCGGAGCCGGCGGAGCAGGCTACTCGCACGCGGATTTGGCTGGAGTCCCGCGTAAGTATCAGGCCTTGCCTGCGAACATTTCCCACTGGTTCTTGCCACCACCCCACACGTGCCATGTGTCCTGTTCTCTCTCTCTCTCTCTTTTTTTTTTGGCAGCGGTCACAAGTTTCAGTACCAGTAGTGGGGCTAGTATGTCGCACGGCTGCGTTTTCCAACACTGAACGAGTGTTTGGAGTCGGGGATCCGGAGAAGCTCTCTGTGGCTGACTTGGATCCAGGAGATACTGCATGTTTTTTTCCTTTTATATTTAGACTTTCTGCCTTATCGTTCCTCCCACATATCGAGCCCATAGGTAACTTTTTAACACAAAGTCATATATTCTAAACCACAAAGTACTAGCCTTCAGGTCAAAACACCCAATAATAATGCATACAGGTGAGAAAGAAATATGCGTCGAGACAAGTGGAGAAACTTGGAGGAGAACTGAACTTTTTTATAGATATGAAAAAGAAGCCAAGAAAGAATTTTAGGAAAGGAAACATTCAAGTTATAGGGTGCCGAGGCACGAATACCCTGCCTAGCCCTCTGCTAAATACCACGAATATCTATTCCAGATCTTTGGAACTTTCTAACTGTGGGTATTCACCTGGATGAGTAAAATGTGGACTTAAAGATAGTGGGAAGTTGGTGAACGATAGGAGCTTTATAAAACTTTTATCTTGAGAATCTTTCTACTCTTTAGGTCTTTTATGCTCAAAAACAAAAACGGCTTTTAAAGTTCCTAGCGTCACCTGTGTCAAAACTGAATCTAGAACACAGTTTGCATATAGTAAGTTATAGAATATGGCTAGTTGATGAGTTTCAGAGCACAAAGGGCACTGCCTTAACGTGAAAAGGTATTGTTACATTAAGATTTCAAGGTGAATTAAGAGATCAAGGAGTAAACACTATTCATTGAGTACTTGAGATGGAGTTTTCTGGGTGCAGGACTTCAGCAGTTATGTTTTTTAAAATGACTGATGTTTTCACAGAGCTTCCATTCCATTGAAGTGAGCCAAGTAAGTGAAGTGTTTCAGTTAGTGGTAAATGTGTAAAGGCAAATAGGATTTTGAGTTGGTGATGGGAGCTGTTGCTAAGTCACTTCAGTCCTGTCCGATTCTGTGCGACCCCATAGATGGTAGCCCACCAGGCTCTCCCGTCCCTGGGATTCTCCAGGCAAGAACACTGGAGTGGGTTGCCATTTCCTTTTCCAAATGGGAGCTGAAGCCATTTAAAAATGGCCCAGGAAAAGCTACTCAGGATTGTTGACATTTGAGCTGTGACCTGAATACAATTCAAATATCTGAGGGGAGGTAAGTGTTTAAGGAACAGCTGTTAGGCCATTGTGTCTACAATCTACAAGGGAGGTGGTGAGGCTGGAGATACTGAGATTGGAGGGGAAGAAATGGCAGCTAAGGAAGTGTTTTATAAGGAGTTTGGACTTAGTTACAAGAGTATGTGGAAGCCATTTAGATTGATTTCCTTTTCTGAAAAAAATCACTTTAATTACCCATTAAGAAAGTGAGTTGGAGAGACTGGAGCAAGTAAGGAGTCCAATTAGGTAGTGATTGGACTAGGATGGTAGCAATAAAGATGGTAAGTAACAATTCAAGATAGATACTGGATATAGAAACTAATAGGACTTTGAATTGATGAAAAGAGCACAGAGTCCTGGGTAATGGATAGATTTAAGAACAGTCGAGATACAGAGGATCCAAAGATTAAATTTAAAATGTGAGGAAGTTGATTTTTCCTTGATAAATTTTTCTGTCTTCAAAGGTAGTGGAATTCAAGTCTGGCCCTTGGAGAGCTCCCATTTTCTTTTGTCCTGACCCCCATCCTTCTGGTGATGACCTAGAATTCTCTATCATATAAATCAACTTTGTCAGCAACTGTCAACACTTAGATCTGAAGGAATTGCCTTAAAATATTTATACACAACACATAACCCAAATGATTTTTTTTTCCCCTTCATGAAATTGATTTGCCTCTTGTCAGTCTTACTTTGCAATCTATATAAGCTCAGACAGTAAAGAGTCTGAGTGCAATGCAGGAGACCCGGGTTTGATCCCTGGGTCAGGAAGATCCCCTGGAGAAGGGAATGGCACCTCACTCCAGTATTCTTGCATGTAGAATTCATGGACAGAGGAGCCTGGCGGGCTACAGTCCATTGGATCACAAAGAGACAGACACGACTGAGCAACTAACACACACACACACGCACACACACACAATTGTCAGGTATTTTTGTAGTAAAGTAGAAGGAAATTAGCTTTGTAGTTGAACTGGGCTGTGCTTCCTGCTACTTCAGTTATTTGGTCCATGTTACTGCCAGTGTCTTGATACGAGAGCCTGAAACACCAGTGCAGGATTGAGGGCGCCAGGAGGAGTCAGCCCCTAAACTGCCACACAGGAAGGATAAGACAAGGAAAGTGGGAGAAAAATTGCCATGCATTGTAAATCAGAATTGCAGAACACATTGGAGAATCAAGAGCAAAATTAATGCTAAATGAAATAATTAAATTTGTATTGCAATATATTTCTTTGTTTTCTCTCTAGTAACTGGTATGAACCCTCTGTCTCCTTATTTAAATGTGGATCCACGGTATCTCGTACAGGTAAGAATTTTATTAGTCTGGTCCTCTACTTTACCATTAAAACAAAATTAACCGCAGGTACCTACATTGACTTGACCTGTGATATGTGCTTCTAGAGGCATCAAGTCTCTGGTCCTCATTCACCCTTTTTCCCCCACAAACTGTAGGGATTTGCCTTGCATCTCTTCCTGACACTTGATTAAAGGATTTGGGGGTTTGGCTGGTTTTTTGTTTTGTTTTTTCATTTTTTTTTTTTAAGGTTGTGGTAAAATTAACAAAATTTACCATCTCTAACTGTACTGTTTAGTGGTTGCATTTCTAATACTGTATAGCTATTACCACCTACCAGTTCCATGCTTTTCATGTAAAACTGAAACTATACCCATTAAACAGTAACTCCTTTTTCCATCCTCTTCCCAGTTCCTGACAACCACCCTTCTGCTTTCTGTCTTACGGTTTTTGAATACTCTTGAGTACCTCAAATAAGTGGAATTGTACAGTATTTATTTTTTTTGTGACTGATTTAGTTCATTTAGCATAATGCCCTGAAGGCTCATATGTATTGTAGTCTGTGTCAGAATCTCCTTCCTTTTTAAGGCTGCATAATATCCCATTTTGCTTATTCATTCACGCGTCCTATGGACACTCGGATTGCTTCCATGTTTCAGTTATGGTGAATAGTGCCACTGTGAATTTTGGTGTATAAATACCTTTTCCAGATCCTCATTTCGATTCTTTTGATTATATATCCAAAAGTAGAATTGTCATATCATATGGTAATCATATTTTTAATTTTTTGAGAAACTGCTATACTGTTTCCCACTGCAGCTGTACTATTTTACATTCCATTCTAAGAGTTTTACAGTTTTGGGTCTTCCATTTAAGTTTTTGATCCATTTTGAGTTAATTTTTGTATGTGATGTTAGGTAAAGATCCAACTTCACTCTTTTTCATATGGCTGTCCAGTTTTTACAGTACCATTTGCTCAAAAGACTGTCATTTCCCTGTGTAATGGCCTTAATATTCTAGCCAAAAATCATTTGACCATATGTGCAAAGGTTTATTTCTGGACTCTTTCTATTTCGTTGATCTGCATGTCTGTATGTATACTAGTACCACACCAGCATACATTTTATTGATTATTGTAGCTTTGGTAAGTTTTGAAATCAGCAAGTGTGAGTCCTTCAGGATTGTTCTTCATTTTTCAAGGTTGTTTTGATTCTTTGGAGTTTGTTCAAATTCCGTATGACCTTTGAAATGGGTTCCTCTGTTTCTGCAAAAATGTCAGTTTCTGTTTTGATAGGAATTATTGAATTTGTAGATTGGGGTAATATTGACATCTTAGCAATATTAAGTCTGATTCATGAATATGGGATATGTTTTCATTTCTTTGTGTCTTTTTAAATTAGTTCCAGCAAGTTTTACAGCTTTGTACAAGACTTTTACCTCCTTGGTTAAATTAATTCCTAAGTATTTTTATTCTTTTTGATTCTGTTGTAAGTGGAATTGTTTTCATAATTTCCTTTTCAGATTGTTTATTGTTTGTAGACATGCATCTGCTTTTTCTGTTGTCTTTGTATCCTGTTACTTTGCTGAATTTATTTATTAGTTATAACAGGGTTTTTTGTGCAGTCTTTAGAATTTTCTACATATAAGATCATCTATGAAAAAAATTTTTACTTCTTTCTTTCTAATTTGGGTGCCTTTTCATTCTTCTTTCCTAATTGCTCTGGCTAGAAATCCTAATACTATGTTGAATAGAAGTGACCAAAAAAAAAAAAAATGAGCATCTTTGCCTTGTTCATGTGTATTAGAGGAAAATCTTTCAGTCTTTCACCTTTGGATGTGGTATTTGCTGTGAGTTTTTCATGTATGCCTTTTATTATATTGAGGTAGTTTCCTTTTGTTCCTAGTTTGTTGAGTTTTTATCCTGAAAGTATGTTGGATTTTGTCAAATATTATTTCTGCATCAATTGAGATGGTCATGTGGGTTTTCTTTCCCCCCTTCATTCTGTTAATATGGTGTATTACATTGATGAGTTTTCATTTATTAGGACATCCTGCATCCCAGGAATAAGTGCCACTTGGTCATGATGTATAACCTTTTGAATATGCTGCTGGATTTGGTTTCCTAGAATTTTGTTTAAGATTTTGCATCAGTGTTCATAGGGGATTTTGGTCTGTAGTTTTTTTGTAGTGTTTTTGTTTGGCTTTGGTATGATCATAGTTGCCTCACACACAGAGTCATGAAATGTTCCAAGTATTTCCTCCACCTTAGGAAAAGTTTGAGGATTGGTATTAGGGTTTTGGGGTTTTTTGTTTTTTTCCATCTGTGCTCCACAGCTTCCCTGTCCAGAGATTGAACCCAGCCCATGGCAGTGAAAGTCTGGAATCCTAACCACTAGGCCACCAGGGAACCCCTGGATTGGGGGTTAGTTCTTTAAATGGTAAAACTTACCAGTGAAGCCATCAGGTCCAGGGTTTTTCTTTGTTGTGAGATTTTTTTTTTTTTTTAATTAGTGAGTCAGTCTTCTTACTAGTCTCTTCAGATTTTCTGTTTCTTGGTAAGTTTTGTGTTTCTAGGAATTTGTACATTTTATCAAGGACATTCAGTTTGTTGGCATACAATTGTTAATGACAGTTTCTTATAATCATTTTTAATTCTGTAGAATCAGTAGTGATATCCTCACCTTCATTTCTGATTTCAGTAATTTATTTCATTTATCTCTGCTCTGATCTTTATTATGGGGTCTTCCCTGATGGCTCAGCAGTAAAGAATCTGCCTGCCAATGCAAGAGATGCGAGTTCAATCCCTGGGTTACGAAGATCCCCTGGAGAAGGAAATGGCAATCCACTCCAGTATTCTTGCCAGGGAAATCCCAAGGACAGAGGAGCCTGGTGGGCCACAGTCCATAGGATCACAAAGATTCGGACATGACTGACTGACTGACACTTTGCTTAATATATTTTGATGGTCTGTTACTAGATAAGTGTTTATAATTGTATTTTCTTGCTGTATTGAAACTTTATTGATATAATATCAGTTTCTTATAAACCTTTTATTTTCTAATGTTAGTTCAGCCACCCTGCTCTTATGGTTATTATTTGAATAGAATATCTTTTTCCATCCTTTCACTTTCAGTCTTTTTGTGTCTTTGGAAGTAAAGTGAATCTGTTGTAGGCACCGTATGTATAAATGGATCACATTTCTGAGTGCATTGAGCTAATCTCTGTCTTTTGTCTAGAGAGTTGAATACACTTTAAAGTGGTTACTGCTAAGGAGAGATTTTTGGTGTTTTGCTCTTCATTTTCTGTAACCTAACTTTTTTGTCTCTCCCTTCTTACATTAATAACTTCTTTTGTGTTTGATTTTTTCTGTAAGGAATTGTTTAAATTCCTTTCTCATAACCTTTTTTTTTTTTTTTGGTTGTTTATAGCAGTTTTCTAAAGTTATAACACTAATTTGAATTTATACCAGTTTAACTTTAGCAACATTCAAAAATACTGCTCCTTTACCAACTGACCCTGCCCCTCTCAATTATTGATGTCACAGAATTGTATCTTTATACATCATGTGCTCAAAAACATAATCTAATAATTCTTTTAAATCCTTTAAAATGTAAAGTTATGTAGAAATACAAAGGGGGAGTCAAAAACATAAGCTACAGTAGTACTTTCATAATTGTCCATTTTTTGCTTTTATTACACTTTGTCCCTTCATCAGGCTATGAGTTACTGTCTAGTGTCCTTTCATTGTGCTTTGCAGGACTCCCTTCATCATATCTTGCAGGGCAGGTCCAGTGGTCACAAACTAGCTCAGCTTTTATTTTTCTGGGAATTTTTAATATCTCCTTTATTTTTAAAGGACAGTTTTATATATCAGCCCCCTTCCTAGTGGCCTCCAAAGTTTCTCTTGAGAAATTGACTGATTATCATATTGAGGATCCTTATATGTAAGTTGCTTCTCTCTTGCTACATTCAAGAATCTCTCTTTGTAACTTTCAAAACTTTTCATTTTAATACATCCCAGTATGGGTCTCTCTGAATGTATCTTACTCAGTGTTTAATTGAGTTTCTTGAATGTTCACTTGCATCTCTTTTATCAAATTTGGAAGTTTTCGGCCATTGTTTCTTTGAACATTCTTCTGTGACTCTCACAGTCTGTATTTTAGTCTGCTTTGTGACATCACACAGATCCTTTAGGCTCTCTGTTCACTTCTATTCAGTTATATTTCCTCCTGATCCTAAGACTCAGTAATTTCTATTGTCTTACTGTTGGTGATTGTCTGTTCTACCTGCTCAAGGCTTTGAATCCATTTAGTGTATTTACCAGCCATTGTTCTTTTCAGTTTCAGAATTTATTTTTTGGTTTCTTTCTAGGTTTTCTTTATGTTTCTATTTTGTTCATACATTGTCTTGACTTTCTCCACATCTTCTTTAGGTCTTTGAGCATCTTTATGATGATTATTTTAAAGTCATTTAGATTTAGGCTTTTCTTTTAAAGCCTAGTCAATCTACTGTCAGGTGTTTTTCAGGGACATTTCTGTTGATTTTTTTTTTCATTGAATGGCCCATACTCTCCTATTTCTTTGTATGGCTTGTGATTGTTTTTGTTGTTGAAAACCAGACATTTCTAATAATGTGGTTAACTCTGGAGATCAGATTCTCCTGCCTTCCCTGAGGGTTTGCTTTTATTTGGTTATTGTTTTTGGTTTTTTAATCATACCGGCTATCTTTGTGTTGAGGACCAGCCTGAAGTATATAAACTTAAGCTCTTCTCAGTTCTTTTCAGAGCCTACACTTTTTTCCTGGACGTGTGTTGTCTCGTTCTAATTTTCCCTTTAGATAAAATTGCTTTTGAATGTTCTTGTCTTTAATATCTAGTTCATGAAGGAGGAAACAATAAGGGGACCAGCTCCCAGCTTTTTTTCAAAACCCTGGGAATAAGTAGGGGTGGGGAGGGTACAACAGCAATGGCTGCCTGCTTCTTTATATGCACTTCTGTAATCAGGAGCAGAGATCAGAGCACAAATTAAAGATTTATATGTAAAAGCAACAAGTAATTAGTTTTTGAACCCCATAAAAAATATTGTGTGAGAAGTTACAAAGTTATAAGAGATCATTAAATAAAGTGGGAATCTTTTTAATGAAATCTTAAACCAAATCAGTACATGTGAAAAAAAAATTTTTTACTACCTGAGTTTATTTTATTAGATCAGGTTGTTATTATTCAGAAGCCTGTGGAAATAAGAGTGGTCTGATGAATACAAACATTTGAAATTAGGGGTTATATATTTTAAGGTTTGTATTAGCCTCAGTTTTTTGTTGTTTGTTTTTGTGGGGGTTTGATTTTTTGTTTGTTTGGGGTTTTGTTTTTGGGGGGGATTTGGAGGAGTTGCTGATTTAACACAGTTGCAAAGAAACAACAACAACAACAACTTAGTTTACAACATCAAAAGGGCTTCCCAGGTGGCACTAAGGGTAAAGAACCCACCTGCCAAGGCAGGACACGCCAGAGGTTTAGGAAGATCCCCTGGAGGAGGGCATGGCAACCCACTCCAGTATTCTTGCCTGGAGAATCCCACGAACAGAGGAGCCTGGCTGGCTACAGTCCATGGGTCGCAGAGGGTCAGACGTGACTGAGCTACTTAATGCGCACACACACACAACATCAAAGAGTAATTGGATATCTCAGGAATGCAAGGTTGACTCACTAACTGAAGAGTGAGTCAGTGATGACATGCATTTGTACCTACTAATATTGATTATGACCATCTGGTTTTTTTTTTCCCTGTTTGTATTGGGATCCATTTCTGGATCATAAATAATTATCATATTTACCTTATCATATTAAATACAGCACTCCTAAAAACCTTAAACAAGAAGCACAATTTAAAACTAAGTCATTACTTGAAAAGTCAGGAAGCACTCAGAACTTACTAATATATGTTTAATATATTTCGACATAGAATCTATTCAGATTTGTTTATCATTGCTCAGCAGACTATTTCTGTGTGATAAGAGTACATGTGCTTATTTATTTGTACAATTTTTGGTAAGAATTCATGCACAAGCCAGAAATCAAAACTACCGCAGAGGCACAGTTTTCCTAGTCATGAATGCATTTACCAAAGGTCAGTGTTTGCCAAAGGGATGTTTATTTGTTAGCATTTTTTGTTAAGGGTGTGTGCTGTGGTTCAGGAGCTAATTTTAGCTAATTTTCTATGGAAAGCTTGGCAGAAATGTATTTGTTCTTCATAAAAGTATATTGTATTGCAGAATCAATCCTGTTGTGCTTACAGTGATGCTTCTCAGCCTAGGATTTGGGCAGGAAGTTCATACCAGATTTTGTGTATGCATTTACTAGAAGGAGGGTAGCTTTCCTTCTAGTAGCTTTCCGAGATTATAAAAGGAATATATGCCCTCCAAACAGTTAAGAACTGTTGAAGTGGTGTTTTTGCCCTTGTGTAAGTGATCCAGTCTATTGTACTTCTATAGTTTCTCCTCGTTTTTTATGATCATTTGGTGTTACATATAGTAAAATGGTGGTTGATAAATAGTATTAATAGCTACAGAATGAGTTATTTTCTCCTTCCAGACTGGTTTTTTGTTACCTCTCATAGCTTTCAGTTTGCCTTTCTATAGAGATGGCACTCTTAAATTGCCAAATTTATCATGAAGGCAAATTACGTATAATCTATCAAACTTACGTTGAGAAGCTAAATTCTGAGCAAGAATTTCTCCTAAGAACTAATGAGCATAACTGTATGTTATGTATTTCATTTCACTTCGGTTTAGGTGTTGCTTTTGTTGCAGAAAGTTTTATCTTTGTTTGACGAAGTATAGTGGAGTTTTACTTAATTTACGTTTTACATTCTGTGAAAAACTCCTTTAAAAAATTAAACACTTTGCAAGTAGTATACGTGTGTTGAGGGGAGCTGAACTTGATTTTCATTATTATCCCTGTAGGATACAGATGAGTTTATTTTACCAACTGGAGCTAATAAAACCCGGGGCAGATTTGAACTGGCCTTCTTTACCATTGGAGGATGTTGTATGACAGGTTGGTATTTATATATGGTTTTTAAGTGTCCTAAATCCAAGTAGTCAAAAGTTCTTAAAATCCAAGGCAATTAAAATAATAGCTTCAGGGTGGTTTTTTAAGAAATCATTATTTACATTTTTTTCTTATTAAATAAAAATGAGAAAGAATCAAGTATAATTGCTCTTTAATATAAAGCTGATTATTTGAATGAATTATTACTATGATTTGCCAGGGGCTGCATTTGGGGCAATGAATGGTCTACGGCTAGGATTGAAGGAAACCCAGAACATGGCCTGGTCCAAACCAAGAAATGTACAGTAAGTCTCACGTGATGACACACTGATGTTTGAGGATTAATCTCTCTTCTTGGCTTGATGAGCATGACCTTGAGATTACAATATTCAGAGTACTGTATAATTTTTGGTCAATTTTTTTGCTGGTGTTTCCCCCTTATTCATTATAAAAGGAATTTAGGAGTCAAGTTGCTGGGTCTAAGCTTTTAGGAGTGATTTTTGAATCAGTGTCCATCAGCTGGGGCTATTCCAACCTAACTTCTCAGCTACACCTGTTCTATTTTGCAGGCCTATATTACATGCTTTTCAAATTGTTGAATTACTAGTACATTATTTGGATTGTTCAGGGCTGTGCAAAACCATAGGACATGGTAAGTGAAGAAATAAGCACATAAGAGTAATTATTAAATCTGCTGTCATTTGAATTTCTCATTGACTTCACGCTCCATTTCTGAAATGCAAAGGTGCAGAACATTTCCATGAAATTCCTAGAACTTAGAGGTAGTTATGAAAGGAGTAAGATAGTCTTATCTTAGGAAACTGAAGTTTGTAGAGAAGGGAAAGTGCAAATAAAAAAGTCAGAAAGTGTACATTATGTGTATCTTCACCCTGCTTAAGAAATAAACATGACCAGTTCCTTTTGCTGTTCCTTAAATAATACATTATTTAGTTGTTTTTTTCTTTTTAAAGTGTATTTTTATGCTTCGTATGAGTGGAAGGACACCGTATGTGTTCTTCAGTAGCTCATGTCTGTCTTTAAGCTCCTTTTCCTTAGCCAGCAGATGGCAGCAGGTCTGTTAGAATTAGATCTTGGGAAGCCTGAAGGCCTGTCTAACTTTTCACCTTCCTGTTACTGTGTGGATCACTGCCCTTGCTTTACAAGCTCAAATCCTTGAATAGTTTTGTATTTATATTCGTAATATTCATTCTTTACTCCAGGTTTTTTTTTTTTACCTCTTGTATTATGGATAGTTTTGAATATCTACAAAAGTAGACAATAGTACAGTGAACAGCCATGAACTGTAACACAAGTTCAACAACCATTAACCAGCACCAGGACCAATTGTGTCCCATCTCTTTTTTCCCTCCCATATTTTTTTGAAACAAGTCCCCAGCTTCATATTATTAAATATCAATTTGCAAGGTCTCTTAGAAAAGATAACCTTTGTTTCTTAAAACCATCATAGTTATTAAATTTTTGAGAGTTGAATTAGTTTGCTTTTTTAAAGTCAGATTTTTAAAATCTTATACATCATTTTTTTTATACACTCATTCTGATTTTTTAGACAGAGATAGCATTTAAAACGGAGAAGGCAGTGGCACCCCACTCCAATATTCTTGTCTGGAAAATCCCATGGACGGAGGAGCCTGGTAGACTGCAGTCCATGGGGTCATTAAGAGTTGAGCAGGACTGAGCAACTTCACTTTCATGCATCGGAGAAGGAGATGGCAACCCACTCCAGTGTTCTTGCCTGGAGAATTCCAGGGACAGAGGAATCTAATGGGCTGCCGTCTGTGGGGTCGCACAGAGTCTGACACGACTGAAGCAACTTAGCAGCAGCAGCAGCAGCATTTAAAAAATAGAAAGATAATCGGGTTTCAGGCCAGAAAAGATCTATGTAGTTTCAAAGCCCAGTTTCATTACTTATTGGGATCTTGGGTAAGTTTCCCTACTTTCTGCCTTTAATCTATTGAGACATGATTACAGTGGGAAGTAAGTAAGGACCCAGTAAATGAAAGTATGTTGCCCAGTCATTTTCCAAAGAACTTTGCCACTTTGCAGTGCCACCAGCAATACAATAATGAAAATTAATAGTTTTAGAAGCTCATCACAAATGAAAAACAATTAAGTGCTAAACTTAACATATTAGTAAATATGTAGCAATTATTTAACAATATCTGTAATCATTACTAATTTTTTAAATAATCCTTTAGAAGTAAAAGAAATTTTTGTTATTATTGAGCATTAATTTAAATGGGTTCTTTTACTGCTTGTTATTGTAATTCCGTGGTTCCCAGCAGTAGTCAGCTGTCGGGGCAGAACCGTTCCTGTAACAGTGTTACACTGCTGGGAGAGAAATGTTCTGTCTTCTTCTCCAGTTGCCTTCATCACTGTTCTGGTGGCGTCTGGCACTGGTGAGGGCAGAGCTGTGCTTCCTTGAGAGTGTGCTAAGCATTCACTTTGGCTGCTTAGTTCTAGTCTGGAAGCAGACACAGTGTACAACTTTCTTCAGGTATTCTAATTAGGTGGCTTTTTGCTTCTCTTTGAGTATTTGTCTTTTATTTTGCTTTGTATTCCATAGTAGTCCACACTTTGATTCTTCTTAATATTCTAAGAATATATTACCCCCCCCACACACACATAAGAAACTAATTATCAGCTAGTTTGTCTGTTATAATGTCTTTTTCTTTTTAACATAGATCAGTTTCTGTAAACTTCTTTGTAAGATACATTCCAGGATATATATTTTATATATTTAATAATTTTATGTATTTAGTAATTAGAATTTTCTTTGCACATTGCCCTAAAACACTGGGAGTTTTTAACCTAACCTTCATTTATGTAAAGTAAAAGCAATCCTTATTGAATTCTAAGGAGGTGTTAAGTTTTAAAATTAAAAAAATAAAATTAAGAAAACTTTGGGTGTGTGTTTATACATTTAAAATTGCTGTTATATGGTTTTTCTAAATACTAAAGAAATACTGGTTCTAAATACAGATTCTTTCTCTTTCTGCCCTGGTAGGATCTTGAATATGGTGACTAGGCAAGGGGCACTTTGGGCTAATACCCTAGGTTCTCTGGGTAAGTAGATATGTCACTTTTTAATAAATCATTATCATTGCAAAGAAAGAATGTACATGTATCATGAACAATTTGATCAACTAAAATTCTGGTGCTGGGATGTTCATAATTATGTTTAAATCCACTCTGGTGAGTAGTGTAAATACTACTTAGGAAAAGATCATAAACTATTAATATATAGCAAAATAATGCCAGGTACTAATACCATTGTGAATATACTCTTTTGTAAATATTTTAAACACTACATACTCTCTTGTCCCATCAAGACACCAAATAAAATCATATTTTAACTCAGTGAAATCCAGATAGTTTAGCGCCAAGGCAAATGTTTTTGTGTGTTAGGAAAAGTTCAAGGTTCTGTAGTAGATATGATGAGGAATCCAGGCCTCCTGGTATGTTTTCCTAATAGCCCATTCATCATCCTGTTTACTAATGAGATTTCACAGACTAATTGCCTGAGTTGCAACAGGGCCTTTGTAGATACTGGAAATATTTGCAGTTCTCAGGAAGGTATAATTTAGTAGTACTTAGGAACAAATGCTTTCATACTATAGTGTTTATGAATGATTGACTCTTTTGATTATTCATGACTTATATAAGAAGCTTACTTATGGCACTTATGCTCTCAGCCAGTTTTCTTTATCTGAAAGTCTTTAACTGGTGGCAGACTAAATAAGAGAAAATGTAGGTAGCTTGTCAAAAGATAAGAAAAGCATCTTGTATGACAGAGATCCTAGCCTTGTCATAGGCTTTGGAAGCAGTACATATTCACACTTACAAAGTCAGATTTGCATTTGGGATCCTAGTAAATGGCTACTTCCATATGCTGCTTGTGCCCCCAATACCCCTCCTCCTTGCAGTCACCCTCCTTTGTATTGATACTTGTGAGATTGCTTGCATACCTAGAGTGAGCCCCTGGAAATTGTCAGTTTAGTTAATGTTCTAGAAATATCAATTCTGAGCAAGCTGGAATGGTCAGTTACCCTGTATGTTTTCCTTATAATGTGATCAG
Organism: Cervus canadensis; assembly: GCF_019320065.1. Taxonomy (NCBI): domain Eukaryota; kingdom Metazoa; phylum Chordata; class Mammalia; order Artiodactyla; family Cervidae; genus Cervus; species Cervus canadensis. The sequence goes on along the minus strand of NC_057393.1, from coordinate 56,230,168 downwards.
TTATGATGTTTTGCTCAAGTTTAGTTTCAGTTAAATAAATTGAAACTGGAAGAAGAGCCTTTGTAGAAGTATAAAAACTTACAGCAGAGGAGTTGTGAGGCTGAGTTTGCTGTCATTTTGAGAAAGGACAGGAGAAGAGGTAATGCATTCATGGCTGTTTGGTCTTTATAGGCATAAGAGAATGGCGATTTAGGGGAAAAGCTTGTTAAAGCTAAATAGTACTATTAAGAGTTTTTACATGTGCAGAAACTAAATCTCAATTGTCTTGAAGTCGTATTTTTCTTAAAATAGAAATACATGTGTTTTGCTTTTGTTTCTAAATTCTAAGTAGAGCTGCTAACAAATAAATGGAAGTGAAAGAGATATTCTTCCTGGGTCTCCGCAGGGTTACTTTCCATAAAGAGCTAATAAATTTCTTTTCTTTCCAAACATTTTCTTTGCCTATCGAGTCACACACACATGTGCCTGCTTTACGTGTTAGTGAACAGAGCTTTTCCTGTATTTTGAGTGCAATAGCATTCCATTATGTGGAAAGTCTCTCTGGATCAGTCCCCTCTTGAAAGTCATTTGATTTGTTGCTAGGCTTTTGTTATTACAAACAGTGTTCAGTGATCATTGTTTATATGTCTCATGATGTCTGTAGAATGCGTTTATCTAAATATAATTGCCATACTGACTTTCAGTTCACTTTTTTATTACTGATCAGTTCCATTTCCCTTGTAGCTTTGCTTTATAGTGCATTTGGTGTCATCATTGAGAAAACAAGAGGTGCAGAAGATGACCTTAACACAGTAGCAGCTGGAACCATGACAGGCATGTTGTATAAATGTACAGGTAGGTACCATTAAATGGTGAAACTGTCTCTTAATATAGTATGCTTTTTGGCCATACTGTAGTTTTTAAAAGAATTTTTTTTTTGGTAGTATTGTGTTCTTTGATATCTCACGGTTTGTGATTTTATTTTTTAATTTTTGTAAAATACACATGAAATTGACCATCCAAACTGTTTAAATGTACAGTTCAATTATGTTAAGAATATTAACATTATTATGCAACTCCAGAACTTTTCTTCATCTTATAAAACTGAAACTCTGCCCACTAAACAACTCTGTCTTTCCCCCTTCTACAGCCCCTGGCAACCACCATTCTACTTTCTATGAACTTGATTCCTTGAGGTACCTCATGGAAGTGGAGTCGTGTAGTGTTTTTCTTTTTGTGACTGGCTTATTTCATTTAGCATAATGTTCTCAACAGTATAGCATGTATCAGAATTTCCTTCCTTTTTAAGGCTGAATAATACTCCATCGTACGTATATACCACATTTTGTTCATTCATCTGTCAATGGACACTTGGGTTGCTTCTGCCTTTGGCTATGGTGCATGATGCTGTTATGAACAGGAGTGGAATAAATCCTAAGAGTTGAATCAAAATTACTTGGATGAAGATCAAATATCAAAATTGTCCTCTAAGATGGAAAAGAAATGAACATTTGCTGAGTTATGGTTATAATCTCAGTAATAACCACTTAATATAACTTGTTAAACTCTGTGAAGTGATAATCATAACACCCCGGTTTTATAGATGAGCACATTATTAAGATGTTCTTTTTCAAAAGATCATAAAACTAGTGACAGTCCCAGATTTTTCTCACATTTCTGTTTTAAATTGCCTAAAGTTATGCCATAATTGCCTCTTTATGTTCTGTACTCAAGCCTCTGAAAAGTACTTTTGTTTGATTGCTTTATTATGCTTCAGACACTTGATTAACTAAGTAATTTTTGTTCTTATGTAATTCCTCCATCACAAACATCAAGTAGCATTTTTGCCTCATTTTTACTAGAAATGAGAGAGAAGTCTCTTACAGGATTATAAAATCTAAAATTTCATGGTATATCTGAGCAAGAGGCTTTTTTAATATTGAAAATGGATAACATTTGGAATTATATCCCTAAGATCTCACAAGACTTCTTGCAACATATGCATATTCTTATACACATCAACAGAGCTCCTAGGTACAATAAGACAGTAAATATCTTTTATGTACACGAAAATGTTGGCATAGAAGAACCTTGTTAAAAACCTAAAAATACTTTCACACTGAAAATCTTTGGGGTCAAAGGAGTTTAAAACCTTAATTGGCACCACAAGGGTGGCACTCAGCCAGCAAGTGTTTAATCGGCCCAAACTCTGTTTATGAAAGATCACAGTAAAATTTAAGGAACAGATTTCACACAAAAATCTGGAAATTTTAGCTTCTTTTGCAAAAATGGAAGACACAGAGCTCAAGTTGTATATGGTAGCAAATGGTAGGAGCTAAATTGGGGGAGCTGCTACCCCAGTGGATAGACACTGAAGCTTCAGCTCAGTCCTCACCAGTCCCTGTTTTCTTACTCAGGGTCAGCCATTACAGCATTTCCTGTGTTGGGGGCAGCCTTAAGTATAAGAATGTACTGAATTACCACCTCATTTAAGACACATCATATTTTAAAGATACAAAGGGGAAGGCTGAATACTTGGGATTATCACAGGAAAAAAATGAAAACCTAGCTTTCTGTGTCCAGGACTTCTTGCAGGAATAGCATCTTTAACCCAGCCTGGGACATCTCCAACATAAATTATGGAAGAGAATGCTCATGGCTCAGAAGAGAAAAAGCAAAAAAGAATATTCATTAATTCTTTGTCAGGTGACAAGTAGATTTCAGTTTTTCAGATTTCAGTTTCCATTGCAACTGTGGAACACAGAAGAGGTAAATAATCTGCTGACCCAGAATTCCAACATTGGTTCCTAGTTCCTGGCTGACTAGTTTAACTCAGCACATCAAAATTGCTGACAGAGGCAAAGCAGTGTCTTTTATTGATTTCTGGTTTAGACTCCACTTAAGACAAAGCACAGAATTTTGTGTGGCAGGAATTTTTTAAAAAACTCCCAGATTCAAGGATTTGGAAAAGAGTTTAAGTGTTCCTTTAGTCTAGAGTCAGCCTAAATCATTAAGGAAAGAAAATGGATGATGGTAGTCCAGTGTCAGTATACTTAATGCTACTGAAGTGTACACTTAATAATGGTAAATTTTATGTTATGTGTATTTTATCACAGTTTTAAAGAGAATGTTTTTTTAAACAATTTAAATAGTGCAGAAATCTGTTGAATTTGTAAGCTGTCTCAGTGTGTAGGTAAGGCCGTTCCTCTAAAACAAGGGCAGCAGACTCCCGCTGGCCAGATGCCTGTCTCTCCACAATTTGCAGGCTAAGAATGTATTTTACATTTTAAAATAGTTAACATTTTACATGGTTATATAAGTGCCTACAATATGTAGGCTCAAAACATCAAGAAATAGCAAGATAAACATTCTTTAGAAATATGCAGGTAAAAAGTGTATTTATTTTCCAGCCATTTCAAGAAAAATGTGCTGACCCCTGTGCTAAAGTAATTATCAGTTCAGTGTGTTAGCTCTGCCAGTAATCAGCTCTATACCAAATAAACTAGGCACTTAAATATTCTGGGCCTCATTTTCCCAGGTTTAGAAGAGATGACATTTGCCCTTTTTTGGAAGAATTGTATAAGGATCCAAAAGATAGAAGATAAAACTGACACATAAGCCTCATGTTTATTTTGCTTTATAGAGATTAACCATTGGCCTCATTTGCTTCACTGTGTTCAGAGCAAGTGTATTGGCTAATCAACTTCCTGTACTTAACTGGGCAAAGGTGGTTTTGTTACAGAAAGTCTAAAGCCAAGGCTGTTAAACTCTTTTAAGAGATCAACCAGCCAGAAAACCCTGACATTATTGGAAAGAGTTTAAAACGTAATAAAAGGCTACCCTTGAGTCAGGCTTCCCTAGTGGCTCAGCTGGTAAAGAATCCGCCTGCAACTCAGGAAACCTAGGTTCAATCCCTGGGTTGGGAAGATCCCCTGGAGAAGGGAAAGGCTACCCACTCTAGTGTTCTGGTCTGGAGAATTCCATGGACTGTATAGTCCATGGGGTCGCAAAGAGTTGGACATGACAGAGCAACTTTCATTTTCACTGAGTCAGGATTACTGTGATTATTAGTAAATCATACACTACATGTTTGGTATCTTCTTGCTAGAAACAATTGCTCAGTTGTGCTAGAAACAATTTTTTCTTAGCCTTCATAGAAGGCTAGTACAAAACAATTATGTTTTGTACTAAGTTTGTTTCCTTTTGGTATGAAAGTAGAAGGCATTCTAGGGGATAAATTGTTAAGAGACACTTAATATGCCCCAAACACTTAAAGAGACACTGATGCCCCAAAGTTCTTAAATCTTTATAGTTTCCAGTTTACACTGGAGGGTCTTCTGTTTTTGTAACCTGCTTAAAGAACATTTGTTAAAAAAAAAAAAAAAAAAACATTCATTACACTCAAAAAGTTTGGCTCTAATAACTGAACCGTAGTGATGCCGTTGGAGATGGCATTTATTTTTCCTGGGCTTGATAGCTTATTTTTTCCATTTCTAGAAGTTTGGTCTAACTATAAAGTTCACTGTCAGCCCATTTTTCAGCCACATTGAATACAGTTGCAAATTCAACCATCATACCTAATCTTAAGTGTGGCAAGATACAAAAAGATAAGATAGACTTGAAGGAGATATCTCCCATTTACTGTGATTAATTTTTTATGTTTATCATCCCCCTTCCTACATATTTGAGGGCTGTTTATAGATGATGCCTGCAGTTTCTGTTTGCATTTGTTTAAGAGAGATAATTAAGGTACTTCAGAGTTGAAGCCTAAGCCAGTCAGCTATCTAAAGTCTTCAGGCTAGAGAGGCTCCTAGAGGGAGTAACCCTTTAATCTATCATCTGAAGCCATCTGGCAGGACACGCATTGCAGAAATGGTTGGTCTGAAGTGTTCTAACTCAGCAGCGTCACTGAATTTCATGGAACTACTAGAGTGTAGCTAAAGGGCTTCTAATAAGGTATACCTTAACCACTGGACCTTTGCTTTCCTAACACATGACTTGCAACAAATACTCCATAGATACAACACAGACTACCTGAAGTGTCTGTTATCCCTACTTATTTGTGAAACTGTAAGAGAACATCAAGTATTTCTTAAAAGCTTCTTTGAGTAACCCCATTCCTTTTACTAGACTTGGTGACTATTTTCAGGTAACTGGTTGAAACCTTTTGTTTCTGCATTTCAAATGAAATACCTATCCATAATCTTTTACCACGTGAAAAAATTCTTTTGTTAAGCAAAAATAGTTCAAAGTCTGATCCTAATCCTGGAATGTTTTTCAACTAGTATGACAATGCTTGGAGCTTCCCAGGTGGCTCAGTGGTAAAGAATCTGCCTGCCAAGCAGGAGACACAGATTTGATCTGTGGGTCAGGAAGATCCCCTAGAGAAGGAAATGGCAACCCACTCCAGTATTCTTGCCTGGAAAATTCCATGGACAGAGGAGCCTGGTGGGCTACAGTCCTTGTGGTCGCAACAAAGAGTTAGACACAACTGAGTGACTAAACAACAACATGATGATGCTAAGTTACGTCTTTGCTCATTATTTGGATTATTTTCTGAAACATCAGAATAGGGATAGGTAATAGGAAAGTTGGTGCTTCACCAGAACTTGATTACAGCCATCTTATCTCTCTTCACTGTCTTGAGTCTTCAAAGTTAATATTTAGAGGACCTGTGCAGAGTCCAAAGCCTGTTAATACTGTTTCCAAAGAGGGTATCACCTTGTTTACATACTGCCTTAAATCAATTGACAGTGCCAGTGAAGTTCTAAATTATGACTAGCAGGGAATTACTAATCTGCTTGGGATTTCAATAATAAGCATAAGGTCTTGTCCAAAAATGTCCTAGGATCAAGTCAGATTGAGAAGTCAAAAAACCATGCTGATAACTGTGAAATTAAAAGTGAAGAAAAGATTGTTACTATGGATACATAGTTTACATATTAAGCAGGTGATTTAGGGGGAATCTGTTTCTACTGAATTTCAGTCCTGGTTTATTATTTTCAGAGCTTATTCTGTTTGGGATGAAATTTTCTAAGTATGAAGAGTGTGTCTCAGCTCTGCGAATCTCTTACTTAACCCTCTGACGAGACAGTGTGCGGTGCAGGTCTGTTAATGATGCCTCCTCTTTTCCTCTCCAGGCGGTCTTCGAGGGGTAGCACGAGGTGGTCTCGCAGGACTAACACTTACGAGCCTCTATGCTCTATATAACAACTGGGAGCACATGAAAGGCTCTTTGCTCCAACAATCACTCTGAAGATTTTGCTAGTTTACAAATGGAGGACACTTTAGTAGTCACCCAGATCAATTTATAAGTCAGTCTGGAGGCATTTACTTTACACCTGATTTGAAAAACTAGAGATTCCAGTGTGCTGTGATGAAGATCATGGATGGTCGACCAGGACTGGCACTCCTTCCAGCCTTAATGAGTTGAAGACAAAACACCCTTTGGCGACTGAGTAACGTGGTTCTCTTAAGAAGATCTCGCATCTGTTTTTGCTCCTACCCACTTCTGGAAAACCACTTAATCCCAGAATTCAGGTCTGCCTGTCAATACTGTATCAGCCACATTTGTTCATTTAATGATCCAAGACTGTAATATTGCTCTGTATTCCCAATAAAGGGTGAAAATAGAACTGAAGTCCTAACTCCAACATTAACATAGTGGGTGTTTCTCCAAAGTTACTCTTGATTTGTCTCTGCTCCCATAGGCCAAAGCATGTTTTCATGTTTGTGATGAAATGAAGGGCTACTGGCAGTATTAGCCAACTAGGTTAAAATTTTTCTCCAATAGAGTTGACACTAAACAACCTCAAGATATTTCAGGTCAACTATTATACCATTAGTCTACTGTGCTAGAACAATATTAACTCAAGTCTTACTGGGGACAATTAAAGAGATGACATAGACAAGCTGAAAGTTTTTAAGGAAGCCCTGGGAAAGCTAAAGAAAGGAAGGACAAATTACTTGATTTCTGAGTTTGTTTTCTCATTATGAAATGAAATTAATCAAATACTGCACTCCAGGTTACATATATACATAATAAACAACTGGTGGCTATTATGATTATAGAGAAAGTAAAGTAGAGTCTTTTTGAACGCACCTAGTTAGGAATTTGGCAGAAAAGCACTGGACAACAGCAGATAGTAATAACATACCTATTTGCTAATTCAGGAGTAATAAAACAACATTTTATTTTAAGTGAATATAAGAACTTTTTATGTTCAAAGTGTTTCTCAGCTGTACTTGTAACCAAAGGATACCACATTCATATAATTTTGTGACAAGGTGTTTTACAAATACACAGGACAACTATATGGCTGTTATGCTTTTAATGAATGGAGGGAGGTACAAAATGCATCAATGCAAAAGAATGGTTTACATACTCATTAGCATAGTGATTAATGTTAATTTAGGGATACACAATGTGTTAAACCTCAACTACAAAGTTTCCTGCAACCTAAGATAATGGAAAAGCTCCTTAAGTTTTTACCCACCACCTTTAAAGTTCTGAATGGTGTCTGGAAGAACTAAAAAGTAATAGGCTCCTTTCAGCTGTGGTTAAGAACTCTAGTGAAGCTGTATGGCAATGACACTGGGACTGTGAAGTTTCCCCAAAAGGGCTTTCTAGATTACCACATCACAAACTTTAAAGGTATTTCCAGTAACAGGCAAGTTGAGTGGCTTAATAGTTTAAAAGTGGAAAGGAGTCAAGATGTCTCATTTTAGAGAATTTTTAAACCTGGTTATAAATACCATCTCTCTCCTACAGAGAAACTTTTTTAAAGCATGGATATAACTTTAAGGATACTAAGGAAACATCGATAGTTTTCATAAAGCTTCAATAAACACCCCAAGGCACAAGTGTTCAAAACTTCCTATTCACTAAAATGTCACTGCATTATACTTTTATTAGAGGTATAGGTATGCTATGCTTGCAGTGAGCGGACGTTTAATTTATGCCTAGTTAAAAGCACCAGGTGTCAAGTTCAGCTTCCATTTACACAGGATGCACCAATAACACTTAGGATAGTGAATCGTTCAAGTACTACATTTCCAACATACTTTGCTTTTTGATTAGTCAGCACTGGGGGCTCTGCTGCCTGTAGTTCTTCAGAATATTTTGGAAGAGGCTAGAACTACTCTGAATATAGGCTTCAAGCAATATGGAGCCCTTCTGAAAGAGATGTTCTTCTTTCATAATAACATTTAGAGAAGGAAATACAATCTTGCAAAATCTGAATGTCTTTCAAAAGAAGAAAAATAATGTAGAATCTGGCACCTAAGCTAAAATGTTTTGTGACAAATGTCAAAAATTGCCAAGACTTTCAATATGTGTTTTGGTAAGAAAAAAACACTATATTGGCAAGGTTAATGATATACAATAGTATATTAATTAAATAGAAGAATTCATTAATGGAAGAAAACCCACAATAAGGGAAGCATCCAAAGACTGCCAATCAAAAGCTTAAGTAATTTTACTCGCTTTAGAATACATGAACACACTTTGATTATAGAACTATTTCATTTTTAAAACTACAGTGTTGTAATGTACTTCTAATAACAACCCAATCTGAGGAGCCATGGAGGCTTATGAGAAAGACCTACCCACTAAGATGCATTTCTAGCGTAGGGGTGAATTAATACTTCTGTAAGAAGGAACCTGAATCACCTCAGCATCAACAAATCGCCTTTTTCTTTTACACAGTAGTTCATAATTTGATGACTAATTTCTCTTCATTAGTTCAAAACTGGGGAGGAAAGGAACTACATCAGACCCAGAGACAATGATTTCGCAAGCCACAGTCACTCAGCTCATGGATTTGTGATAATCTGCAGAAAATTTGCTTGACTAGTACTTGATTCCTTCACATCTGTAAAGAAAAGTCCACATAAAAAGTCACTTCACTGTAAGATTAAAAGCAAATGTCTTCCCACTTTAAAGCTCTCGTTTCTCAATAAGCTATTAGAAACCACACAGGCTCCAAAAATTCTGACAGCTACATCATCTGGAAAGGTTACTTTCAAGTATGTCCTAGTGATTTCATGGAGCAAGTTCAAGTGAAACGAAGTTTCTATGATCTCTCTTTTCCCACCTCACCTAATACACAAACCATTAACAGAAATACAGTTCGATGAGCAAACTGAATTCATATATAAGACAAATCATAAGCAGCTAAAATTCTAATATTTGCACTAGTGGTATATACCAACCTGTAGAGGAGTTCGATACAACCACTTTTCTTTATCAACTTTAAGCTGCATACAGGCAAAGAGATCACAAACTGCTGGGAGGCCGTAACGGTCTGGGGGAAAGTTGTGTTCCTCCTGTAGGGGCGAATTAAGTAATACTTCCTGCAACAAGACAAAGGGTGGGTTGCTACGTGACAAGTGGGATGCATGATACCAACAATTCATCTTCCAAACAGTCTAATGTCTATAAAGAATGATGTGAATGTTGGGCATTCTAGTAACAGAGCAAAAGTGACAACTATTTTCTCTACCCCTAATCTCTTCCATAAATTGCAATAAAATAGGCCAGATGGGGATTTGGGGCATAGAAAATGCACACAAACTTCAGTATGAATAATCATAAATGTTCCGTTGCTAACATGGCACAAAAATTAATACTTAAGCCATATTTAACAGTTAAGATAGTTACGGGTCTGGTCCATTTATTTGCAAGGTTTGAGATTAAGAAAATAAGTATCTATTGAATATACTTCAAATGGTGCTTTTTTAATATCTTGGCTCACCTTGGCCTTCTTTCGAAGTAGCCACTTGTCCTCTCCTGAGGATAACTGGCTAAGATTTCCTGTCTTCTTTCCTGGCAAGACCCAGTCAGCTGTGTTAAAGGGACACCAGGCAGTGGCCAAGGGGCTTGTAAGCTTTTGTTTGCCATCCCTGTCCTCTATAAGAGGCACTTCCTTGTTGGGACATCCTTCTTTGTGTGAGGGGGTCATGAGCCACTCTGACAAGGGACTGTTCCTGATGACTTGGAAGGAATCAGCAATTCTAGAAGAAGCCATTGCCTTTGGTGCCTTAGCTTGTTCTGCTGCCTCTCTTCTGGATGGAGAGAGCCACATGTTCAGCGAATCTTTATGTTTCTCAGGTTCAGGTTTTGGTTCCACAGGCATGCCATTTTTATCCTTTCCTTCTTTCTTCAGAAGCCATTTACACAGAGCTTCCTTCTCACAATTTTCATCACATACACACTCTGCAAAACTTGTACAGGGCTCATTGGCTTTGCAGACCTCCTCTACTTTATATGGGTCTTGATGGTTCTGGACAAGCCAATCCTCAGCAGTCAGGCTGGGAGCGGACAAGGGTTTCTTGGCCTCCAAGTGGTCATTCAGGCATTTCAGATTGCCCAGGTTCTCAATCTCCACACCTTTGGGCTGGTTACCCTGACAATTGGTACAGGAATCAGACTTGACAAGCCAATCATTCACATTGTAGGACTCCTGGAACACCTGGAACAAGAGCTTAAACTTCTCACTGGTGGTTTCACAGCCACCATTCTCAGGCTTCTCAAGCTTATGGGATTCCTGGGGAGTTACCAGCCAGTCAGAGAGATCCATCTCATCTTGATCAAGAGGCTCTAGATCTCCAACCTTTTCGATTTCAATGGAGTAAGAACTGGTAGTAGAATAGCTGTTAGACTTTTGGTAACTTGGTTTTTCAGAAACTTCTTGTTGCTGACTGTTTTGGAGCCAGTTTTCCAAACCCTTCAGGTTGCCCCAGACTTTATTCAAGAAACTGCAGGCTCTAGCAGATGTCTACACAAGAAATACACATTATTACTTTGCTAGAATATTATGACTGCCTTGAAATTCAATGATAAGAGTTCTACTTATATTTACCACACTACAAAATGTTTTTAAGTATACGTAGCCAAAAGACATGGGATTTCTCTGAGATATTAAAATACATAACTATATTAAAACTTATATTTCTGCAGTTAAGAAAAAAAGGCAAACTAGGAGAAAGCATTTATAGCATATCTTGTAGAAAAGAGATAAGTAGTTTTGACATGTGCATTTATGAGTAAAGAAGACAAAAATGAGCCATAGATATTAGAGAAGTCATCAAAGTTGGCTAATAAACATGAAAAATACTCAATCTCCTTAGTAACCTAAGAAACTCAAAAAGTAAAATTATTCTTTGTGTTAAATTCAGAGAAAGAAACTTGTAAATGACTACCACTGTTAGAGATGTTTAGGGAAGAAGGTAAATAAACTGGTATGGACTTTCTGGAAACCCAAATCGACAGTATGTGTTGAAAGCCTTAAAGGGTCTGCAGAACTATAAGAACACAATTTCTAAGAATTCGTTCCTAAAGAACTAATCAAGAATGCATATAAATAATTATCTCCTGGACATGCAAAAGAAATTTATTTATATTCAGAAAAACTGAAGTTTATAGCCAATCAATGAAATACTATATACTATGAGTGATTTTATGGAAGAAATTAAATGACAGAAATATATTCATGCAAGTATATGTTCGCATAAACAAAATGTTACAGTGGTAGTTTCTGCATGTGGGATTATGAGCTTGTATTTCTTTATATAGTTTTTTCCTAAGCTTTTAATCTACAGTGCAGAAGTGTCACTATTGTAATAAAATATTATTTTTAAAATATATGTTTCCCAGACTACAACTAAAAACCAAAGACATACTATCAGTTAATAACTAACCCCATTATGTCACCTATCTCAGAAACAATAAAGGCAGCAACACACCTGACTATTCTCCAAGGTCTGCTTTTGGTTGAGCCAGTCCTGGAGATTGGTGCTGGGTAGGTAAGGAGCCTGGTGACCAACGGCAGGTTTACTTCCAAGGAGCCATTCACTGAGAGGGACAGCTGTGGTGCTGGATGCTGACTTCTGCTAATCACATAATACTTTGCTGCTTAACAAGGCAATGTCAAATGCAGCAGAAACTTTGCCAGAAAAACAGGAGACCCAAGCTCTTTAATCTTGGCTCGGTGCTGACCTTGCACAAGTCAAATGATTTCCCTAAGCCTCCATTTTCACAATTACAAAACAAAGAGTATAGCTGGAAATCAGCTTCTCAACCCAAAACTTCTCAAAACTTTTAGGACCCTATATTCACACTTCTCACACTGCCTTCAGAAGTAAATGATAAAGAGAAGGATCCCTAAGAGAACCAACCCAATCACAAAGCTAATGATAATTTCTTATGAAATAACTGATAACAATTACTTTCTTACTGAACACCTCTAAAACCTCTAAATTTCTGACATTCAGTCTCAAGGGAAGTATAAACTCATTTATTACCACTGGTGCCTTTTTACAAATAAATGATAGCCAAAAAAAAAAAAAAAGTGATATAATCAAAACCCCAAAGAAATACAAGCCAAATAATAACTCAGTTACCAGAAACAAAATGATACTTTACCTGCTCTGGCAATGGGATATAGCCTCTCTTCTCTAAGAAGGACCCAATATTTGATGAACTAGCATGAGCCATCAGGTGCTCAGGAATTTGCTATAAGATAAAAAGCAAATTAGTTGTGTTTACTAATGTTATGCTTTCATACCAAAAAAGTGAACTTGTAATCCCTAAATTTCAAAAGTACTAAGCAAAGTGTTACAGTTCACTAGAATAAATATTCTTCACACTAAATTCAGTGACCTATGAAGTAGTTACAAAATCTGAGAATTCTCTATCTACTACATAACTATCTTCACAGAAGAAACCTTCACCAGAACTGACAGTATTACAACTACTAACGAGACCCAGATGAGACCGGTATTTGACTCTTATAGACCATTCAAGCCATAAATTTCTTAAGAAATAAGTCAAAGGTATTTAAAGAGGTACAAAGATGAATTCCAGAGACAATCAATCAGTCAATAATACATTCCAAGCACTACCAGCCTAATGCTCTATAAATTCAATCAGAACATTTAAGTATCTAAAGTTTACCAAATTCTCAACAAAGTCCCTTTGCATAGTGAAAATGTGCTATTTTTAAGACCATCTGTCTGGCCACAGACCTGAGAAGCTCACTATGAACCTTCTGAGATGAACATGACTTACAATGGTCTTGAGAGACCCAAATGTGGTGATTGCCTGGCGCAGGGCAGTTATGTCAGCTTCAAAGAGTAAAGCAGTTGAATCTTCAGGTTTGAGGGTCAGATTGCCCAATCTGGAGAAAAAAGTAAACAAAATCTGGCTATTTTAAAGGAATATCTATTTCAAATTCATCCAAAATAAAAACCAAATTGTGAGTTATTTGAAGTTTGGTTGAGTAACTCAACCGAAGATAGATAACTTAACCATGTACCGCCAAGTATGATATTAAATATTTAAAGCAAGATGATATTATCAAACGAACATTAAGTTTAACACCAAGTTAAATCCAAGTCACGCAAAGAGTTACAAAGTGACTTTTTAATACACCAAAGTCAAAGAGCCAAAATCAAAACACACAAAAAGGGTCTTTACCTCTCCAGGCAAGCTGAGACTTGATTGGCTAGGTCTTTGTTTTGGGTGCACTCCAGCTGATGAATAAGACAATTGAACTGGCCCAGTAACTAGAAGAAAATTGAAATCATAGAGCCACAATGATCCGAAAAGCACCAAGTGTTTCCAAGTTAACAAATAGCAAATAACACTTGAGATTAGATTTTTATCTGATCTGTATTAATGCTTCATTACAGAAAAGACAGTCTCTGGAAACCAGAAACCACATTATGGCCTTGCCGTCATCTTACCCAGTAGAGCTGTTGGGCCTGCTGCTGAAGTGTCTCCTCTTTAAGCTGATAGATGAGATCTACCTGTTCATACAGCCACACCTCACGGCTTCGAAGGCATTCCAGGTGGCGGCTTATGCAGCTGTGAATCTGGGCTTTGACCTAGGAAACATAAATATGTTAGCTTCACCAAAGAACAGTGTTTCCCAAAGAATGGTAAGGTTCTTAAATTTCTGGGGGTCACAAATCCTTCTGATTATCCAATGATGACATGTATGGAGTACCTCCCCAGAAAAATGCATACATTTAAAATTTTGCCTATAATTTCAGGGTTGAATGTTCCAAAGCCCACCCATCGAACAATCAAAGCCCCATGGACCCAGTTTAAGGTTTTCAGCCATAAAAGCATCTTTAAGCTCTAAAACCCTCAATACCCTTCCTTCTAAGAGGATAAGGTTTATTTTTGGGTGTCCTAAAGAAGTCAAAAGAAAATACAAGGATATGTCATGTAATACTGATTCCCCTATGTTTTCCACATAATTTGAAAACCTATAGTTTTATAAATTCATCAGTGGAATAAGACAAGAATGTAACTAGCTAGCCCTTATCTCTTTTCTCACCCTACGAATAAGCAACACATTTACAGCAGACCAATTTTGTGAAGAGATGAACCACTACGTGTCAACAGCCAGAGGACTATTAGGGTAGACAGTTTACTTAAAATTATTAACTAAATGTTTCTGGAAGTACAAACAGTGATGCAAAAGAGGGATAAATACAAAAATCCTATGGAAGAAAATCTTAATGGCTCTATTATTTATGATTTATCCATGAGAATTATCCATGAGAATCCACATAAGGAACTATATTTCAAAACACCTTTTCAGGTATAGTAAAATAGTATTTCAGTCATGTAATACTTGGTCTACCAATTCACCAACAGAATGCTGTTAGGCCAATAGAAGGAACAGATTTCATCTTGGCCTGCTCTTAACAACTAACTCATTTACAGAATCATGCCATGCCAATACCAAATTAAAAGACAGCAGGGGATGTGGAAATGCCATCCTTTGTGCACCAGGAACACAACTGACCAGTTCAATGGCTGAGCTCATTCATTTTGCTACTTTTTAGTTGATGGCAGTGCTTGGCACAGGCACCACAGAGAGGAGCAATCAAAAATGCAGGCTAAACTGAACTCTGTAAGGTGGTACAAGAATTTCTAGATTCTTCTAACATCTGCTCCATTTCCCCTTTGGAATCAAAGGCACCAAACATTTCAGGCGGATAATGCAAGGCATGGGATAAAAACTTTTTGGTTTGGAGAAGCCAATCCTTGGCTATGCTCTAACTAGACCTGTGCTAAGAGTTCAGACAAGGGAAAAGAAAAGCATACATCACACCTCTCGCAAGTTATCTTTAATTTGCTGCTCAGCCCGGAGAACTCCACCAATAGCAAGCTCCAAGTCCCTCCGTGCATCACAACACCTCAAAAGGGGTTCTCTATTAGTGGAGCAGCCACTCTGGTCCTGTGAGGTACTCATTCTGCACCTTGTTCCTTTAAAAAAAAAAAATCCAAATTACACTATAATTACAACCAAACACCTTGCAATCATTCCCCCAACCAACTCCCAGTTACTATTCATGACTATTTAACATTACTTCCAACATAGGACCTGGCACACAGCATACCCTTAATATATATAACCTGTCTATCCGCCGCACCACCCCCCTCCCCTGACCACGACTGTCATCCTTCCCTATCTATCCTGGATAAATCTAAAATCAGAGATGGTTTCTAAATACTGATAAAAAGAAGGTCGTGATCACAGTAGCCCAGCATGGATTCACTAGGCCCTGTGAATGCATGGGCTTAGATGGATTCCAAGTAATTTTTTTTACTTAGAATCCAAAGTTACTTCTTTCTTGGGTAGTTTTACTAAACTGGCCCGTCAAGTCAATGCTGTAGACATGATATATTTGGACAACAGTAAGACCTGTGACAAGGTT
The DNA here is from genome assembly GCF_019320065.1 of Cervus canadensis. Lineage (NCBI taxonomy): Eukaryota > Metazoa > Chordata > Mammalia > Artiodactyla > Cervidae > Cervus > Cervus canadensis. The sequence goes on along the minus strand of NC_057393.1, from coordinate 56,214,454 downwards.
GTATACTACCTTTGTGGACAAAGTAAACATGGGCAAAACAGGACAACTAAATTGAATCATAAAATTATGTTTTACAAAGTACTCAAAAGATAATGGATTAAAACCAGTCTGTTAAGTTTTTAGAGGTATGCCCCTGTTTTCCCCAGTTACTCAACAGTTGCCTCTAATTGCCTGGATGAAAACATAGAAGACATTAAAGCTGGAGATAACATGGGGCTATGACAAAAACAGATTTCAAGACAAGCTCTACAGAGCTGTTAAATCTTGTAAAGCAAAATGCACTTTTGTTTTTACTTGAATGGGGGAGGCCAAAATGGAAAACAGTGTATTTCAAAGAATGGAGATTTTTTTTTTAATTTATTTTTTATTGATGGACAATTGCTTTACAGAATTTTTTCTGTCAAACCTCAACACGAATCCGCCGTAGGTATACATATATCCCCTCCCTTTTGAACCTCCCTCCCACCTCCCTCCCCACCCCACCCCTCTAGGTTGATGCAGAGCCCCTGTTTGAGTTTCCTGAGCCACACAGCAAATTCCCGCTGGCTATCTATTTTACATACGGCAATGTAAGTTTCCATGTTACTCCTCCCATACATGTCACCCCTCCTCCCCTCTCCCCAAGTCCATAAGTGTATTCTCTATGTCTGTTTCTCCATTGTTGCCCCTGTAAATAGATTCTTCAGTACCATTTTTCTAGATTTCCGTATACATGCATTAGGATACGGTATTTATAAAAGAATGGAGATTTTTAATTGAAAGCAAGCTTTATGTGAGTTAGCAGCACACTGGATCTCAAGGAAAAAATTACTTACTATATGACTACATTTACCGAAAGCATAGCATTTGCCACAGGACTAATCTGTTCCACGTTTATTAGACTAATTTTGAAATTTCTCTCTGAATAACAAACTTCAGAAACAGGCACTTAGGGAAAAAAAAAGAGGGGGGGCCTCAAAACCGTGAAAAATTTCTCCAGGAAGACAGGCTGTTTAGTCTAGATAAGAGAAGTCTCTGGGACAACAAGATTACTATTCTGGAATATGTGGAGACCTGTTAAATAAAATTAGCCTTGTTCAGAATGACCCAAAAGGAGTAGAGAAGGACTAATAGCAGATATCTGAGGCAACACATATAAGAAATTCCCTAACAATCCTGAAGGAAACGACCTTGCAGAGAAGCCAGCCAGCTCTCAGGTGAACAGCAGTCTACCCGGAGCAGAGCCCTGCAAACGGCTGACGGCTCCTGTGAGACGCAAGGAACTCTGGCCTCCCCTGCATCTTCAAGCGGAAGTTTAGCGCCAGGTGGCTGGTTAGCTAGAACCTGAGAAGGGCCAAATGCAGCAAGATTCCCCATCCTCAGAAACAAGGCAATGGGAGGAAGAAATTCAGTAGGCTCACTTCTGACCACCTCAGCAAAAGAGATTCACATTCACGAACTAGATTTACTAAAAATAACAGAAAGATTCAGGAAATTTTCTAACTTCCCCCTGCTATTTTGTTGCCACAGTCTGGTTCCCTATAATCATCTCTGAAAATGGAAGGGCTTCATTAACTGGATTCGACAGGAATCCCCTTGGAGATTTTTTTACCCCTTAAAACACTAGCTGTAGCTACTTTGCTGCTTTCATTTTCACACTGTAAGCGGCCCTGTTTTAAACACACCCATTAGTGTACACTCAGAGCACACAGTAGGAACCTGCCAAATGTGGGTAGAATGCTGGCTCATATTCAGAGAGCAGAATGTCACCTCATTACCACAAGTTGCTTTACTTTGCACGTAAGTTACATGCAAAGCATATTCAGCTTTCAAATATACTAAACAACTTTCACCTTTGCCTAATTTCCCACTCTTAGTTCCTTACCATTTGTGTAGAATGCCACAATGTCTAGCAAAGTGTAAATTTTAAGCAGTGACATTAAATTAAAATGTTGCTTCACAATGTTAAAAAACCCCATAGCTCTAGATCATGTGGGAAACAAATTCAAATGCATACAATGCAGAAAAGTAGGTCTTCTCAAAGCAATCACAAATACTACACCTTGCCTAACAAGAATAGAATATGGCAAAAATACACAAATTGGATTTTCGCCTTATTAGCTATGGATACAAATTAGGATGAGATTTTAAAGTTATAAAACTGATTCTTTGCCACATATTTACCCACCTTGTTTTCAAAATAAAATGAGCATTATCCTTCAAAACAGTCACCTGGTTAGAGTAAGAGTCTTTAAAAACCTGTTTCAAAAAAAACAAACAAACCTGTTTCATTCTCTTACACCCAACCCAGAGATGTCTGTCTCTTTGCTGCCCTTGGCTCTGACCCTCCTCCTTCCTGTGGAGCAGTCACGGGGTAGTCAGCTTCCATAGCCTAGATCCCAAGAAAGAAGCTGTGCAAAGGTTTGTCTTCTTGTACTGCAGTGAGGAGGAAACCCTCAGAGCTGAAATCAACAACTCTACCACACAGGTCAATTCAAACCACAGTAAGGTGAAGCCAGAGCTAGATTCCTGAACTGTCACATTCAAAGACACTTGTATGAGTTATCTTAAGTCCACAGGGTCAATTTCAACAATTTATTTGTTTCAGGTTGGAGAGCCAGTGTAGCAAGTGTGATGTTGAAGAGATTACTCTGAAGCTTGAGAAACCAGAATTCCAGTTACATCTGCAACCTTGAGACCCATGAGCTAGTTACTTAACCTCTCTGGACCACAATTTCTCTAGAAAAATGGAGACAACAGTAGCTATTAATACAAAGTGCTGCAATAAAGATAAACTGAGATAATATCTGCCTATAGGCACTTAACCCAAGCCCTGCACTTTTTAACCTTTGGTTGCTTCTGTAATTAGGTTTAGCTGAGTTAATAGGGACCTTCAGAATCTCTACCTTTGGACTGTAGAAAGAAGCACTGAAACTAGAAAAGGCTCTCAAGTGACAATGCTCTGACTCAGAATCAATTAGCCATTAATTAATGCTATGATCTTGAACCATTTGCCCTTTTTGAACCTAATGTTCTAATTAACAAGTGAAGATAACAATATCTACCTCAGAGACTTAGCGGTCAGGGTGTGGTACTTGTTTAATCAACATAGCTCTCCATCTACTCGCTCACTATATAACATAGCAAAACCTAAGTTGTTTTTATGGCAAAAACTCAGTGGTCTAAACCCTCCAGTATATTAATATACGAAGTATACACACACTTCTCTGCCCTACTACCTTCAAAAGAGGATTGACTTTAAAAAAAAAAGTATTGCCTTAAATGTGTGGGGTGTTTTTGTTTGAGACAAGTTAAAAGTTTAAGTGCTTTCCAAAACGTCCCTGCCTCTAGGATTTCTGTTCGAGGTTTTGGGGAAGGAGAGAGATCATGGGAGAAATACACACATTCCTCACATAAATAAAGCTCCAGGAAAAACATAGAGCTTTCCTCAAAGTAGGCTCCGCCACTCGGGCGGCCCACTAGGCCCTCCTGCTGCCAGAGGAACCCCCAAGCCCTTCTCCCTCAAGATTCCGTCAAGGGCTGCCTTTGTGGCTCAGCTGGTAAAGAATCTGCCCGCAATGTGGGAGACCTGGGTTCGATCCCTGGGTTGGGAAGCTCCCCTGGAGAAGGGAAAGGCTACCCACTCCAGTATTCTGGCCTGGAGAACGCCATGGACTGTATAGTCCGTGGGGTCGCAGAGTCTCAGACACAACTGAGCAACTTTCATTTTCTTTCCTCGAAGAGTTCCACAAACTATATATGCCATATTTGCACAATACTCTGCACAAATCTAGTTATGAAATCCAAAGGACAGGGAACAATAATTGAGCAACTAAACCGCAAATGAAGCTAAGTGCTTGTCATATGGTTTAACCATAAAATTTCCAAAGAGCTAGAACCCTCTTGTGACCAATACTAAACACAATTTAAAATTAGAAAAACCTTAGGCATCTCTGTGGTAGACTACTCTCATTACACTGATGATGCCACAAAGACCCAGAGTGTTTAAATGACCTATCTAAAGGGTCACCACAGCCGTAACATGAAGACTTGGGTTTAGAACTAGGGTTCCTAGGGTGAAGTCCTGAATTCTCTCCTGACCAGTTTGTTCTTCCTTAGTGCATCACCCATATATTCTTTTTATTTGCCAACAGGAGGTTAAAATCAACATTCCAATGGGTTACTACTGGAACACCTTCCATTAAGACTCTCAGTCTATTCATAATCCTCAAAAAAACCAATTTTTCATAACCTTCTTCCTTAGATAATGCTAACAAAAATAAACAACATGTCATGACAGGCTCAGAATAACCAAAACACTTCCAAGTATGAAAGACAGGAACAAGAGCCCTGGGATCTTACCTCACATCTTATCACAACCACTCTGCATCCTCTGTCTAAAAGAAGGTTTGTATCATTTCTAACTGCACCTTCCAGGTCTCACTGACTCCTTCCCAAATGCTCTCCTCTCCAAAAAGATGTCCATTTTTCACTTATATTCCTAGCATCTAAATCATTGCTAAAAGACCCATAAGGTACTTATTATATTCTATGAATTACTAAATTAGAATACTAATGGTCCATTTGGTTATCTCTGATGAGACAACATATATCAGAATATTTGTACAAATTTTCAAGAAAAAAATTTACACTAATAGTCCACATGCAATTTTACCGTGACACATTTCTTAATGGGTTCTTTCTTCCGTCAGTTTTTAAAGCTAAAGGTTTGTTTTTTTAGTATCACAAATCATTAACTCAAGGTTATATATACGTATCGCATCCTAGCCCACAGTTTCTGAAATTCAGGATGAATCTCCGTTAATTTTTTAAAGCATGTAAATAAAGGTTAACGCCTGAAGAAACGCACAAAATAAGGGAATTACAATTCACGACAGCATATTTTAAGATCATTTAACACTTCAGACCTTACTGCACTCAGATCTGTCCACCTATATACATGTAACTATAAGCAACCAATTCCAGCACATCAACTTTCCAAAGCAAAAACTGAAAACGAACCACAATATTAGTCATTACCATCTAATGCTAAGTACGGCGTTTCTAGTTCAAAAGCAACAGTGACACATGCGACCTTCCAGGCTCCCCAACACTTTCTAGGAGCACAGTTGCCCAAAAAAGCCTGCGTCTGTTCCTCCCAGGAAGCCGCAGCCGCGTGTTCACTGTTTCAGAGCAGGTACCGGTACCGATCAGCACGCATGCGCACAGCAGAGACCTTTCCCGGCCCACCCAGGGAAGCCCATCCAGAGGGCACCCGTTGCGGCCCTGGGCTGCCGGACATACCTCCTCTCAAGCTAGGCCCCGGCGCGCGAGCTGCCCAGCAAGCAGGACGCTGCTTTATCAGGGACAGGGGTGAGAAAGGTTCCTGGGCCCGCAGACAGCGCCCCGCCCCGCCAGCGCGTCTGGCAGCGCCCCACGGGCGGGCGGGAGCGCGCACGTCGGGCGCAGGGCGGGGCCGGAGGCTCCGCCCACTCGGGAGGCCCCCTGGGTCCCCTCCGCTGCCCGAGGAGGCCCCACCCCACTCCCGCCCCGCCTCCCTCAAGACTCTTGGTTCCGAGTCGCTTGGGCGCCACCGCCACCGGCCACTCCGGGAGAAGCCAGCCGGCAGAGCCTCGAGAGACACCAGGGGGCTCCTCTCCAGCCTCTCTGCGGTCCACCTGCTCCTCCATTTAGCCTCTGTGTCCACCCTGATCCACACCCCAAATCGTCAAGACGTCTTTAAGGATTTTGCTGCTAATCACTACAAAGAAATAACAAACGTGGGTCAGTAAGGTTTCCGAAGTTGTTATTAGAATGTTCTGGCAGTAGTTCGTGACTCCCTCTGAGATCACCACTGTCAGCCTAGCTGAAGTTCAGGTCTCGGCTTTTGTTTCAGGCTCTGACATTTCCTCACATCTGTGACATACCTCTACCTGTACCCCGCTGTCCCTCTGTCTCTCAAACACACTCCCACATGGCCTCAGTCCACTTCTGCATTTAATGCTCATAGATGCTTTTCATTCAACAAATTGACTGAGCACCAACCAGATGCAAAGCTCTATTCTAGGTGCTGGGAAGACAGTAGTGAAATAAAAGCCCTACCTGGAGAGTCAGTAATACGGAGTAGTTGAGAGAATGAACTCTGGAGCTACACCATTTGGGTACAAAACCTGGCTCTGTCATTTAGATGCTCTGTAACCTTAGGCAAGTCACTTAACCAATCTATGCCTCAGTTTCCCCATCTGTAAAATGAGGACAATAATAATGGGTCAACTCAATGCGAATTCTATGAATTGGTACATAAAAAAGTGTTTAGATGAACATTGGGGTGCACGTGTCTCTTTCAGATCTGGTTTCCTCAGTGTGTATGCCTAGGAGTGGGATTGCTGGGTCATATGGCAGTTCTACTTCCAGTTTTTTAAGGAATCTCCACACTGTTCTCCATAGCGGCTGTACTAGTGTGCATTCCCCCAACAGTGTAAGAGGGTTCCCTTTTCTCCACAGCCTCTCCAGCATTTATTGCTTGTAGACTTTTGGATAGCAGCCATCCTGACTGGCGTGTAATGGTACCTTATTGAGGTTTTGATTAGCATTTCTTTGATAATGAGTGATGTTGAGTGTCTTTTCATGTGTTTGTTAGCCATCTGTATGTCTTCTTTGGAGAAATATCTGTTTAGATCTTTCGCCCATTTTTTGATTGGGTCATTTATTTGTCTGGAATTGAGCTGCAGGAGTTGCTTGTATATTTTTGAGATTAATCCTTTGTCTGTTTCTTCATTTGCTATTATTTTCTCCCAATCTGAGGGCTGTCTTTTCACCTTACTTATAGTTTCCTTTGTAGTGCAAAAGCTTTTAAGTTTCATTAGGTCCCATTTGTTTAGTTTTGCTTTTATTTCCAATATTCTGGGAGGTGGGTCATAGAGGATCCTGCTGTGATTTATGTCAGAGAGTGTTTTGCCTATGTTCTCCTCTAGGAGTTTTATAGTTTCTGGTCTTACATTTTAGATGTTTAATCCATTTTGAGTTTATTTTTGTGTATGGTGTTAGAAAGTGTTCTAGTTTCATTCTTTTACAAATGGTTGACCAGTTTTCCCAGCACCACTGTTTATAATAGCCAGGACATGGAAGCAACCTAGATGCCCATCAGCAGACGAATGGATAAGGAAGCTGTGGTACATATACACTATGGAATATTACTCAGCCATTAAAAAGAATTCATCTGAATCAGTTCTAATGAGATGGATGAAACTGGAGCCCATTATATAGAGTGAAGTAAGCCAGAAAGATAAACACCAATAGAGTATACTAACGCATATATATGGAATTTAAAAAGATGGTAACGATAACCCTATATGCAAAACAGAAAAAGAGACACAGATGTACAGAACAGACTTTTAGACTCTATGGGAGAAGGCAAGGGTGGGATGTTCTGAGAGAACAGCATTGAAACAAGTATACTATCAAGGGTGAAACAGATCACCAGCCCAGGTTGGATGCATGAGACAAGTGCTCGGGGCTGGTGTGCTGGGAAGACCCAGAGGGATGGGATGGAGAGGGAGGTGGGAGGGGGGATCGGGATGGGGAACACATGTAAATCCATAGCTGATTCATGTCAATGTATGGCAAAAACCACTACAATATTGTAAAGTAATTAGCCTCCAACTAATAAAAACAAATGGAAAAAAATAAATAAAGAGAAAAAAATGTTTAGGACAGTACCTGGCACATAATAAGTGCTTCCTGTCTGATGATTATAATGCTCATGGTACTCTAGTTTGATGTCCTTTTCTCTGAAGATAATCCTTATAGTCTGCATATCCAATCAGGTCGAAGACAAAATTCTATACAGCCTTGTCACACCTTTTAAATCAATTATTTTTACTGTAAAATATGAATTCTCATCAGGCTGCATAACTTATATGCAGGGTATATCATGCAAAATGCCAGGCTGGATGAAGCACAAGCTGGAATCAAGACTGCCAGGAGAAATAACAATAACCTCAGATATGCAGATGACACCATCCTTATGGCAGAAAGTGTAGAGGAACTAAAGAGCCTCTTGATGAAAGTGAAAGAGGAGAGTGAAAAAGTTGGCTTAAAATTCAACATTCAAAAAAAAAAAAAAAACTCAACATTCAAAAAAAAACAACAACACTCAACATTCAAAAAACTAAGATCATGACATCCAGTTCCATCATTTCATGGCAAATAGATGAGGAAACAATGGAAACAGTGACAGACTTTATTTTCTTGGGCTCCAAAATCACTGCAGATGGTGACTGCAGCCATGAAATTAAAAGACGCTTGCTCCTTGGAAGAAAAGCTATGACCAACCTAGACAGCATATTAAAAAGCAGAGACATTACTTTGCCAACAAAAGTCTGTCTAGTCAAAGCTATGGTTTTTCCAGTAGTCATGTATGGATGTGAGAGTTGGACTATAAAGAAGACAGAGCGCTGAAGAATTGATGCTTTTGAACTGTGGTGTTGGAGAAGACTCTTGAGAGGCCCTTGGACTGCAAGGAGATCCAACCAGTCCATCCTAAAGGAAATCAGTCCTGAGTATTCACTGGAAGGACTGATGCTGAAGCTGAAACTCCAATACTTTGGCCACCTGATGTGAAGAACTAACTCACTGGAAAAGACCCTGATGCTGGGAAAGATTGAAGGCAGGAGGAGAAGGGGATGACAGAGCATGAGATGGTTGGATGGCATCACTGACTCAACGGACATTGAGTCTGAGCAAGCTCCGGGAGTTGGTGACGGACAGGGAAGCCTGGAGTGCTGCAGTCCATGGGGTCGCAAAGAGTCAGACACAACTGAGCGACTGAACTGACTGACTCATCTATGCACATGAAGCCACTTTCATAACAGTGAAGAGTAAAGGGAAACCACTTGACAAAAAGCAAAGGCCAGTGAACACTATCAACCTCAATTAAGCATCCCTCAGATTTCAGATGAACAGAATCTATGGACGTGCCTGCTTCATCTGTGATGCACACAGTTTCTGGGGTCCCATGTCAGTCATTCACTACCAAAATTAGTGAGGAAACAATTTCTCTCTTAATTCAAAATATCTTCACTGGATAGCATATTTTGTGAAGATACAAATAAAGCTAGACATACCTCTGAATGATTAAAGTTAAAATTTGATAGCCCTTTGTACTTTAAGTCAACAGCTAGAAAGAAGCAATTCTCTGTATTTTACAGCAATTTTCTGTAAAAATATGACTAATGTCAAGAACTTTCATCTCTCTTATATGCCCCTAAAGATAGTTACAATGTGAATACAATAGGAAATTTGTTGACCGCCACCTACATAACCAGTGGTCTCTATGCCCTCTCTACCAGATCCTGACCAATGCCTGCTCTCCTTCACTTGAACTGAGCTACACAGTTACTGAGAGTCAGTGTTATTCTGTTTATGACAGCTTTAATTGTTACTATAATGAAGTGACTAAAGAGCATACAAATGCAAAGACTGGAGAGAGAAAAAAATAATAAAAATCTAAACAAATTCCACATTCAGACTTTGCAGGTAGCTTTTTACTTCCTTAAGCTTTGTTATTTGCCCTTGCATATTTATGAAATGTTTAGGTTCTAAAGGGGAAAAAGTCATAAGACATTTTACCTCTCTTCTGTTTCAAGATTTCTTCGCTGTCTCCCAACAAGAGAACCATCTATTTCCTAATGTATTAGTAGATCATCTCATTTAAAGAGCATAAACTACAACTGTCCAATGGTTTCCCACCTGCCTACAGGATAAAGTCCAAATTTCTCTAATAAAGTTCTGAGCCTTCTGACTTCAGCCTGATTCTCCTGCTATCTCCCCAGAGCAGCCCTCACATCGTGATCTTCTGGACAGCAGTTTCTCATGCACAGACCTGGCTGGTTCATCTTGTCCAGTCTGGCTCTCCTAGCTCTCTCTGCCAGCAATGCCAGATCCCTCCCTTCTCCCCACCTGTCTGCTTTTCTGACTATACTTAAGTCAGAAAAGCATAGTCACCACTATTAAGCCTTTTCTGACCAAGCATCCCATTTTGCAATAGTTTTAACCTATAGAGGCTTCCCTGGTGGCTCAGATGGTAAAGAATCCGCCTGCCATGCAGGAGACCCAGGTTCAATCTCTGGGTCGGGAAGATCCCCTGGAGAAGGGAATGGCAACCCACTCCAGTATTCCTGCCTGGAGAATTCCATGGACAGAGGAGTCCATGGGGTCGCAAAGAGTCAGACACGAGTCAATGACTAACATACACAATAGAGTTAGCTGCTGCCTCCTCTGGGCTCAGTGTAATATGTGTAAGTTTCCAGTATGACACCTATAACACATGTTATCCTTACTGTTACATGTCTGCCTCCTTAGTCTGAGAGGTCCCTGAGAGAAGGGACCATGTATTGTTGGCTTGGTATCAGTATCATGGCGTTACCAACCCCCCTTCATATTCCATGTGCTCTATTGAACTGACCTAAAAAGAATGGTGTCCCTGGAGTTGTGCAGTGCTGTAACCCTCAACTCAACAGAGGCTTAATACATATTTAATAAACGGATGGATGACTAAATGAGAAATGAATGCTCAGTTTCAGACCAGCCACAGTAAGTATGGTAGAGTTCTGCTTTAAACATAAGTAGTCAACTTGATGTCCCATTCAGAAAGGTTTTTCAGAAGTGGAAATGTTTCTATCATAACTGTTACTTTCCGTTTTCTTTCAAACAAGACAAAACTAGCAAGGATACTGCTACTGAAACTATGATTTCAGGCTAGGCTCTGATATAAAATGCCTTTCCTAATGCCAGAACCATCAAAGCCCAACTATACAGATTCACAAGCACTAGCTGATATGTGAGTTAAAGATGAAACAGTAACTGTGTTTACAGCCATCTCTGGATTTTTTTTTTCTCTGATTTTACAGTACCACAGAAATTCCAGCCTACATCACAGAAGTTTCGTAAGCTTTCAGAACTAGGGCTGTACCCTATCTTCAACTAGAAACTTCTTGCCATAATATAGGAAAAGATGTTATTTATCTATCATCACAGTAATAATATAATTTATCCCTAATTTTATATAGTAAATATCTTGTGGTTTTCCTGACAGAAACAAGCAAATGATAAAATATTTTCCCTCCTCTGAAGCCTAGAGGTCTAGAAATAATGCCAAACTAAAACTCAAAATATCCCCAAGATCATTTTCTTATGAAATCTGTAATTGTTCAAGTATCAAGAGACTTAACTTCCTGTCTATGACCAACTGACAAGCAAAAACTTTTTAACCTATTTTGCCAGTTATTCACTCCTTCACTGAACCAAACTGTCATGTTTCTAGAGGACTCAAGACGATGCTAGCTGAAAGGAATATTTAGTCCCAAACATACACTCAGCCTCAAAACAGAATATCTTGATTTCATTGCATAATCAAGCCAAGTAAAATCAGGGATGACAAGAGAATCAGGGATGGCTAAGAGAGTCAGAATGAAGCATTCATGCCACAAATTTGTTGTTGTTGTTGTTTTAAAGGGACCCTCAAGATAACCTTTTGTTGACTTGCCAGTGAATATTTAATTCAAAGGGTAAGGATGACATGCCAGGATTTCAGGTAATGGTAGACTAGGTGGGAAGTTCACAAATTATGACTGTAATATTAGGATTTAGCAAGCAAAGAATACAAGCTGAGAAGGACCATATGGCTGCTTCTCTAACTGACAAGCAGAGAAACACTACTAAAACAATTCACCAGAGCAGAAGTGGTCAACCGGGCCCCCTTATCAGCTCAGGCCATCTGCATTGCTTGCATCTTCTATGTGCAACAATGTGTTTAGACATACCTATATTGAAAACAAAGCCAAAATAAAAACTGATAGAAAAATTTTAAGTGGGCCAAAGTCAGCAAAAAGAGTAGTAAAACTGCCACAGCAATCTATAGTTCCTTCATGAAACTGAATTTAACCCCGTACATACATACTGGTTGGTTCCTTGTAACAATCACTTAAGACTTGCAAGTTAACTAGTACATATACAGAGACACTGAATTCACTGATTTCAGTAACACTCAGAAAATGCTCTCTGATCTAGCAGCACATGCCACTGTGTATCCCTCATAGAAACACGTCTTGGTTCTCTGAGACTTGGTATACTTTTTTGGAAAGAGTCAAAGATTAATACATGCAATCATTAATATGTGTATGGTATACATGTATTGTAATACATTATTACAAAGTAACACATTAATACATGTAATTAATATATGATAAAGCATTCAGAATAGTCTCGGATTACTTCTGGTAAGAGAATGGGTATACTAATAAAGGAAGACATTTTTTGTAGTTCATCAGTTAAATAAGTCACCCTCATCTGTCTCCAGGATTCCTGCAGAAACCTCATTACCTCTGCCCACTTCTCCCCTCCTCTTAGCCCACTCATCCCTGCCACAATGGCCTTTTTGCTGCTCCGCCAGCATACCAGGAATGCCTCAGGGCACTTGCATTTTCCTCCAGATATCTGTGCCTGCTCCTCTTCCTAGTGTCATCTTCCTTATTATCCTATATAAAATAAGTCTTCCTTCCACACACTTCCCCTTAATATATTTTAAATTATCTCCATAGTATTTATCACAATCTGACACAGAGAAACCATTTATTTTCTGATCCCACTTCAGAAAACAACACTAGAAGGTACATTCCCCACAGACAGAGGCTATCTTTTTGTTCACTGTTACACAGAGGTGCTCAGTAAATAGTTGCTGGAGGAATGGATTCAGTAACTATTTAATATATCTATGAAGCAAGACTTTTTTTTAACACATCATCTCATTTAGTCCTCACAAAACTTTAAGGTACCTACATATTACAAATACAATTTTTAAAACAGGGAAACTAAGGCTTGACAAGGTTAGATGTATTACCTACAGTCACAGGCTTCCAAGTAAAAGAACTAAGATTTAATCCAAGATCTGAGCCTGTGTTCTCCAACCACACAATGGATGGTGAAGGGATCATTTAAGTGTTAAGATTTTACTGTTATTTTTCTTACTCATTCTACAAATATTTACTGTCTAAGCTGACACATACTGTGATAGTCCCTAGGGACACAATGGCAAACTTGGCATCTAGAGGAAAATTTATGCCACTGAGTCACCAAAAACTAAGAAAATAAGAAAACTTTGAAATCAGAGACTGAGATTTACAAGTTCAGCAGTCGCAACAATGACTGCTCTGAATGCCTTCAAGTATGCTAACACTTACTCTGGGAAGGAAATTATCATAAAATTCTAGCCAAGAAGCTAGTGGGGGAGGAATCTGTATCAGAATCACCTGTGCAGTGTTATGAAACCCCTACAGAGGCTCCTGAGATTCTGGCACAGCTAAACTGACTTTAAGTAAAATGGCGGTGGGATAGGGAGTCATATCTAATTCTAAAATAAGATATCTCCTCCCTCTTAGAGAATCACATCTTCCTTTCCCTACATGGCTCACCATGCTTGTCCACTTTTAAAATACCTATTTGCCCAAAATAAGGTAATTGGAGAAGTTAATTTTAACACAAAACACATTATAAAACTTGAGGATTTTCCCTAGGGACCCAAGAACAATAGAAAAGGAGGGAGAAATAAAATGTAAGATATGTTACCCTGCTAGACTTTACATATATCATCTCACTTAACAAATCTGCAAACTAGCAAACCTTCAAAGAGCAAAGCAAGTGACTTGCCTCAAGGTACATGCACCACACTCCCAACTCCACTGTAGCATTTGAGTGAGTCTTCCTCAAAGACTCTGAGGTTCTTTAAAGTTCAGAAATGTCACACTAGTACCCCCGTGCAGAAATGAGTCAACTATGATTACCTGCGCCAACCCCATCCAGAAGTAACTCAACAGTCCCTACAAATATATGTCCATATTACCAACTGGGTAGTGGAAACAGTTGTGGTACAAGGAACCTTACCCTGATTAGAAAACAACACAAAACAGTATGGCGAAAAAAGCTCTGCCTCTGGCGTCAAGTATTACTCTCCGCCTTCTGCCATTCTTGATCTCACCATCCCATGTTATACCACGTGGCACTTAAGCTTATTGACACGATTATTGTTCCTGCTCCAATTATTTAGTTCCATGAAAATAAGGACTATGCCCATATTTTTTTTCAGTGTCATATCCTCAACACCCTGAACATACAGGTGCTGAATTAAACAACTGTTGGTGGAGTGAAGCAATGGACTAACAAGCGTCGCTTTTCTCGTATGTAAAAAGGAGATAAGGGAGCCACCTCTCAGGGTTTTGGAGAGAATTACAAGCACTTTACCGTAAGTTACGCTGGGTTGGCGGGTAGAGGGCCGAAAAAAATGACGGTCTGTCTGTTTCCACCCAACAGGCTAGGAATGTATATACTCTGGGACCGTTCGGGAAAACAGGCCCCTCCTCGCTCCAAGAGACTTCGGCGAGAGCGAGCAAAAACTTGGAGCTGTCACATGCGGGGCTGGGGGGAAGGCGGAAGGGCAGGCTGGCGTTGGTGGTTCCCCGGCCAAGTGTGTCCAAGGACGAAGAAAGAAGGACAGGCTGGGCAGGAAGAAAGAGGTGACCCCTCAGGCCGAGAGTAAAGGGTCAGAGAAAGGAGGGCAAGCCCAGGCCGGCGGGCAGGTAGAAGGTCGCCCTCTGGGCAGGCAAGTCTAGGCAGATGCTGGCCTCCAAAAGCAGGCCCAGACAAGCCCGGGTCGGGCCGAAAAACGGCCACGGCGCCTCAGACCCTCCCGCGTCATGAGAACGGAAGGAGGCCCTCCCGCCCCGCTGGCCACTCCGGTTCTTACCACCTCCGAGTATCGCTCCGGACGTTCAGCAGAGACCTTCACCAAGCCGCCGCCAGACACACGCCGAGGGCCCAAAGGTAGAGTTCTCGCGAGAACACAACCTTCCTCCCACGCCTCATACCACACGTTTGACAGTCTCGCGAGATCTCAAGTCCGGGTCAGCCCAAGGTTCTCGCCTGCCCTCCAGAGGGATCAGAGGGACGGTGCACAAGTTTTCCTGCGCCCCTGATCAGTCTTTTTGCCAGTTTAATAGATAAGGTTAAATGAAAGAAACGTTTGTTGAAGGCAAGTTCTGAAAGGAGGACTATCCTAAGTGATTTTCTCATACCAGATGTCCTCACAAGGTGCATATTATTTAACTTTAACGCACAGATGCAAAATTAAATGTCAGAAGACACAAAAGGACAAAATATGGTTCCATTTACATAAGATACCTACAGAAAAATAGAATAATGGTTTGCCAGACTTGGAGAGGGGGAATTATTTTCATGGATACAAAGTTTCTGTTTAGATAATGGGAAATTCTGGATATGCGGTGTGATGATGATTGCACAGCCATGTCAATGTGCTTAATACCACACAACTGCACCCCAAAATGGCCAAAATGGTAAATTTTAGGTTATGTGTATTTTGCCACAGTTTTTTAAAATTCAATAAATAAATGTCAGAGCCCTATTCCAAACTACACTATCTGACTGCAAAGCATTTGTTTGTACCATATCACACACCACACAATTTTCTACACTCCGTATTCTACCACTCTGTTTGCACCACCACCACACACCTCCCCTCACAATTTGACATTATCCACATTGGAATTTTATTTGTTTGTTTGTTTATTACCAGATGTTAAAATAAGGATCTTTGTCTTGGTTTTGAAGAAGTCCCCAATACTATTATAGCTGCTAACCTGCTCCTCAGATTTCCCAGAAAGATGGAAAGCCATCTGAGTAGGATTTGCAAAGGAAATGATTTTGACAGAGCTTTGTGCAACTCACCCAAGAATGATAAGGGGCAAGGCTATCTCAGCAGAAGGCAACAGGAAACAAATGCAGAAGCTAAAAGGGCTGTCATGAAGGGAATTGGAAGGGGATGTTGTTGTTGTCACTAAATTGTGTCCAACTCTTTGTGACCCCACGGACTGTAGGTGGCCAGCCTCCTTTGTCCATTGGATTGCCCAGGCAAGAATACTGGAGTGGGTTGCCATTTTTTTTTCCAGGGGATCTTCCCAACCCAGGCTTGAACCCGTGTCTCCTGCATTGCAGACAGATTCTTTATCATCTGAGTTACCAGAGAAACCAAATTGGAAAGGGAGCTATGGAGAAAGAGGAGCAGGAGGGAATGTCTAAGAAGCCCATGAAAGGCCCATGAAAAAGTAAATCATCTTAAACACTGTCAGGCAGATGAAGCCAAAATGGCATCATACTCTTAATGTTGCTGTCCCTCATTCCTTTTCGATTCAGATGAAGATTCTGGATTACTATTTTTTTTTTTTTGCAACTAAAAGTGACCAAGGGATTTTTTTAAAAAAATTATCTTATGGTGACCAAGATCTAGGACCTACCGAGATTGCTCAACTAGTCCACATAGTATGTTTGCTTAGATGGGGTGAGGGGCCAGAAGTGAACTAAAGCTCTTTACCAGTTGTCCATGGATTGATCAACAGAGGACTGTTTGCTTGCTTGTGATTTGTCATGTACACACACACCCAACTCTAAGCCACAAGAGAGCAGGGGCCTGGCTCACTACTGTTTCCCCAGGCCCAGAGCACTGCCAGGCACCCAGTAAGGACCTGTTGACTGACGAAATATTCTGTTCACAGAAACAGCAAGAGACAATCAACATTGCCACTGTTTTAAGTTCCTAGGTTTTGAAAACTGATACTGGAGCCCTGTACTGGAAAACTGTACTGGAGCCATTCCTCAACTGCAAGTCAAGACTCCTGGCTTTTTCACACCCCACTGGGCTGCATGTGGTCTTGGAGGCACTTCTTCCAGGTTACCCTTCTCTAACCTCAGGCAAACACGGATGGATATGAGGGACCCAGCAGATGCTCTCTGAAGAACAGGAAGGAAGAATGAACATGAAAACCTCAAAGAAAAGAGGATTTTGTCTTGATTTCATCTCAGAGACATATTTCTTTTTTGAATTGTTCACCAGATAGTGGGACGCTGGGGCAGCAGGGCACAGATTATCAAAAGCAAGAAAGGCAGCAGTGGTCTTCTGAGTAAGGGATACACAATGATCTATTGGAGTGGAGGGAAAATATTATAACTTTTATCAACATTTATTTTTGTTTCCTCCTTTATCTGTTTGCATGCTTTATATTGTGTGTTATATCAATGCATACATAATTTATCAATTAAAAGTATACACATACTCAAGTGTTTGCTTAAAACATTTTTTACTAATAGGTAGGGTTATACAATCAGACTGTTAGAGGCCATAGGAGAATGAAGCCTGATCTGGGAGAACCTGGGGCCCTCCGGGCAGGAAGCTCTGGGCTGATGAAAAGCACATTATAACACCCATGCCTTGACAGTACAGGTCTTTAATGGGTTTTTCTTCTCCAGCACTGTATAGGTGCAGGTCTTCTTGTTGAGGACTGCCTGACACTTGTCTCTGTCATAATCCGTAGGTATAGCTGCACTGTCATTGAGAGAAGAACAACACCTGTTAGAAGGAACAGGATGCCCAGCCTCCCTGGGGGCTAACTTTGAGCTGGAAGCTGCCCAAACTCCAGGTGTCTGGAGTGCCCCTTACCTACATAAGGGATTAACATGTCACCCTCAGAAATCTGCACCCCAATACACAGGGCCTGAACTATGAACACAGACCATCCCTGACATCATGGCTAAATTCCATCCTGCACATGCTGGACCGCAGCGAGTTCCAACAGGCTCAGAGGTCTGGACTCCTCTGAGGCCAGGCAGCTTACTTCAGCCTGACTCTTTTTGTCCTTGCTGCTCAAGAAGTAGCCAGCAGTACTGTTGCTTGAATGTGAGAAGGGAACTGTCGTCCCAACCCTGGCACGGAGGGCCTGTTATGTCAGGAGCTATCTCAGCAACGGGAGCAATGGATCACTTCAGTCAGGGACCATGGAGCCCAGGGAGAAGATGATGAAAACTGGAAAATATCTCCCTGGGGAGAATCCACCCACACATTCAAGGGTGCAAACAATTTTAGGGCTCATTGCCCTCTTGAAACGCACCTATAAACTCCAGATTTAAATTGCCCATCTTCAAAGTGCATACAAAATACAAAATAGCCATCTCCATGGCCTTTATGACAACGTTTCTTCCCACAAAGTGACCTTTGACTTATTTTAACAAAAGAGGACGTTTCAATCCTATTCCCAAAGGGTAATATGGAAACCAAAGGAAACACTGGAAGAAGCTTTTCCCAAGGGTGGGTGACCTGGGTAGTGGGGAGTCCAGAGCAGCCTGGGCCTGGACCACCAACCTGAAGCTCGATTGCTTCTGGGCAGCTTCAGATGTGGACAGTGTCCCCTAAAGAGTGCAATGAGTTAAGAAATTCCCCCAAAGAAAATTTTATCAAAATATGTATCACCAAAAATAAAAAAATTCACAAGAGAAACTTCATAGGCGGTGATATAATTGTAGGAGAAAGGGGTTGAAAACTCTGAGCAGTAGAGAAAATGTGCCGATTTCCTCCATGTGGAGCTCTGTGCTGAGTGAGATAGGCAAGATGGCAGGAAACAGGGAAGGGGCTCTGTGGGCTCTGACTTGAAGTCAGTTTCTATCCCAGGATCGAGGGACATAACTGGTCTAGAGAAGACGTTAAATGTGATTTAAGTTAATGAATTTAAATGAATCTGTGTGTGTGTTAGTAGCTCAGTAGTGTTCAGCTCTTTGTGATCCATGGACTGTTGCCCGAGGCTCCTCTGTCCATGGAACTCTGCAGGCAATAACACTGGAGTGGTTTGCCATTCCTTTCTCTAGATGATCTTCCTGACCCAGGGATCCAACCCATTTCTCTTATGTTTCCTGCATGGCAGGAGGGTTCTTTACTGACTGAGCCACCAGGGTAGCCTGAATTTATATGAAGAATCTCATTTAATTAATTTATTTTTTTGGCCTTACTTCTCATCTTGCAGGATCTTTGTTCGCCAACCAGAAATTGAACCCAGGCCCATGGCAGTGAAAATGCCAAGTCCTAAACACTGAACCACCAGGGAACTCCCTCATTTAATTCTCATATTCACTTAATTATCCCTATTTTATGGTGAGGAAACTGAGTCTCAGAGAGATTAAGAAACTTATACAGGGTCACACAGCTGGTATACAAGGGAATGGAGATTCAGACTCAGTTACTCTGGCCCCAGCATCGAGGCTCTTTTCACTTCACTGTTTTCCACACTAGGTCCATGAGACCCCTAGAAAAGGATCACATTGACATGGCTGTGATGAGGCATCACAGAGGTGGGTGGGGAGGGTCAAATCTAGTGGACAAGGATGCTTTGGCCACTGTGGAGGGGTACTCTGATGTCAGAGAGGAATGGCTTAGTGGGTTTAATCTTGCTGATGCTATCACACTCCAGAGTCACATTGACACTTGATACAGAGACAAAAATCAGGTTTCAGGAGCACAGAATCAAGATTCAGTTGTAATATATGACTCAGTCAAGGCAATACCTGCAAACCTGCTTCGGGTTGCCAGACATACAGTCTCTGGATCTGATATTCCTTTTGTTCCACTTAGCACTTGGCATGGGTTATGCTCACCAAATGGATTCAGAACTTTCCAGGTACTTAAACTTCAGTAACACTCGGGTGTTTTGATTTAAGTCAAGTGTTTGTGCTTCTATTCCTTGGTGGTAGGTATCACAAGACTCTCTGAGGCACCTATTAAAATCCAAATTGCATGGCCTCATGTAGATCCTGACTCAGTAGGTTTCAGAGGTGGGCCCCAGGAATCTGTACTTCATTAAGCTTCTCAGATGAGTCTGGGATCAGGCAAGTTTGGGGAACACTTCTTTACACTAATGCTTCTATCATCAAAGCCACTCTTGTTCTTGTGAAACACTATAGGGCCAAGACTGATGTCAAGACGACAGATGGATGGGGGTGGGGAGGAGTGGAGGTGGAATGGCTGATTTGGATGCAACTGCTGAGGAAACAGGAGAATTAGGACCACTTTGCAGGTACTCTCTGCTTTATTGGCCCAAGTACCAGAACTTTGGCATCCAGAAGAAAACATCTGCACAAGCTTTCGGGTGACTTGAGTTAAACTTGAGCAGTGAAGCAACTTCGGGTGTAGAATACAAAGTTCACTACACAGCATCCTTTGCTCCTCACATTCATACCCTCTGCCTGTGTTCAGAGCCATTCCTGTTCCTGCAAATTGCCACGGGCCAAGCGAGGCTGCAGGAAAGCCAGATCCCTTCTAGAACAGCTCCAGACTGTTGGGTACCCTTTCCTGTTTTTAGCAACCCATATGGATATAGATATTTAATAATAAAAGTTATTATCAAGATTCAAAAATGACCTAAAAGAAATAAGACTGAGGTAGAAGCAACCCATTAACAGATACATGGATAAACAAAATGTGATTATATATATATATGTGTATACATATATAACAGTATCTATAGATATCTATGTATCCATACAGATAATCTATAGATATCTATATATCTATATATAATATAGACATAATTTAATACATTTAAATTTATAGATAAGATGTATTATTATATATTTAAATTTAATTATATTTATCTAATACATATGTGATATAATATATTGAATGTAATTTTCTCCTTTTTTTAAAATTTTCTCCTTTTTAAAGCTGAAAAATGTTTGTGAAACATTATTCAGCTTTAAAAAGGAAGGAAATTCTGAGACATGCTACAACATGAATGATTCTTGAGGACATTATACTGATATAAGCCAGTGTGGGTGTTCAGGATGAGCCTCCCCAATATGTGCCACTTTTTCATTAAGCTTATTTTGAGCTAAAAGCAACAGACCCATTGCAGGCTCAGAAGAAACTACTGCCCCCCCCCCAAATCCCTAGGAAGTATTTAAATTGAGGATTCTTCCCAGAGAAGAGTTATTACCAGAGACAAATTGTATTTAAGTGACCCCATTTATATGTCAGGGCAAACATCTGAGTGACTGAACTGATCGAAACATCTAATTATGAAACGTGTACTCTTACTCTTTTCATCCTGTGAATGACTCTTCTGTCCTTGCAAACCCCAAGCCCGTATCTCTTTCCTTAGCACAGGATGGCATATGTAACTCATTTTACCTGCCTTTGTGCTTCTGTCTCTAAACCTCTCATGTTTGTGGGATTCCCGTACATATGAAAATAAATTTAATTATTTCCTGTTAATCAGTCTCATGTAAATTTAATTCTTAGCCAGAAAAGCCTGAGGAGGGGGGAGTTTTCTTTCTTTCCAATACCAGTCATAAAAGGACAAATAGTGTACAACTCCACTTAGGGTTGTCAAATTCATAGAAACAGAGTAGAACGGCGCCAGGAACTAGGGAGAGTAGGAGATGGGGAGTTATTGTTTAATGGGTCTGGGATTTTAGTTTGGGAAGAAGAAAGACATCTGGAGATGGATGGTAGAGATGGTTGCACAAAAATGCAAATACACTTAATGCCACTGAAAGTTACTTTTTAAAATGGTTAAAATGGTAAATTTTATGTTATGTATATTTTACCATGATTTAAAAAAAGAAAAGAAAGAAATAGGATTGAAAACTAAACTTCCTTCAAGATGGGATTTGGGGATTTTGGTTTTTTTGTTTGTTTTTTTAATTTTTTGGCATGGCTGCCCAGCATGTGGGATCTTAGTCCCCCAACCAGGAATCAAGTCTGAGCCCTTTGCATTGGAAGAAACGAGTCTCCACGGCTGGACCACCAGGGAAGCCCCAGGATGGGATTTTGAAAGAGGGAGTAGCTGTTCCTCAGACAGCAGCCCAGCAGTGGCTGCCTCCCCCTCTCAGCCCGGTTGGCTTGAGACTTACGTGTTGCAACAGTGAATCCCAGCTTCGTCACAATGACAGCTTTCACAGTTGTCAGTGTTCCAGTCTGATTTCAGCTGGTGTGTGACTCCATTGAGATCCTTGCATCCTAAAATAATGCATGTGGCATCATCAGCAGAGTCTTAAAGTTATGCAACCAGAAAAAGGACACTGGGGCTAGTTGGTACCCTCTACTCCACCCCACTCAGAGAGAGAGAATCGCAATGATTTTACAAGCATCTCAAAAAAGAACTCATGTACTCATTCATGGCTAAATTCAGTACTTTCTAACTCATACTACTTTTTTTTTTTTTAGTTGGAGGCTAATTACTTTACAATATTGTAGTGGTTTTTGCCATACATTGACATGAATCAGCCATGGATTTACATGTGTTCCCCATCCTGAACCCCCCTTCCCACCTCCCTAACTCATACTACTTATCATATTTTCCTTATAACAAGATTAAATCTATCCAGAGTTCATTTCAGAACGGACATTTCAAGAAAATCTAAGCCTCTCCCTCTTGAACTAGATAGCTATTATGAGCCAAAATTGCCTGATAGCTAACTTGCCAAACCTGAGATAGAGAAAAAAAGAAAAAAAAGAATCCACCTGCCAATGAAGAAGACTTCGGTTCAGTCTCTGGGTCAAGAAGATCCCCTGAAGAAGGAAATGGCAACCCACTCTGTTATGCTTGCCTGGGAAATCCCACGGACAGAGGACCCTGGCGGGCTACAGTTCATGGGGTTGCAAAAGAGTTGAACTTGACTTAGAAACTAAACAACAGCAACAAATTATGAGCCTTGGAGTACTTAGGGCGACTTTTTTCTGCTATATTATCTCTGGATAAATGCCTCTTTTCTCCTCTTTTACTTGGTTTTCAACCTCAAAAGCACATATGAAACATCTTGGACACTTAAAAAAAACAAAACAACAACAACAAAAAAAAACCCTGTGCCTGGGTCCTAACACAGAACAAAGAAATCAGAATCTCTGGGCATGGGGCCCAGGCTGCCATATTTTTGGACATCTCCCTCAGTTGGTTCAAATGTTCAATCATGAATGAGAACCATTGCTGTCGATCCACGGTGGTCTGTGGCTCTCATGTTTGCTTGAGGGACCAGCAACATTAGGACCACCTGAGCTCATGAGACATGAAGACTCACTCCACTCCAGGCCCACAGAATCAGAATCTGTACTTTAGTAAGAGTCCCAGAGGGTTTGCACACACAGTTAGTGTTTGAGAAGTACTGGAATAATCAATGACTCTCAACCCTAACTGCATGTAGGAGTCAATCAAGAAGCTTCTAAATATGTAGATCCTATCCTTGAGATTCTGATTTACCTGGTTTTTTTCTTTTCTTTTTTTTTTTCTAGATTCTGATTTACCTGGTTTTGAATCAGGCCTGAACATTAGTAAGCTTCAAAAATTCTCCAGGCAATTCTCATACAGCTAGGATTGAGAACCACTTTCTTATATAAATGGAATGTTGAAGTACCTCATTTTACTCCATTTATACATCTGCCCTAACCCTCTATCTCATGCAGATTTAAGGTTATTCATCTGCCAATAGTTTATATTTACTGAGATACAATCAAATAACAAAACATTGAAAAGTCAGGACTTACCATTAGATGTAGAGCTCTCATTAGGTATGAAATAGCATTGGGCATTGCATAAAGTCACAAAGGTGGCTAAAACCACAAAGCTGCCCAGAAGAGCATTCTGTAAAGTAAAGAAGGGTCAGGGAAGAAGAATGAATGGATTCAGTTGGTAATTATTGACTGAGTGTCCTGTATGGGGGGTAGCTCAGGGCCCTGCTAGACTCTGACAGGTGATTCGAAGGTAGAGTTTCTATCTTCAGATAATCTAACAAAAAAACAAGATCTATACAGTTACTAAAATTAACTGGGGAAAAAGCAAAATGTGAGTGAAAAGTCATAGAGCAATCATTTTAGTGTGCTATTTTCTTACAGAGGAGTTCAGGAAACCCTTGTGGATAGATTTTTAGCTGCTTTGCAGGGCATGTATAATTTAAACGACAGAAATAAGGGAATGAAAAGAGTTTCAAGAAGATAATAGAACGATGAGAAAAATAATAAAACATTGACAAAGATATGAAGACAAATAAACCACAATTGGAGACTTGCTGGAGCTAATTGGGATAGTTAAGTTTCTTAGGCCACAAGGCTAAGAACTTCAGTTTCCAGATGATAAAAGCATTGCTGATGGCTGATGAACATATCAGCTCATCTAGGCTGATATTGAATCTGCAGAACAAAGGAAAGCATCAGGTTGCTCTTGTCATCATTTTGAGGTAAGCAAACTAAACAAATAAACTTTAAGGTGGGAATTTCCAAGAACCTTTTAAAAAGGAAGATGGGATGAGGGTACTTTTTCTTTAAGTGTCTAAAATTAATTATGAGCTGATGCTACTTGAAGTAGTGTGTTGCTGATATAAAGAGAGACAAATAAATGGAACAAGATAGAAAACCCAGAAAAAATACTTATTTATGAGTAAATATACATTATTAAAATAAATTTAGTCTTTGAAATCTGTAGAGAATGACTATCCAATAAATGGTATTAGAACAAATGGTGAACTATTTGAGGAAGAAAAAAAGTTAATTTTCTACTTTAGTTCTCACAATAAAATACTTTCTAAAAGGATTCAAAGGTTACATTTTTACAATAAGACCATAAACTAATCACAGAAATACAGGCAAATATTCGAAGCAGAAAAGGAAAAGAAAATAAATAGGTTTAAATATGTAAAAGTTGTAAGTCATAAAATTAAAAAAACAATTATCAAATTTGGAGAACATCAATATATGAAGAGTTTCTATACATCAATGAGAATAAGAGAAGCATAGCTGAAAAACGATAAAGGAAACAAAGTGACATTTCACACACACAGGCACAGACCCTAATAGAAATGATGAATAAATACATGAGAAAGTTCCACTGACACATAACACAAGAAATGTAACCATGTAGATAAAACAGAATCATAACAGGGTGACAAAAATAATGATTTAATTTATAACACCCAGAGGGAAATAGAGACATATATGGGAAGTAAAATGCACAAGGGTGGTTTGTATTAGAACAATTTTTATGGAGTGTATATCCATTCAAATTCTTAAAACTATTTACAACCTCTGCCTTCATCACTTCTAAGTCTTTTCACTTCTAAGACTTGATCCTAAATAGAACAGCACAGAGGATATCAACTTCTCCTCAAGGATGTTCACTGCTGTGGGAAAATAGAAATAATCAATGCTCAAGAACAGGACTGGTTTAGAAGATGGAGATTCAGAGAAGAAACCGGTCAACTGAGAAAGTAAGAGAAAATGAAGTGATGTGAGTAAACGATCACTATATATCATTAAGTGAAATACAGGTTACAAAGCAGTTTGCTTGGTGTGATTCCTACAATGTAAAAAGATACAGAGAGAGACTGATGGTTTTGTGGCACATTTTAACAAGTCATTTTTGAGCTGAGGGATTATGACTATTTCTTCTTTGGACTTTTATTTTCTAAATTGTCCACAATGAAATGCCTTGATTTTATAATCAAAGAAATAAATGAATTCTCACAACAAACCCCCCACACATTTAACTCACTCCAGGACTTGAGGCTGCACCTGCTCTCCCTGTTTTCTTCTTTTGAATAATCTTCAGCTTAAGATCACTGTGAAAACCTGAATGTTTTCTCAAAAAAAAAAAAAAAAAACCAGCCTCATTAGCAAAATTTCTGCTCTCTTCATCCAAAAAGGGGGCTACTGGAAGGGGGGAAATGATCACAGAAATCTTGAAGGTCTTGTTTCACCGAGTCTCAGAACAGAGATGTCAATGAACATGAGCCAGGGTTGTGGACCAGGGTGAGTGAGGAGTGCACAATTCCCATAACTCCTGCAGGTCTGAGCAGAGGCCCGTGATTCAGTGACTGGAAGATGGAATCCAAACATGGTGACACAGGGAGAACCAGTTATTCAGTTTTGAGATTAACCAATTGACACTGTCTCAAAAATAGCTTGCCACTGGCATGCATTTTCTCTCTCTCTCTCTCTCTCTCCCTCTCTCTCCCCTCGTGAAAAGAGAGGTTCCCCTACTTGGGTGGGCATCACCTGGGTTGCTAATAAGGAACACCCAGTCTCAAGCTCATTGAAGAAGGATAGGGCCTGGGGCTTTGAATATTTACCAAGTGCCCCAGGTGAGAAGCACAAGAGAAATTAACAAACCCAGTGCTGCTGCAATGTGCATATGAATCCCTGGGGGATCTTATTAAATAAAAAGCAGGTTCTGATTCAGTGGAATTTAATGAGTCCTCATTCTAGCAAGCTCCCTGACAATGCCAATATTGCTTGTCTGAGGACCACTTCTAAACAGAGAAACTAAACTTCCTTCCTGTTCCCATATTCTAGTCTTCCACAGTCCCTCCCTCCTTTCTCTGCTTCCTTTCCTGTCTTCAGTAAACATGGGCCCCTGGTACCTGCAGGCACAGGGGACGGTGCAGCTATAAGGTTGGCATCTGTTATATTTTCTAGACGGTGGGGCTTTGTGCTCAGCCTTAGATGAAGCAGGCTGGTGGTGCTCCTAGAAATTGTGTCCTTTGAGCTAAATCACTGCTCCTGGAAGAGACTTGTCCTTATGATCAAGAGTCAGGGGTCTTCAGAGGGAGTCTGAGGCTGGGCAGGGCTGTAGCTTAGGGTTAAGTTCACCCTGAAGCTGGAGGAGGGGGTCTGAGCGGAATTGGGAGGATCCCACCATTTTTCTACTATTTCTAGCTCTGTCTCAAGACAGTTTCTGAAGCGTGGCCTGAGGGAGGATCCTCTCCAGCATCACTTTCTACTTCTTCCGGGGTGGGGGGCCACTTCCTTCTCCTTCCCTTGCACCCTGAGTGCAGCCCACTCCATTCCCTTTTACTTATTCTACAAAAGGATACTTTTAAAAAGATCAAGTTTAAATTAAAGACAGAGAAGGGTCTGGATGAGTTTTTATAGATTTTGATGCACATTTCTTTCTTAATACAACTTGAAACAATGAAAAGGGTCTAGGGTGTTGCCCCCAAATTTCACTGAACATAAAAATCACCTGGGCAGCTTAAAAACCCTGCAACTCAGGCAGGCCTCACTGCAGACCAATTAAATCAGAATATCTGGGATGGGAGTCAGGTATCAGTATTTTTCACTGCCCCCCAGGTGATTCCACTGCACAGGCAAGTTTAGGGACCACTGGCCTAGAGAGAGGGGCTCCTGGGTTCACGTCTCAGCTGCCCAACAGGCTCCTGGTGAGATCCCTGAGGCAGCTTCTTGCCTTCCCCAGGTTCAGTTTCCTGTAAAATGACACAGTGCTGTAGCTCTGAAGTTATATTTAATTTCACAAATCACTCACTCAAAGCCAAGGAATTAAAGAATTAGAGACATATATGAAACCCAATTTAATCCCCAAATTACTGGAAGAAACAACAGCTTAGAAAACAGAAATAATGCTAAATTCACAAAGATGTTCCCAAGCTTCCAGATGCTCCTCCTCCTACAGATTGTATTTCAAGTATAGAAGATTCATGACCAGGTCACATTTACCCTGAATAGTACTCAGTAGAAACATCCATCACAGTTTATGAAAATAAAGACTCTACATATCTTTTTTTTTCCTTTTCTTTTCTGTATGAAACCCAGTTACCTACCATTGTGATGAGCAGGAGTCCTTGCAGGCATGTGCATCCAGGGAAAGTCACACTGCACTTATATCAGAGACGGCAACCGCATGTTTGGCATCATTAGAAAAGATAACACGCCAAGGTCACATTCAGTGTTTACAGAGGCTTGACTATCAACAGGAAAGTATGGTTTCAGATGATTTATGAGTCGTTCATAAATCAGGTCTCCACCCCAATCATGTGTTTACCCTTGCTGTTCCCACCCCCAATATGCATTTGCCTCTGATGGGAAAGAGCAGAGGAAGAGAACTCTGCTTTCCTGAGCCTTCCCTTGTGCTGAGTGGGTGGTTAAGCACAGGGCCTGTATCTTTTTTGATTTCACACACAAAGAAATGAAGACTTACAAAGTCAGGTGTAGAAGGTGGGCTTCAAGAAGGAACATAAGAATAGTTTAGTGGTCAGCCCAGCAGGCTTCCTGAGGGTATGTTTTGAGACAACAGAAATGTCCCAAGCCACTCTCCATGGCTTGAGGACACAGCACCCTTGCAGCGAGGGTTCCCTGGACAACCCAGACTTTCTAAAACCCCTCTTCAATCTGAAGTCGTTGCTCCTGACTACATCAGGCAAGCTTTCCTTCTCTTTGTTCAACCATGATCTTCTGAAAAGCCCTGCATGCCCATGATGGCCTTTGGGGAGTGGCATCAAAGAGAACCTTCTGGTATATTTGAGGAACTTAGCATTTTACTAATTTGCTCGGGCTGCCATAACAAAATACTTTAGACTGGGTGGCTTAAACAACAGACATTTATTTTCCCACAATTCTGGAGGCTAGAAGTCTGAGATCAAGGCTGTTAGCAGGGTTGATTTCTGCTGAAGTCTCTCTCTTGGGCTTGTAAGATGGCCACCTTCTCGCTGTGCCTTCACATGGTCTTCTCTCTAAGCACATCTGTGTCCTAATCTCCTTTTCTTACAAGGATACCAGTCATATTGGATTATGGTACAGTCTAATAATGACCTCACTTTACCTCTTTAAAGGCCCTATCTTGAGTACAGTCATTTCCTGAGGTACTAGGGCTTAGGATTTCAACATACGAATTTGGGGGTTAACACAATTCAACCCATAGCACCATTATATCCCCAAGTGTCCCCCTACAGCTTGCCACAGTGCCTAAAATTTCACCCTGGGTTTTCTTCTGCCCACAGAGGTTCACCTCTTACTTGATTGGCTCTTAGAGCTCTTCAGAGCTGGCCATGGTGATCTTTTCCAGTGCCAGCCTCTACCTCCCCTAAAATAAGCCTTACATCCCCAACACTGCTTGGGGGAGCTCTCCTGTCCCCCTTAAGGGGCTACCTTCCTTCTCACCAGGGACCCCAAAGGCCCCTGCAAACTTCTGCTTTCATCTCATGTGTTTAAACTGCCCGCTGCTGCCTTGAAGTTCCTGAAAGTCAGGGGCACATTTGGCATGGTTCATGGCCCTTTGGTCTCTTTTGAAACAGGTGTGAAGAATCTCACACAATGTGAGTCCCATCACACCTAAGCAGCACCTAGGACTTGCCGTCCTAGAATCCTTGTCACAGGTGTGTGACTTCAGCTCCACACTCCAGACACACTGAGCAAGACCCCCTTAAGAAGGACACATGGCAACTGCCACTATACAGAGTCTCCCATGAGAGATGGCTGACGCTACTCCCAAGGTGAGGGTGTCCAGAGCGCGGTGTCAATGGCATGAGCGGCAGTGACTGTGAACAAAGGCAGTGACGTCTTGCTGGAGCCGTGAGGTTTGGGAGTCTATCTGCCCTCGTGGCAACCAAGCCTATCTCTCTGGCCTTCCACAAAGCCTGTGAGCTGCCTGACATCTTTAATAAATTTCTTTCCTACTCACAGACTGGAGTAGGTTTGTTGCTTGCCATTAAAAGCTCTGTGACCAATTAGCGACCGTAACTTATTCCTGTCCATGTTCCTCCCAATGACTGACCCAATGCCTGGCACAAAGCAGGCATGCAGGATAGAATCACACTAGGTGATTCCAGGTATTCCAGCAAAGGAAAAAGATCCTGACGTTGTCAACCAGGGCCATAGCTAGATAGTGCTCACCAGCTATTCACTAGGTGCTACAAGGAAGGCAGTGCCTATCTGTGTCCAGAGGAGCTGAGCTGGGGCTTCTGATGGGGAAGGGATTTTGTGAGCAAGTATGGGGTCTGTCCACAGGGAGCGGGGAGGAAGGAGCGCGAAAATGAACAGTCCTCAGATGGTGCTGCAGCCAGCTCTGTCCAAACCTGCCTGACAAATTTTCACAGTTTGATCCTATTTCAATTTCATAGACTGAAAGGACTTTTTTTTTTTTTATTAGTTGGAGGCTAATTACTGAAAGGACTTAATTTACTTTTTTTATTTTAGATTTTTATACACACACACGCACGCAGTGGTAGAAACAAAGAGAACGTGGAGATAAGCAAAATAAATTCTGTGAAATTAAAAAAAAAAAATTCCGTGGTTGTCCTGCCTGAAGAGAACTATTGTCAGCATTTTGGAAGATTTCCTTTAAGAACTTTCTATGTATATCTATCTATCTATCTATCTATCTATATGTACCATGGATTGTAACCTGCCAGTCTCCTCTGTCCATGGAATTCTCTAGGCAAGAATACTGGAATGGGTAGCCATTCCCTTCTCCAAGGGATCTTTCTGACCCAAGGATCGAAACTGGGTCTCCCGCATTGCAGACAGTTTCCTTACTGTCTGAGCCACCGGGGAAGCCCCAGGTATATTTTCATTAAGGAAAGGCAAAAATCATAAGCACTTTCCCCCAAGATAGAACATGTACATAATACTATACATAGGCTATAGAATGTCATTACAGAATCTGCTTTTCTCATTTAGCAATACTCTGACCGTCTTTGTATATTAACTATTTTAATGCCTACATTTTATTCCATAGAATGGCTGGGCTCTCATTTACTTAATCAACCTCCTCTTGTTGAACACTCAGGTTGTTTCTGACTTTTTTTTTTAAGACTTAGGAACACCAACCTAGGGATTTTGTTTTTTAGATAAAAATACTACTTTCTATACTACTTTCCTTAGGATATATTCATAGAGGTAGAAATTCTGGGTTGGAAGTATTATTTCATTATTTGCTAACCTGAAAGGTGGGAAATGTTACTTTGTTTTAGTTTACTTTTTTCTGATAATTGGCAAGATTGGACATTTTTGGTATATTTATTTGTCAACTGCATTTCTCCTCTTGTGGGTAGCACATTGCCTTGTTCTTTTACCTACTTTTCTATTTTGATAGTATTTATATTTTTCTTTTGGATGAGTAAATAGGCTTTTAATATATTAAAGATATTAATCTTCAACTGTCACAAATGTTAAAATTTTTTCCTCACTTTTTTTTATTTAGAACACTGACTCTGGAGATTGAACTAAGGAACGAGTAATTATCCTCACCTCTATTTTTACCTTTAATGTGGTATTTTGACATACAGAGATTTTAGCCTTTTTCTTAGATCTATTGGGTATTGACTGTGCAGTTCCTGCTTTTATTTATGCATGATTAATAGCTAGAAAGGTCATGAGGTTCCCTTTTGGTGGTGTACCACATTTCAGAACATTTTGCTTTCAAATAGGTAATTGCATGTATCTGATAAAAACATTTAAGAAAAAAAACCTCTCGTCTTGTCTCCCAGACTCTCAGTTTCTCTAGTTAGAACTGGCTATTACTGATCCCTTAAATATCCATCTTCCTAGAGACGGTTTATACAGACATATTTGTGTGCACTTGCCTTTTGAAACACCATTCATAGCATGTTGCACACATTGTTCTGCATTTGCTTTTTCCTCTTTTCCTCTTAGCTTTCTACTCTTTTTAATACTTGCCTAATAGAGATTTGAGTTCGATCCCTGGGTCAGGAAGATCCCCTGGAGAAGAAAATGGCAACCCACTCCAATATTCTTGCCTGGGAAATCCCATGGACAGAGGATGCTGGTGGGGTCAAATGAGCCCATGGGCTCACAAATGAGTTGGACACAAATTTGCAACTAAACATTAATAATATCCTACCATCTGGCTATAGGGTAACAAGTCTCTTATTGATGAGATCACTATTTAAGTTGCTTCCAGGTTTTACTCTTACTAACCATGCTGCTACAAACATGCCTTTGAACCCCATTCCCATTAAAAAAAAAAAAAAACTTTTATCTTTAAATAATTTAAGATTCACAAGAATTTGCGAAAACAGTACAGAGAGTTCCTGTGTATCATCAGCCAGCTTTTGCCAATGATAACATCTTAAATAACCATGGAACCTTTTCAAACCAACAAGAGATCGACCTTGGTACAATGTTAACGTACTAAAACTAAACTATAACTTTACTCTGATTTTATTGGTTTTCATATGCACTTTATGGCAATTTCGTGTGTCCAATTGCCACTTAACAGCACTTCCCACTTGCCTTCCTGGGCCTTTTCTACTTGTGTTATTTTCAAAGCAGCATGGGGATAAGTGGAGGTGCCCCAACACACGTGACATCTTACAACAGCTTTGTCCTCGCCCAAATAACACTGGACACTGCCTAGCCTTTTCATGATCGACAATCTCTACCAGATGGTCTTTATAAACGTCCTTGGTTCATTGTCAATTTATCTCTGGATGTGTGTGTGTGTTTGAGAGAGAGAGAGAGAGCCTGGAATAGCAGGGAGAGTCTAGGATTCATACCACTTTAAAAATATTTCACAAATTTGTTCCTTACTTTTTTCCACAAAGATGGACATGATAAATTAAAAACAAATATGACATATTGGGGCAAGGGGAAAATGATTTCAACTAGTCCAGTGACTCCACAGCTGCCTGGGTGTGTGATCCTGGGCAACACACTCTAAGGAGTGGCACAAGCTTCCTAGTGCTGAAAAGTCAGTATCGCTTCGGAAGGCTTAGGATCCTGCACTCTGCAGGCAGGCAGACCAGAGCTGGACTCCTGATTCCAAAATGTTTACTGTGTGTTCTCCAGCAAGTTACTTAACCTCTCTATGTTTAACTATTCATCTAAAAGGGGGACTATAATAGCACCTACTCTGTCGAGTTGTTCTGAAAATTAAAGGGGGTAAAAGTACTAAAAGTAAAGCCAGATCACCTCCAGTGGTTTCTCATCCTGCTCAGAGTCAGGCTGGAGTCCTTCCGGGCCCATCAGCTCCTCCATGACCCTTGGCCCCCTGGCCCCTCTGACCATGTCTTCCCTGCAAGCCAGTCGCAGGATCCATGCCTATGGGCCTTGCCCTCCTTGCAGACCCCCAGACATCTCCAGATCTTTACCCAAATGTCACCTTCTCTGGAGGTCCTTTCCTGAGCAGCTACAGACCATCTACCCACAGGCCCATCCTCCTACCTGCCTCCTCTCCCCTTCCCCACTTCATTTCTCTGCCAGGCCCTGATCATCACAACACCTGTTTCTCATTGTCTCTCCCTCCCCCAGCTAGAATATCAGCTCCTTTAGGGCTGGTACTTTCACTCTTTTGCTCATGTCTTTATTCCCAACCCTCAGAAAAGTGCCTGGCACAGAGTAGGGGCTCAACAATTTGTGTTGAGGGATTGAAAAACAAAAAAGGGCTTGCACAGTTCCTAACACCCAGTTCGTGCTTTGTAAATGGAACCACAGCTGTATAAACTGAGAATGATGGTAACACCCACCAGGCCTGCTGCGAGATTTAAACTAAACCATGTAAGTCCGAAGGGTTGTAGAAAGTGTAAAGTGCTATGCAAATAGGGGAGGAGAGTTCTTATTACAAGGTTGTTTATTGATAAGCTTTTTACTCATTAGAACCTTCATTAATTGTTTGGACTGCTGCTTGGATCTCAACAGATCACAGCCTGTCACAGATTAACCATGTGCAGGTTCGTTTGTCCCCATCAAGGTGCAAAGCTTACTGTTCCATGTTCTGCTGGTACAACTTGCCAGGATAAATGCTTGGCGAGGGGGCACACATGCTCTCCACCTTGTTCCAGCAGCGTGTGCCAGTCTCTTCCTCCACCCAAGTCACTACTGACCTCTGGGGGGCATTTGCCACACCATCCCAGGCTCCAACTATCCGGAGAGAAAATTTTCCATTACTCTCCTTTGAAATTGATTTTAATTTATTTATTTTATTTATTTAATTTAATTCATTTTAATAATTTAATTTAATTTTTATTTTTAAATTTAATTTATTTAATCTTTCTGTAATTAAAAAGGACAATGTGAAGACACTCTCCGGGGGAAGCTGGCTTGCTTGGCAGCCAGGTCTTTAAGGGGAGTAGTGTCCTGGTGGGGTTGCCGTGTTCTAGGCTGTAATGTTCTGCAGAGAAAGCTGGGTCTACAGACCAAAGCATTGCATGTTCTGGTCTGTGAACCCACAGGGTTGCACCAAACTCCCCAGAAGCCCATATATGAATGCTGACCTAACCAGGTCCCTCTATCACACTGGGTAGCACAGAAGGGAAAAGAAACTGCATGTGTCGGGAGGCTGCCCTGTGGCAGCACTCTAGTGGCCAGTGAGGGGCTTCCTGGCAAGATCTCTGAGTTCTCCCACTCTGCAGACTGGGACAGAAGACCCTCTCACTGTCCAAGAGCTCATGAAAAAGAGCGCCTGATTGGAACTCAGATATGCTCTCTCCAAACTCCACTCTCTCCTGTGTCACTGCATCTGTGGGCCTGTCTCTTCTTTTAGAAAATGCCGCCTGAGGAGTGCAGAATCAGAGGGAGATTTAGACCAAAGGCTAAGACAGAAGTACGTTCTAATCAAAGTTCTGCCCCTCCTAAAACCTGGGGCAAATTTCTTAACATTTCTGATCCTTATTTTTCTCATTTATTAAGTAGAGATGATGATCTCCATCCCAAAGAATTGGCCTGAAAAAATAATGAGAAATGTGTCTAAAGTGTTCAACCCAGTTCTAAGTAAAGGGTGATGTCATCTTTTTTTTTTTATTATAAAAGTATTTTAGTATAAAAGTATTTAATGTATAATATTATATTAGTTTCAGATGTACAATATAGTAATTCAACATTTAAATACATTACAAAATGATCACCACAATAGTCTAGTAGCCATCTGTCTTCATACAGTTCTTAACAGTTTTATTGACCATATTCTTTATGTTGTGTTATACTCCTCTGATTTATTTATTTTATAACTGAAAGTTTATACTTAATCGCTTTCACCTGTTTCACTCAAGCCGCCATCTTGTTCCTTCTGGTGACCACTGGTCTTTTCTCTGTATCTATGAGTCTGTTTACTTTTTCTTTGTCCATTTGTTTTGCTTTTCCATACATTTCACTTATAAGCGAACTAATACAGTATTGGTCTTTCTCTGACTTATTTCACTTAACATAATACCCTCTAGATCCATCCATTTTGTTGCAAATGGCAAGATTTCGTTCTTTTTTTATGGGTGAGTAGTACTCTTGCCTGGAGAAACCCAGGGACGGTGGAGCCTGGTGGGCTGCTGTCTATGGGGTCCCACAGAGTCGGACACAACTGAAGTGACTTAGCAGAAGCAGCAGCAGCAGTATTCCATTGTATGCCAAATCTTCTTTATCCATTCTTCTACCGATAGACACTTAGGTTGCTTCCATATCTTGACTATGGTAAATAATGCTGCAATGAACACAGGGATGCACATATCTTTTTGAGTTAGTGCTTTCATTTTCTTCAGGTAAATACTCGGAAATGGAATTACTGGATTGTATTCTATTTTAATTTTTTGAGGAACCTCTGCGCTGTTTTCCATAGTGGCTGTACCAACTTACATTCCCATCTACAGTGCACAAAGTTTTCCTTTTCTGCACATCCTCACCAATGCTTCTTATTTGTTTTTTTTATGATGAAGACCACTCTGACAGGTGTAAGGTGGTATCTCATTATGGTTTTGATTTGCACTTCTCTAAAGATTAGCCTCTATTCCTATGACTGTTGGCCATCTGTATGAATTCTTTGGAAGCTTTTGCACAGTGAAGGAAACCATCAACAAAACAAAAAGGCAGCCTACTAAATGGGAGAAGATATTTGCAAACAGTATATCCTGCAAGGGTTAATATTCAAAACATGTACATATCTCAAGCAACTCGGTTCCCAAAACCCAAATAATCATGACCAAATGGGCAGAGGATCTGAGTAGGCATTTTTCCAAAGAAGACATACAGATGGCCAACAGGCACATATTATGATTTTTGGTGATGACTGGTGCCACCAAGTAGCAGCAGCTTGTTGCATTCTTCTCCCCTGGGAGTCTGGCGGCCAAGGCCTCCTCTGCTCTGGGACGTGCCGCTGATGCCCTGCTTGGTTCTGTCTCTGTAATATCCCATCTGCTTTCACACTGGGGACAGTTCCATGAGCCACAAGCATGAAAGCACCCTTTACTGGGAAAGCACCCTTCCCAACATGTGGTATATAGCTGGTGATTCTGGAGAAGAGGGAAGATAGAAGCAGTTACCTTCTATAGGTGGGTGACCTCTATGCATGTAGGCTTTTATTTACTAATTTCCTCTCAGAGGTAGCCTCAATGTCACATTTTATGAGATATCTTGTGAAATCCCATTATATTTGCTAGGTAAACACTTTTCCTGATGATCTCAAAACCTTACTTCCCTATAGTTTGGTTCTTTTCTGTAATTTCACAGGTAGGCCTTTAAGAAAAGGTGGGTAAAATACTGGCACATGGAAGAAGAGTTTTGATGCATTTGTTTGATAAATATTGGCTGAGTGACTGTTTAAAGTTTTCTGATCGTACAGAAACCTTTTAAGTCTCAATCCAGGATTATCTTATTTTCAGAGATACAACTTTCCTTCTCTTAACCCCAGGGGAGTCATGTTTGCTAAAGTGATAAATAGCCTGTCTTTTAATAAAATTAACATAGATCGCTGCTTCCAATGGGAGAGAGATGTTGCCAAAAAACATTGCTGGCTCTTTATGTTTATGTATTTTTTTGCCAAGTTGATTTTACAAGTGAACCTTTAAAATGTTTTACCGTAACAAACTGTATTATATCGGTTAAACAGAAACTATTGTAATCAGCAGCATCTCAGAACTAGAGGGACCCTCCAAGGACTGTGTGCTCTGACTTTATGGACAAGGACTGAGATTGGGAGAATCCAGTGATTAGCTAATAAATGGCAGAGTTCCATACATTGTCAAGGGAAATGACTGTAGTCTCAGGGAGTGGAGCAAAGGGCAGATAAAGAATGAAAGTGGGTCACCTCAGGTTCATCCGAAGTATAGAAATAATAGGACCAACCTGCTTATCTCCCAGGGTGATCTCCCATTTGAGGAAATTGATAGACAGCAAAGAATAAATATAAAACACTTTAAGACAAACTAAGCTTTTCTTGCTATAACCATAGCAAAGAGTGTTCAGGAGTTCCTGGTGAACAACTGTTGGTCTAATTTTTAATGTTTTGGGATGAGCCTTCTTTGAAATGGAAAATACTGTTTTGCCAGCAGGAATTCAGTCCTGCTGACACTTGGGATTAAGCAGATGATGATGGGAGAGAATACGACATTCTCTAAGATGTCCTTGGGAAACCGGGCTTTGAAATGGAGCCTCCATAATAGACATTGTTCTTGTAGATAATTTTTCACAGAGCCTATAGAGCCAGACAAGAATGATCAAGGCACATTTCCAAATCAGTCTCAGCCACATTCTTGTGTCTTCTATATTGCTGTTTCTGGGAATATGGGCTACCGTGGTTAGAGGTGTAACTTCCCCTGAAATGCGGTTTGTCACACAAAAGAGGGTGGATTCCAGTGAGACGTCAGCCAGAGTGAGGTCCTCAGCACCTCACCTTCTGCTGCACCCACTGGAGCCAAACCTGGGGAGCAGCTTTACAAGTCCCAATCCTCAGCTCTGCCCCATGAGTTGCTCAGCATCCATAGAATCACACAGCCCACAGTGGAGGCTGCTACAAGATGGGTACCCAGGATCAGGGTGGCCCCCACTCACTAGTCTTCAAGGTGATTACTTATCTCCCATCTCTCACTCTGCATTCCTTCCAGAGCCTGTTCAGATTGTTTTCACTTCTCTTAAACCTCCCACACACCTGTGAAGCTTCCTTCACATCCAGAAGATAATCTCATAGGTAACAGAGGTGAGAACTGCCCACCTGCCCCTACACAGTGACCTGCACCTTCTCCTATTCCTATCCTTTCCCTTCAGGTGCCTTTTCTCTATCAGACTTACTGTCTGTATCCCACCCCACCCCCACCTCACACACAGACACACACAGACACACACACACAGACACAGACACACACAGACACACACACACACACACACCTTCCTAGGGACTTTCCCCAGCCTGCCTGGTGACAGGTGGTCATGAAGGTGCAGATGGAAAAGTATCCAGCACTCGAGAGTTGTCGAGCTCCCAGCCAGGGAAAGTGTGATCCTCACCAAAGAACCATCCTCCCTGAAGGCCCACCCAGCCCCCTGTCAGTTTTTCACTTTAGAGCCTGATACCCTACGACTGGGAACTGGGAGGCCTAGCATGCTGCAGTCCATGGGATCACAAAGAGTTGGACACGATAGGGCGGCTGAACAACACCCCCACCACCACCTCCATCCTCGGGAGGACCAGTTTCTGCGTTAGCCAGGATGCCATCCATTAGAAAAATGAACTCAAATGAACATAGGCCACATTTTGGGTTCAAGCATTCAGACCAGGGGTAAACTAGCTTCTGGGTTTAGGGGATCAGACCTTGTCAGGCCTTGTGATATGAGTTTTCACTCTCCAAGGACTTCACTGGCTGTCCAGGGGTTAAGACTCCCTGCCTCCACTGCAGGGGGCATGGGTCTGATCCCTGGGCAGGGAACTAAGATCCCACATGCTGCATGGCCTGGCCAAAGAAAAACAAAGGAAAGAAAAAGTTTTACTCTCCAGAAATCAAAAAGATGGAGGCTGATGATAGTCCATATATTAATTTATGCCAAATGAGTATTTCCATCTATTTTAATACAATAAGATGAATTCACTGCCATTTGCCAAAAGATGCAGCAGAGGAGACTTAAACACCAATAGAACAGCAGGAATGTCACAGGTGTGGGTTTCCTGAACCATCCAGGAACAATGTAAATGCCATGAGCCATGTCCGCCTTGAATAGGTGTTGAAAGAATGAGCTTGAAGCTGACAAGCCATGGACCAGGAAGATTTCTGGTGAATTAGTTGTTGTTTTTTTTTCCCGTAAGGCAATTGAAACCCTGATCTGGAGGAGTGTAAAAACAACAGACGCAAATGAAACACTGAAACAAAGAAAAGGAGCTAAAGCAAACATATCTGGGATTAGCTACCAGAACCTGAGAAACAAAAGCAAGTTTTGTTCCAGAGAAATCGGAGACCCAGGCATCCCCAAGGAAGCTCAGAAGTCTCATTTGTCAAGTGGATTAAAGGCTATTTGGTCAAGGATCATGTGTTCACAGCTTAGAGTGACTGCGCAAAGAACCCGGGAACCACTGCCTCCCTGACCTTGGCCAGGGCTGTCCAAAGGCTGCACCCTTTGTGAAGCTGATGCTTGCCTTCTTTTGAAGATAAGGCGATGACAGTAAGGCTCTGTGGACAGATAGCTTGTTCCTTTTCTCTGGAATAGTATTCAAAACATTGAGCAACCAATAGGACTGGACCACCGACCCACCAGTACGGCTGGCAATGTGTCTAGGGGACCCTGCTGTACTAGGTGTTACATCTTCGATTTCTGTGCCTGGTGAGGTGGAGGGGTCAGGTTCTTAGCTGAATGGAGGCACTCAGGGGTTTCAGGGCAGTAGTCATTGATTCGCCAGGACACCTGAACTGATGCCTGCCAGCATCACCAGCCTTGACGCTCTCCTACAGAGCACCTACAAAGTAAAGCACCCCCCAGAACCAGGGAAGACAGTTAGCCAGCAACCTTTACAGTCTTGCTATGAGCAGAACCTTCCAGAACCACCTAAGAATTGAGGGCTAAGAGGTAGGAATAGAGCAGGAGCCAACACAGCAGGCCCCTCATAACTGCTGATATGTGTCACCTCATTGAGTTCTCACTCCCATTTTATTAATGGGACAATCGAGGCTTAGAGGGATGCAGAAATCGATCTGGGTTTTCAGGTGGTGAGAAGGAGGCAAGATCTGAACTCTGGTCTGCTGACTCAAAGCCTGTGGTCTCTTTTTTGTAAACCTTTTATTTTTACATTGAAATATAGTTAATTTACAATGTTGTGTTAATTTCTGGTATATAGCAAAGCGATTCATATATAGATATGTATGTGTATATATTTATTTTTCAGATTCTTCTCCAGTATATGTTATT
Organism: Cervus canadensis; assembly: GCF_019320065.1. NCBI lineage: Eukaryota > Metazoa > Chordata > Mammalia > Artiodactyla > Cervidae > Cervus > Cervus canadensis. Next base: position 56,174,703 of record NC_057393.1, on the reverse strand, counting down.
ACAAGAGAAGGTCCTTGTGCTACACAGTAGGGTCCTTGTTGTTTACTATTTTATATATAGTAGTATGTATATTTTAGTCCCAAACTCCTAACTTATTCCTCTCTCCATTCCCCTTTGGTAACCATAAGTTTGTTTTCCATGTCTGTGAGTTTCTTTCTGTTTTGTAAATAAGTTCATTTGTATCATTTTTAAAGATCCATATATTGGTATAACTGTCCTCCTTTTATGGTCTTCCCACACCTGCCTGAAGGGCCCTGCAGCCGCTGGATTCAAGCAAAAAGAAATAAGCACCATGGAGCCAGAGCACCAGGATGGCAGCTGCTACCTGGATGGGGTTTTCAGGCCAGGGAAATCCAATGCCTTCTTCCTTTCCCTTCCTGCTCCCTTGACAATAGGTCTGAGCCTCCCATAGCTTTTGGCATCAGGAAATTCCAATAGATGCTAATCAGCCTAACAATTTTGGCCGAGGTTAACAACCCACATGCTTTTATTTTTCAAACCCACCCTTCCTTTTAGGCATTCACTTGGGAAATAAGTGCCTCTCAGACTTTGTTAAATAACCATGGTTAACTAACTGAAAAGGAGCATACAGCTAATTCAGTAGTGACCTTGGGCAAATGGATCGCTCTCCCCAGGTCTCAGGTTCCTCTTTGGCGACTGAAGGAGAGTCCTCAAGAGGACATTTGAGGTGATAAGCTCAAATGCTTCAGTGGCAGTAGGAAACATGAGTGAAGTGGGTGTGGTATTTAGATGTTAAACACAAGTTAAGAAGAGCCTTCACTTCTCTGAGTAAATTTGCATTCTGTTTCTCATGAAATGTATTATCACTTCCAGTTTGTCTTGCTTTATCTCAGTTTTGATGGAGACATATGTGTAGAAGGTAACAGGGAACTGGGCCAGTGTGATAAGTGACTGCTGACACCCAGTTTAAGAAGACAATAGGAGTGGCAGCCTTCATGCTGGCCCAGGGAGTGTTAGTAACCCATGACCAAAGGGCCAGCACAACTACGCATCAGCCAGCTGTTTTAAGGCCTCAGTTATAGCTTTGATTTCTGATATTTTCTGATACTATTATTATTTATTTTTAAAAATAATTTTATTTATTCATTTATGGCTGTGCTGGGCCTTTGTTCCTGCATGGACTTTTCTCTAGTTGCGGGGAGCAGGGTCTACTCTATAGTTGTGGTGCGTGGGCTTCTCACTGTGGTGGCTTCTCTTGCTGTGGAGCAAGGATTCTAGAGTGCACAGGCTACAGTAGTTGTGGTCCTTGGGCTCTAGAGCACAGGCTCAATAGTTGTGGCACACAGTCTTTGTTGCTCCAAGGCATGTGGGATCTTCCCGGATCAGGGATTGCACCAGTATCTCCTGCCTTGACTGGCAGATTCTTTAGCACTGAGCCACCTGGGAAGCCCCTATTATTATTTATAAATGAAGACATAGGCAATAAGCATGCAAACTTAAAAGTGCATATATTTACTCTTTGGATATATTGGTCAAATACACTATCAGAAAACAAACGGGACTAATTTTAGACAAGTATTATAGACTGAACGTTTGTGCCTCCTATGTTGAAGTCCTACCCCACCACTGTGATCCTCTCTTAAGGATATATCTGGCAGGTTCCACTAACTACAAGCTTGTGTATGGCAATGGCTGGGAAACTTAATATGAAGTGCCTTTAACGACAGTATAAAAGCAAATAGACACACACATAAAATCAAGGATGTGCATCCTTGTTTACACAAGAGTACACAAGGAGATTCACGTGGAGGTTCACAAGTCTTAAGCAACCGAAGGCAGAATTTTGACAGTAGCAAGGGAAGTTGGGAGACAATTTTCAAGCTTGTGAGGTGATTGGCTGGCTGAAATAGCATTAGTAGTTAAATTTATACAGTGCTTTATGGTTTCCTTTACATTGCATTTTTGTTTTAGTTCTGTAATCCAGTTACACTTATTCTGCAGGTGGTCATGCTGAGTGACCTTTAAAGTTACCTAGGACTTCCCTGGTGGTCTAGTGGTTAAAACTCCATGCTTCCAACGCAGAGAGCGTTCTCTGGTCAGCAAACTAAGATCTTGTATGGCTAGCAACATGGCCCCCCGCAAAAAGGAAAAAAATGTGCCTAGGCTATTAGGGGCTCAAATCCAATTCTAAATTTTTCCAACATTAGATCTCCTCTCAAATCCCATCCTGATTCTCATCTGTTATATCCAAGTTCATGTAGATTCCTATCCCTCATACTGCCTCTTTATTTGTAATATTAAACTTTTCTTTTTTTTATTATTTTCTTCTTATTGAAGTATACTTGATTTATAATAGTATGTTAGTTTCAGGTATACAGCATAAGGATTCAGTATTTTACAGATTACACCCCACTTAAAGTTATTACAAGATAACGGTTACAATATATCATTATCACTTATGTATTAATATTTTATACATAATAGTTCATATCTCTTAATTCTGTACCCCTAGTATGTCCCTCACCCCTTTCCTCTCCTCTGTGGCAAACATTAGTTTGTTTTCTATATCTTTGAGTCTGTTTCTGTTTGCATATATGTTTCTTTGTATTATTTTTGAGATTCACATAAATGATATCATAAAGTATTTGTCTTTGTCTGATTTACTTCACTAAGCATAGTATTCTCTAGATCCATTCATGTTACTTCAAATGGAAGAATTCCATTCTTTTTCTGGCTGACTATTACTTCATTATGTGTGCATACACATTTTCTTTATCCATTCATCTGCTGAATGGCATTTGGGTTGCTTCCATATGTTGACTATTGTAAATGGTGCTGCTTGAACATTGCGGTGCATGTATTTTTTTTCAAATGAGTGTTTTCATTTTTTTCAAATATATTCCTAGGAGTGGAATTGCCATATCATATGACAGCTCTATTTTTAGTTTTTTGAGGAACCTTTATACTGTTCACCACTGTGAAAGCACTAATTTACATTTCTACCAACAATACAGGAGGGTTCCCTTTTCTCCACATCCAGGTCAACAATTTGTTATTTGTATGCTTTATATAATGGCCATTCTGACAGGTGGGAGGTGACAGCTTACTGTGGTTTTGATTCCCTAATGCTGATTAAAGCAATGCAATGCCCCAGACCTCACCACACAGAACGGAAGATGTCACAGTCACTAGAATCACTGGAATTAAGCCAGAATTCCTGAGGTCTGGGAAGGACACTGAGAAACTATTCATAACATTCCAGGAGAAGTGAAAGTGGTATTAGATTTATTACATTTTTATAAATGTATTTATTGTACAATGAACATACCTAGGTTGAGATGAACTTTGAGGACATGGCCTCCTTTTCTCTCCAGATAACCTTACTCTGTTTGATCAACCCACATACCATCTTCCTTACTGCTTAGTAAGCTCTCTTTCCCTCAGGCTCAGGCACTCCATTCTACCAAGCCTCAACTCACATCCCATCACAAAATCTAATCCTTAAAGATCTTATCATCTTTGTTTGCCTTTATGTCCCTTCCCACTTGCTACACTACTAGAAAAGAAAAATAAAAAGTAAATAAAGATATTTCCTTATTTGGTTTGCTCAGAGGTCAAAAGAAGGCGAGACTGATGTCGATAAATAATGATAATGTTTAAGGTAGGTAAACATGAAGTCGTGTGTTTATTTCTCCCAAATCAGCTGTACAATGATGGGATGGTATAAGACAAATATTAGGCAATGAGACTTGCTCTTTCTTCCCACCCTACTCTACTTTCTGGTATCCTTCCATTGAGAGTGGGATGCTTCTTGTGGTAATTCAGAAAAAAGTGACTCAGGATTCAACTTTTAGTTTCAAAACAGATTTTCATAACCCATGGCAGAGACAATAGCTTTAGGAGAAAAAGGCTTTGGGGGCATCAACACATTCAATTCTTAGCCTGAACACCAGGCATAGAAGATACCTAACAGCCACACAGATTGATGAAGATCCCATGGGCCTGGGGAAAAGAGAGAGTTGGACAGGGGAACAATACAGTGAGTCACGGCTCCCTGATAAGAATATGTAGATATGGACCCATATAGGTCCTTGAATGGGACTTCTGTGTTCTACTCATTACCCTACCTGGGGTGGGCAGCAGAGGAAATGGTAGAGGCAACGGGGTGCATGTATGCTAAGTCACTCATTTGTATCCAACTCTTTGCGATCCTGTGGACTATAGCCCGCCAGTCTCCTCTGCCCATGGGATTTCCCAGGCAAGAATACTGGAGTGGGTTGCCATGCCCTCCTCCAGGGGATCTTCCCAACCCAAGGAAGATTTCCTGCATCTCCTGGAATTGGCAGGTGGCGTCTTCACCACTGACCACTCAGGAAACCAACAGAGGTCCCAAAACAGAGACCCTCCAGGGTCCTGGAGTGGGGAAAGGAGAGCTGTGCTCACTTCTCAAGGGGCCGAGGGAGAACAAGGGAGGTCTTGGAACATCGCCACAGTGCGGCACATGGTGGCAGCGCCAAGGTGCAGCACACGTGTGCTGTCTCCTGGGCTCTCAGAGTGGTGACGACGCATGTCTAAGAGCCCCAGTCCGCTCCAAGAGGCCACTGGGCAGGCGTGAGCCTTGTGCTGAGGACAAGCAGAACTCTGAGTGTGCAGAGAAATACTTTGGCGAACATTTCCAGATGGGTTTTCCTGTTCTGTGAGTCCTGTTGCCTGGAGTCCTCTCACTCACTGAGTCAGGGAAGAGGCGGGTACCACCTAGGACAAAGAGGTTGTTGTTCTGCTTTGGGCCTCAACATTGGCTTCTGTTTTGGGTTCCTACCAAGACAATATGGCAACCCACTCCAGTAATCTTGCCTGGAGAATCCCATGGAGGGAGGAGCCTGGTAGGTTACAGCCCATGGGGTCGCAAAGAGTTGGACACGACTGAGTGACTTCACTTTCACTTTCACCAAGACAATAATCTTGAAGACCAGGCCTGCTTCAGAAACAGACTGAGTTTCTTAAGATTAGAATAGGACATGTCTAGTTTATGTCTGTTGACCCACATAATTAAGAAGGGCTCCCTTTCAGTCTTTGTAGAGTAATGGAGATGTAAATTTTTATGATGGTGATGGCTGCATGACTCTGCACAGTTGTCAAAACTAACCCAATTAGAAATGCAAAATAGATACATTTTCACTGTATATAAATTATACCCCAAAACTTATTTTAAAAAAGACACAGGATGCTGGAAATTTTCCAGCAGTCCAGTGGTTAGGACTTTGTGCTTTTGCTGCCTGCAAGCTATGCAGCGCTGTCCAAAAAAGGGACACAATATGCTGAGACCAGTGAATGAAAGTTAATGAAGGACAGAATGTTATACCATCTCAAAATTGCTTATTGATTACAAAAGGAAAATTAGTAATTTTGCAATGCATACTAAGTGATATGTCTTTAACCAAGTATTCCAAGTTAATTGCCAACGATGGGGTAAGAAAGCTTCCTGCCACAATGCCCTAGGACGTTCTTTTGTGGAATTCCTGCCAAAAATGCATAATGTAATCTAATCGCAAGGAAATATGAGACAAATCTATTCTACAAAATAACTAGCCCCTACTCTTCAAATACCAAGGCCATGAAAGATGAAGAAAGGCCAAGGAGTTGTTTCAGATTAAAGGCAACTAAAGAAATAAGACAACAGAGTACAATCTTTGATCCTGGGCTTGAATCGGGACTATTGAGACAAGTACTAAAGTTCAGATATGGACTGTGGATTTGATAACATTATTTTGTTAAGGAAACTTAACAAGTTTCCTGATTTTGATAAATGTACTGAAGTTATACTTAATAAAATTGCCCTTGTTCTCAGGAAATTCACACAAGCATTCATAGATAAAGGGGCATGATATGCAAATTACTCTCAGATTACTAAAAAAAAGTACGTGTGTGTAGAAAGAGACAGAGAGAAGAAATGATAACACAAATGGGATGAAATGCTTACAGTTAGGGTGAATACGGGTGAAGGGTAATCAGGACTTTTAAAGAAAGCTCTTTTATAACTTTTCTGTAAATGTGAAACTATGTCAAAACAAAAGTTTTTAAAAATGTCGCCTTCATCATCAACAAGCACATGAAAAGATGTTCACCATCATTAGTCATTAGGGACTAATTGAAAATAGAAAATAAAACTAATTGAAAATAGAAATAATAGTAACTGAAAATAGAAATAATGATTGAAAATAGGTACTCAAACAAATGCTCTACACACATGCTCATAGCAGTATTATTCTCAATAGTCAAAAAACAGAAACAATGTCCATCAGCTGTTGAATGGATTAAAAAAGATGTAGAATATACATTCAATAAAATATAATCAGGCAATAGAAAGGAAGAGTAGGGATTTATGTAACAAGGCTGAATCTCAAAACACTGCTCATTAAAAGAAGCCAGTTGAAAAAGGCCATGTATTATATAATTCCATTTATATGAAATATATAAAGCAAGCAAAATTATAGAGACAAAAAGTAGATTAATGGTTTCTAGGGGGTGGGAGATTGGAGGACAGCGGAATGATAGCTAAGAGGTATGGGGTTTGTCTTTGAGTATTCTAAAATTCTACATAGTTCTGAAATTGATTTTGGTAATAATTAGACAACTCTGTGAATATACTAAAACCCAGTAAACTGGACAGTTTAAAATGATGAATTTTGTGGTTTTTGAACTATATCTCAATAAAGTTTTTATTAAGAATTAATTCTACCAAGGAATAAAAAGACAACTAAGACAACATGATTAAATGGAAATGCATGCTCTGTTCTTGACTAGAAACAGAGAAGATGTCAATTCTTCCTGTTGACCTATACATATATTTTTAAAATATTCACAGGATATTTTTGGTACTAGATGATTCTAATGTTCATTTAGGAAAAGAAACAAGCAACAGTAGTTCAAATAATTCTGAAAAAGAATAAGAGTAATAATAGATTTAAATGGGATTTTAAAAAACTCGAAGTCTTAAACACTTGGAACCTCTTAAAACTTTTAGAAAACTAACTGGCAAGTTCTGAAAACCATGAAATGACAAGTATCTGCGAGATGAAGAGAAGAGCCAAGAAGAAAACATCATGCTCCTTTTTTCTGTCTCTCTTAATAAGAGTCCCAACTACTTATTTATGGGATGTGGGCAGTCAGGATGCTGAAAGCTTCCTAAGTAACAGTGTTAGTAAAGATGTTAGGGAGATATTCTAATATCACGAATGTTTATTCCTATGACCTGCTTCTGCTTCACCATGAAGTTATGAGGCCAGTGATACTTTCCAAGCCTTTGTGAACCTAATATTCTGATATTCTCTTAGTTACTGAAGACCTTAAAAGATGATGACTGCTAAGAAGGTATCCTAGTAAGGTAACTATCAGGGTCATGATAACTACCCTTAGCAAAGTGCCCACAATGTATTGGAATCATTCAAATGCATCGTGTCAACCTCACAACAGATCTATAAACCAAATATCATGATCCTCATGTTACAGATGAAGAAGCAAATTCTCAAAAAGATTAGTTAGCTAGTTCATGGTGATATAGCTAGTGAGGTGGCAGACTTAACCACTGAGTTCTACCATCCAGAAACAAAAATGTATGACCAGCACTGTTGTTTATTTAATCAGAATCATGTTGCAATTATTTTGAACGTGTGGTTTTAGAATGTAAGAGACACCTGGCAAACCCTTTAGATCTTGGTTTTACTTTGTGCAATTAGTTCAGAGTCAGACCAGAAAAGCATGACTGTGCTTATACTCCACGCTGGTACCTCATGGGATCTCTGTCAGCAACAAATACCAGAAACATTCTTGAACTGGAACTGGGTCTCCATCAATAACTGGAGAATAGTCTAATTATTACAGAGGTTCCTGGGATACCTACCCATCGAGCACCAGATTTCCAGGAGAGAGTATTTCTCGGGTATTTCTAGGCAGGATAACTCTTAATGGTTGTGTGGTTAATGCACTGAGGGACTGGCCCGTGACCACTGAGGAGCAGTGAATGACTGAGTATGTGATTGGAATAAACCATGACCAGTGACACCAGCTAACTTAGAATGTGATTTCACCAATTGCCTAATCTTAGAGGAGACAAGTGATTGTGGGCGGGCAAGTCTTTCTGGGGAAAAGCTGCCCTTCCTTGTACTCTGAATAAAGATAGGGAGAGGTATCTGGTGGGCTTTGCTGAGAGTTCAGTCCTCCAAGAGCAGCCGCATAGATGGAGTTTGAGGTGTGTGATATTTAATAAGAGTTCAACACCTATGAAGGGAAGGAGACGAAAGCAGATGGGCAGAGACTGCAAAGCCTCCCCCTACCTTGGGATGCCACAGAGCAACTGTGCCATCACTGTCCACTTCAAACCAGGCTGGTCAGGGCTTTGGACTCTACTTCACCTCACTGCTGGATGAGGCTGCCCCAGGAAGGCAGCAGCCCGGGCGATCCAAGGTCACTCTGAAAGACCAGGGACCTTGAAACAGCTGACAGCTGGAGGCCATCCACTGACCACACTCCCTGAAGCTGGGCAGCATGTTCTTCCCTTATGGGGGTGGGGGAGTCTGTGGTCAATGACTTTTTCTTAAATGTTGTTGCAGCAGATGCTATCAATGCTTGTTCCACATTCCTTCAGCCCACGCTTGAGTTCATCTGTAGCCGTGGGGGATTTTTCCTGTGCAGGCTCATAGCTTCTCCTTTTTGCTGTTCGGGTCAGTTAACTCTCAGCTACAGGCAACACACATAAACACACACAACCCATACCACATGAAAGAAAACTGTTGTGTTTTCAGATGTCAGATTCTGAGAAATTTGGGGGCCAGAATTTGCCACAGAGCTTTGAATTCAAGGAATGGACTGGCATTGTTGAAAGAAACTGACTCATTCGAGAGAAGAATTTGTACCTGCGTTTCTCATGAACAAAATTCCATTACCTTATAGCTATAACCTATCTGGATTGTGACACGTAGGGGCTGGCATCTTCTCAGCTTTTCAGTTGCAGTATTAGCTTTGGGGCTTCTTGGGATTTCTTATCTGAGAAAGTTACTTCTTATCAAATTACCCATGAAATACATTGGGCAAACAGGATTTGATGAAAGAAGAAGGAACTTCTTTAGATGTATTGGATGTTTATATTTTAGATTTAAATCATGCATGTACATATTGGTTCTTCCTTAAATAATCATCAGTTAACTGTTGTCAAAGTTCAGATTAACAATGGAAAGAGTTTCTTTGTAAAGAAAAACAGCTCTGCTGGTTTCCTGCTATAGGGCAAGTTATCCTGCTACTGGTTAAGGCCCCACAGAGATCTATACCCAGTTTTGATCCTCTTAAGTGTCATCCTTAAAATGTTAGGCCAGGCCCTTCAACGAGAAACCAGGCAAAGCTAAGTGAAATACATGATCAGTTTCATACTTATCCAGAAGGGATTCTAAGCAAAGCTTAAATGAGAGTCATACAATTAAGCTGATTTAATAGAATTAGCAAATCAAGATAAGGAAATAAGGCAGAAGAATTCATGGGAGTAAAAGGGCCATTGTAGCTACAATTAGAACTTGGGCAGGAGGTTCCTGGTTTCCAGGGGGCAAAAAAAAAAGCAAGTTACATAATTCTTCTCAGAAAGAGAGAAGCATTTCAGATTCTTAACGGTTTTCGTCCTAGATTTCTAAAATTTTTAAATAACAAAAAGTTTTTGAAGTTTTTAATTAAATTTTATAAAAGAGGGGCTTCCCTGGTGGCTCAGTGGTAAAGAATCTATCTGCCAACATAGGAGACAAGGATTCGATCTCTGGTCTGGGAAGATCACACATGCTATGGAGCAACCACGCTTGTGTGCCACAACTACTGAAGCTTGCGTGCCCTAGAGCTTGTGCTGCACAACGAGAGGCCACTGCAATGAGAAGCCTGCACACCACAACGAGAGAGTTGCCCCCCCTTGCCACAACTAGAGAAAAGTCAGCGCATCAGCAAAGACCCAGTACAACCCAAAATAATAAAAAAGTAAATAAAAAGTGTTTTTTAAAATCTCCTTGAAATCCCTTAAAAAATTTATAAAATAAATTTCTCATGTGGAACTTTATGGTGGTCCGTCATATCCAACTCTACAGCCTCATGGACTATAGCCTGCCAGGGACCTCTGCCCATGGAATTTTCCAGGCAAGAATACTGCAGTGGGCTACCATGCCCTCCTCCAGGAATCTTTCCAACTCAGGGATCAAACCCTCTTCTCTTGCGTCTCCTGCCTTAGCAGGTGGACTCTTTACTACTAGCACCACCTGGGAAGGCTTTACATGGCAGATACTAATTGGTTTCATTTGTGTAACAGTTTTTGCAGCACAGAAGTGAATCTTGCATAATATCTGTAGTTCTTATAGGCGAAAGAATATGGGTTTTAGATTTAGGAAGACCTGCGTTTAAATCCCCCCAACTCTTTTCACTATTTGGGGGATCTAGAGAAATTGTTTAATCTCTCAGAAAGTAGAGATGATGGAATCTTTATTACAAGTTTGTTGTGAAGATAACATAAAATAAAATGCAAAACTAACAGTATCTGGCATACGAGAGAAGCTGTTTCCTTTTCTTGCGTCAGCATGTCCTCTTCCTCATTTCTTCTTTCCCCCCCTGAGGTATCAGTCAGACTTCTGCTGGGAAAAGGACTGCACATATAGGTGGGGTGCCGGAGGTGGTGCTCCCAGAGGCTGCCAGGAACAGGGCGGCTTTCTCACCCCAGGGGTGGGAACCATTACCAGAAGCTGTATCCATGGGAGACGGACCACAACAGAAGCCTTTTCTAGAGGAACACAACTAAGGCAGGGAAGGAGCCAAGGTCATAATTTAAAGTCTCTGGTCTATTTTGAGTTTTTTTTTTTTGGCTGTTCCATGAGGCATGCAGGATCTTAGCTCCCTGACCAGGGATTGGATCCTTGCCCCTGCAGTGGAGGCACAGAGTCTTAATCATTGCACAGCCAGTTGGGTTGATTTTTGTATATGGTATAAAGTAAGGGTTCCACTTCATTCTTTGCATATGGATGTTCAGTTTTCCTAATACCAAATTGTAGTTTTTCCAATGCCAAAAGACTGCTCTTTCCTCATTGAATTGCTTTGACAGTCTTGTTAAAAATCATCTAACCATATATATGAGGATTCATTTCCAGTCTCTTTGCTCTATTGGTCTATATGTTTGTCCTTATGCCAACATCATACTACCTTGATTACCTTGTAGATTTGTAGTAAGTTACGAAATCAACAGCTGTGAATCCTTAAACTTCGTTCTTCTTTTTCAAGATTGCTCTGCCTGTGGGGTTCCTTGAGAGTCCGTATGAATCTTAGGATGGGTTTTTCTATTTCTAAATTGCAAATTGCATAAAATTTAAAAAAACATAAAAAAAATAAATTGCAAATTGCAAAAAAGTCTTTGCAGTTTTCATAGGAGTTGCATTGAGTCTGTAGTTTTCTTTGGGCAGCATTGTTATCTTAACAATATTAAGATAACATTAGTCGTTCAATCTATAACATAGGATATGTTTCCATTTATTTATGTCTTCTGTAATTTCTTTCAACAATTTTGTGTAGTTTTTAGTGTAGAAGTCTTTTGACTTTTTTTTGTGTATAAGACTTTAATTAATTTATTTTGAAGTATTTTATTCTATTTGATATTATAAATGGAATTTTTTATTAATTTCTTTGGTATTGCTCATTGTTAGTATATAAAAATGCAATTAGTTTATGTGAGTTCATCTTCTATCCTGACACTTTGCTAAATTTGTTTATCATCTCTAACAGATATTTTGTGCAATACTTAGGGATTTCTACTTTAGAGAAGGAAAACGTTTTCCCTTAACTCTCTTAAAGTTCCTTGCTGGGTTTGAAATAAACTAACAAAAACAGATTAACCAGAGAAAGGCATATACAAATTCATTTAGTATAAGTTTTATGAGATACAAGAGACTTTATAAGGAAACAAACACCCAAAGAAACAGTTAGAATTGAGTGTATTTATACTAGGAAACAGTGGAAACAGTGACAGACTATTTTTGGGGGGTTCCAAAATCACTGTAAATGGTGACTGCAGCCATGAAATTAAAAGACATTTGCTCCTTGGAAGGAAAGTTATGACCAACCTAGACAGCATATTGAAAAGCAGAGACAGTACTTTGCCAACAAAGGTCAGTCTAGCCAAGGCTGTGGTTTTTCCAGTGGTCATGTATGGATGTGAGAGTTGGACTATAAAGAAAGCTGAGCACCGAAGACTTGATGCTTTTGAGCTGTGGTGTTGGAGAAGAATCTTGAGAGTCCCTTGGACTGCAACAAGATCTGACCAGTCCATCCTAAAAGAGATCAGTCCTGAATATTCATTGGAAGGACTGACGCTGAAGCTGCAACTCCAATATTTTGGCCACCTAATGCGAAGAACTGATTCACTGAAAAAGCCCCTGATGGTGGGAAAGATTGAAGGCAGGAAGAGAAGGGGACGACAGAGGATGAGATGGTTGGATGGCAACAGACTCAGTGGACATGAGTTTGAGTAAACTCTGGGAGTTGGTGAAGGACAGGGAGGCCTGGCATGCTGCAGTCCATGGGGTTGCAAAGAGTCAGACACGACTGAGTGACTGAACTGACTGATACTAGGTTTAATGAAGAGTTGGTAGTCATGGAGGAAAATGATAGTTTAAGTAATAGGAGGTATTTGTAGTAAACTGGAGGAAACTTAGCAAGACCTTTTCATTAGTATTCTTCTTGGCATCCTTTGGTCATCAGAGATTAAGATGTTCCTTTTCTCCAGGTATAGAAAGGGCACATATGAGAGTTTTCTTATCTGTTTCAGTGGAGAAGTGGGGAAAGATCAGAGTGATCTTGCTTCTGCTGTTTTCTGAAAATTGTATAGCTTCCATTTTCCATGGTGCCATATTTTGGGGTAGCATATCCTGAGCCTCATCACTATATATAACATCACGTCATCTGCAGATTCCTTTCCATTTCAGATACCTTTTATGTATTTTATTGTCTACTTTGTCTAGAACTTCTGTTACTATAATGAACAGAAGTGGCAAGAGTGGACATCCTTGTCTTGTTCCTGATTTTGGGGGAAAGCATTTAGTCTTTCATTGAGCGTGATTTTAGCTGTGGGTTTTTTCCTACATGACTTTTATTATGTTAAGGACACACATTCCTCTCGAAGGTTTTCTATGTGTCAAGCATTTCTAAGTGCTCTTCATGTACTATCTCCTTAATTGCTTATAACCCTGTGAAATAGGGATTACCATCCTTTTTTGCAGATAAGAAAACAGACCCCCAAAATTTATTTTCTCCATAAGTGAAGTCTTTGCATGTAGTTTTTGGTTTCACAGTTACTACATTGTATTTTTAGTAAAACAGTGAATTATTGGGATATATTAAGCATTAATTTTAAAACAAACTTTGTGGCATCATGAATCATACTGTATTATGACTTTAGATCACTCAGTCATTTATTAGATGGTGGATTACTGCAGTCCAGTGCTAGGCTCATGATTACTCTGTACTCTGAGTACTTAGTACACAATTTTGAACTGCTTGGATTCTTAAATACTTATTGATTTATCAATATTTATTAATTCCTAATATGTGTAAAAATGATAAAAAAAATTTTCCAGATAAGAACAGCATTACCACTTTGTAACATACAATAGTTCAGTTAAATAGTCTAGGAATTCATCATTGCTTAGTTGTTAAAACTAGCCACCTGGAGCCATATGGTCTGGATTCAAGTACAGACTCTATTACTTGTGAGCTGTGTGACCTTGAAAAAATTATTTACCTCTTCTGTGTCTCTGTTCACCTTAAAATGAGGAGTAGTGACGACAAGCCTAAACTTTATAGAATGAAGACATTCTACAAAATGACTGGTCAGTACTTTCCAAAAGAATCAAGGTCACGAAAGGAAAACAAAACAAGACTGAGGTACCATTCCAGATTAAATGAGACTGAAGAGATACAACAACTGAATGCAATGTGAGGTGTTGGGTGGGATGCTGGAGCAGGAAAAGGCATTAGAGGGACAAATAATAATGGGCTATATGAATATAACAACTCCCTCCTCCCCCTGGAGAGAGAGAATTCTGAGGAGTGTGTTTGAAGGATCTTCTAAGGATTCCCTGCAGGAGTAGGCTCCAGTCAACTCATCATGATAGCTTGACTTTTAATCTTCCCTTTGTTGGCAGCCGCCTTCCATCCTCTGTTTGCTCACTCCCTGCCTAGTGTTCACTCTACCTTTGCAATGAACCACCTGCTCTAAAGTCCTTCTCTCAAGGTCAGCTTCTAAGGGAACTGAAACTAGGATATTTCTTTCCATTGATACAAAGCACAATAATAGCTGGAATTAATCTATGATATTAGAAGTCTGAGTAGAGCTGGATGGGGACAGAAAAGGGGCTCCTGGGGTGTTTGCAATGGTCTGTTTTTTGATCTAAGTACCGGTTATATGGCTTTGTTCCATTTGTGAAAATTAGTTGAGCTCTATAGGTACAATAGGTGTGCTTTTCTATAGGTATGTTATAATCCAAATAATTCTGTTAGTTTTGGCAAAGTGTTTTTTATTTTTACAGTAAAGAAATGATTAAAAAAATCTTATTTACTGGCTTGGCAGTGAAAATAGGGATAATATGTTTATATTAGCTAAAACAACAAATCATTTTTATAATTTTTTTTTCTGGTTCACATAGTCAGAAAAGAAGAAGAAACAAAGACCAGATGGGAACTTGGGCCCAGATGGCAAAAGAGAAGATGAGAAAAAGAAGATGAAGATGGCATAGTATTCACAGATCAAGGAAGCAAGAGATAACAATAAAAGTTATCTAAACAGATGTTTTTAATCTCCATAGGGTCCCAAATAGGTCATGAAGATTCCTCTCCAGGAAGACAAATAAAATATAATGTCACTTAAGTGTGGAATAGGAAAACAAAAACAAATCCAAACAAGGAAACAAACTTCCTCCTCAAAAATGAACTCGTACCTATAAAGAACACATTGGTGGTTCCCAGAGGTGGAGGGTGGAGGGGTGTGAGAAGTGGGTGAAGGAAGTCAAAAGGTACAGACTTCCAGTTATAAAATAAATAAGTCATGGAAATGTAATTTACAGCATGGTGACTATAATTAATAATACTTATTTTATATTTGAAAGTTTCCAAGAGTAAATCTTATTATAAAAGTACTCATCACAAGGAAAAAAATCTGCAACTATGTATGGTGATGCTGATTAAGTAGACCTACTGTGGTGATCATTTTACAAAATATACAAATATCAAATCATTATGCCATACACCCAAAACTAAATATATGTTGATTACATCTCAAAAATTCATTAAAAAACACTCTTCTCCAAAGCTTAGATGCAGACATTCGTAAGATGATCTTTATTTCTTATATTCAATAGAGAAAAATCCCTAAAATCTTTTCCTATATTCAATAAAGAAAAATTTATTTGAAGAGAAACTGCAGTCAGTCAGTCCCAGTTTATAAGGAAGTACATCTTGTTTCAAAGCATCATGTTACCATCCTGTGGCTTTTTGCCAGAGGACTCAAGATTCATAGGCAAGGCAGAGAGGATATTTTCCACTGCATTTGCCCAGTAGTTTAACCATTAAGCCCAAACCTCAGAGGACAGTCCTCACAATTGTTGTTGCAGATTGTAATGAGAGACAAGGACAGAGCTACCTGAACTGGCTCTATGAATTTTATTTTATTGGATTGAGCAACAGTATTCACAACAAAAACAAGAAGATTATATTATCATGAAATTTGGAATTATTTATCAGTTACTCCTTTAAAGTATTCCTTATAGATATTAACCCTCCTGTTTTTTTAAAATAGGAGATTCCAGATTGACTTACACAAACTAAATTGAATTATTTAGTATACTGACACTAAAACATTATTTCAAGTTAAAATGTCACAGCATGGGCATGCGAACACACACATACACACTCACAAAACCACATACCTACTTTGAGCCAATGTCTGATACTCTCTACTCCCCTAAGTAAAAAGCAAAACTTTTGCTGATATTTTTAAAAAATGTTTTTTTTAAAATATTTTAGGGATTTAAGATTATACAGTAAAGACAGCCTGAAAATTACTCATCTCCAGCCCCTGTCCTTATACATGATAAAACAGATATAAGAATTAAATCTCTGGGGTCATGCCTGAGCTTGAAATCATGAAGAGGCAATACTTGAGAGTACAGAAACAAACAACGAGGTCCCCAAAGAAAGCAATTGACAGGAAGCCAGGAGAGAAGCCAAGGCCTCAGGCAACGTAAGTTTACACCCACAAAGAAATTCTGCTGAATTCTGAATCAGGTGGGATAGTTCTAAACCAGAAAATTAGTGTACAATCAAGAAGTGCCAGTGTCAGAGGAAGGCAATGAGCAAATGGAAGATCTTATACATGATCAATAGATTATTAAAACAAATTCATTCAGTATCTTAGCACCATAAAGAAAAATAAACTTGCAGAACGTTGTGTTTGATAATTTGGAATAAGTTTCCACTGTTAACTCAAGTTCAACTTATGGTTCTTTATGAGCCATAGACTATTATTCAGTGGATTTAAGAAAGTTATGTTATTTGTCAACTATTATTTCTGTAGGCATTTTTTATTTCTCCTATTTACCCAACTAAAGAGATACTGTTTTATTAAGCCAGGTGTTGAAGAGGTCTGCAAAAATGTAAGCCAATGCACTCTCTGACTAAACTGTTTTTGTGAACATATAATTAATTTTTCATAAAATATGTAATTTATGCTATGCAATGGATTTATTATTGTTATAATAAATTAATAAATATATTTTTAAAAAGAAAAATAAAACCAAAGAGTTATGAAAAAGAACCATTTAGAAATGTTGATAATTTAAGCCCAAATTATTGAAAAGAAAAAGCTCAAATTATATTCTGAATAACAGAACAGACAAATTAAAGTGTAAATTAGCCAGCTGGGGATTAAGTTGAGAGGGTCTTACAGAATAGTACAAAGAATTAAAGAAAATGGAAAAGTTAAGAGACATAAAGAACAGAGAAGGACATTTTAGCTTTCATTTAGGAATTCCAGAGGGAGAGAAGAGAGAGAAAAGAGGAGAAAATACGTAATCAACGGCTAAGTGTTCCCCAGAAGTGAAGAAAGCTATGAAATTTCAGCACATCAAAATAAAGGGAAAAAATGCTAAAAGTTACCATAGCAGAAAGATGGTTTGAAGAAATAAGGATCAGATTTTCATTGTCAATTTCATTAGCAACACTATATACAAGAAGACAATGAGGCAATATTTTCAACAAGCTATTGAAAAGTCACTGTTATTTTAGAATTCTGCACTCAGAGATAGTATCACTTAAAAGCACAGGTGAAAAGGCATATTTTAAGCATTCAGCATCTAAGAAAGTTCAGCACCAGCAGATTCTCACTGAAACAAGTACTTAAGGTGTACACCTACACAGGAGAAAGACTGAAGGAATCCAGAAGAAAAAGGAATATGAAAAAAGTAATCCCAACCACTTCATCAGCTATTCCTATACTTTAAGACTAAGTTAGTATTAATTACCAAAAATGTTTAAAAGAAGAATGTTTAAAGTTAGAATGTTTAATGTTAAATGTATAAAATTAGAATTCTGGATGATATCAATGGAGGATTTGGGGAAAAGGGAAACAGCAGAAGGAAGTGAAAATGTCCTCTTTGGGAAGAGTATATTCATACTGATTAACTTTAGATTTTGTTAGGCAAGTATAACTTTCTGTGTGGATATAAAAAATTGAGTAAAAAATAGCAATGAAATATACAAATTTCACACCAGCAGAGGGAAAAAAAATGGAACAAAGAAAATTTAATCAACCAAACAGAAATCAGGAATGGGGAGAAAAAAGAAACAAAAGGAGACCACAGGAAATAGCAAATGCAAAGTAAGATAACATGGTTAAATTAAAACAAATGATTGACTATAATAAGAAAAAAATTTAAAGTGAATAAAAAAATGGGAGATTTGTGTGAAAAAACCATTTGAGGAAAATGAAAGTTGCCAATAAGCTAAGGAAAAGATGCTCAATCTCCCCAGTTATGAAGGAAATACAAATATATGGCACCGAGATGCCATTTTTACTGAGCAGATTGCAAATATTTTACTTTTGATAATAGCACATGTTAGTTAGGAAGTTGGACAGTTACACCCTCAGAGATCACCATTGGGGTGTATTTTGGCACAAGTTGGAGAACAATTTAGCATATCTATTAAAATCAAAATATTTGCACATGGGTGCAAGGAAGCATAGTCAAGGATAGCTAGCAGCTTGCCTTGTAACAGTGAGATATTAGAAAGAACCTAAATTAAGTGAGATAACAACTAAATAAGCCATAGTATGTTCTTACTGCAGAATACTTCACAGTAGTTAAAAACAATAATTTAGCTTCTGATAATATGGATAGGTATATTGTGAATATTTAAAAATATGCAGAATGAAAGGTACAAAATACGTGTACATGTGTACAGGCATGCATGCATGCTTAGTCGCGTTTGATTTTTTGTGACCCTTTGGACTGTATCCCGCCAGGCTCCTCTATCCATGGGATTTTCCAGGCAAGAGTACTGGAGTGGTGTGCCATTTCCTCCTCCAGGGGATCTTCCTGACCCGGGGACTGAACCCAAGTCTCTTGCATCCCCTGAATTGCAGGCGGATTCTTTACTACTAAGCCATCAGGGAAGCAGTTTACATGTGTAAAACCACATAAACAAATACTGTATGTATAGATAAGATAGATAGATAGGTAGACACATATACTTAAACACCTAGAAAAAGCTCTGAAAATGTAAACATCAGACTCAGAGTTAAGGTCATCTCTGAGGGATGAGCTGAGATGAAGAGTGGGGTGAGTGGTACATGTTGGCTTGTGGGGAGAGATTGGAGTGGGGTACATACAAGGGCTTTAGTCTTTGTAAAGTCTGACTTTACTTTCAAAGAAAATATCTGTGTATTATTTGCTGAATGAGTTTGATTATAGTTCTTTTCCTTCTGGACATGCTTACCTTTGCACAGATGGCAGATCTGCTAACCTAGACTAGCTATGCATTCAGGGAATGGGCTGTGTACGCACAAGTGGTTTACCAACCTTTGCACAACAGGATTCATGATCTCTCTCTTCTCCCTCCCTTCTACCCACAGTACTCACCAGACGCTGGAATCTTAAGGAAGGAGAGGTGTCCGCCATATTCAGCTGTGGACTAAGGATGGTAGCACCCACTCTTGAATATGCAGGTTACTAGCACCTTGCTAAGCAAAGCCGTGTGTGTGTATGTGTATGTCTGTGAGTGTGTGTGTGTGTGTATGGGAAAGTCGTCTTTTATATAAGCAGGCTGGAAAAATTATACTTCAGGTAAGGTTTCAGTGACACAATGAAACCAACCCAATAGTTTCTAGACTATTAAAGCTTTTCTGTGACCTCTCTTGAGCTATCCACTTTCCGAGCTCTAACATATAATATCAAAAAAAGGGAAATCCTCTCCACTTGAGCAGTGAGAAGCTTGAAACACACTCAGAACAACTCTTTACGCCACTCATTAGTATCAGGCTTATGCATTTTGCTACTTTAAATTTGTCCCTTATTTCCAATCAACTGCTTATAAATCCTTCTGTTTGGCAACCTGGAAAATTTAATTAGAGCTCTTCTAAAATGATGCTGTTGTAGAAATAAAATAATTACGAGAACATTAAATTCAAATTTCATACTGCAAAGTCTAAAGTATTTCCTCTCTACCCCCACAGCCCTCAGAACTTTATCCATATTCTGAAACCCCAGTATTAAGTCATAATTTGCAGAATCTATTTGGAATTTACATTTTGAATTTTTACAGAAGGATCATTAATACTTGATTCCCTAAATTTGCATTGGCTTGGTGCCTGGGACAATGACTGGGAAGATCCCTCTCCTTCTCCTCTGTGGTCCAGTGGTCCAGGGGGCTGCAAGGAAAGTGTGGGGAGTCCTTCAATGTCTGCGCCTCCCTAAAGCCAATAGTTCAAGAGAGGGCTACTTCAGTTTCTAAGCCTAAGCAATTTTCTTCCACTACCATCCAAAGAGTTTGACCCTAATACATTGCACTCCCACAGAAGATACTCTACATAAATTGTAGGGCCCAGTTCGTGGCTTCCATGGGAGCCTCCCAAAGCAAGACTTGGCCTCTCTCCTCTATGACAACATTTCTTAGAGACTTCTCATATGGCACAGAGACACACTGCCTGACAAGGTTGGCCATGGAGCTGTACTGCTCACCGGGGAACTCTTAGCCTGGCTCTTTATTCCAACACTCTTTAGTTTGAGGAGTCTGGGCATCACCTGGGAGCTTGTCAGAAATGCAGTGTCTCAGGCCCCATCTCATACCTGTTCATTTAGAATCTGCATTTTAGCAAGATCCCTGTGGAGACACCTCAGGACAGAAAATCAGATTAACTCAGAGAAACTCAGATTAGGGTTCTGGGTCTGAGATCTCCCCTGAAACACTTGACTTCACAAATATCCTTACAGGAAATTCCTCTAGGATTTTCACTGGTTGACAATTTTAATCATGTAAGGATAGCAAGAGGGTCACCTGTATGATAGGTAGATTTATGTGAATTTTCATGCATGGTTATTACAGTATAAGATCTCTTTAACATGAATAAATTCAATACAAAACATGACTCAAAAACATGTGAAGGAATACCAGTAAAGACAGTGAGACTGAACACACAGGAAGGGGAGTTCAAAGCAGCACCATCCCAGGGGAATCAGGAAAGGCTCAACCAAGAACATGGTGGTTACTGGCCTTGGGCAAAAAGGGGTTGACTTTTCCAGAGACTGGAAGCAAGGAGCTAGGCAGTTTGTAGTCTGTTTCTTTTGCTTGCCAAGCATCCCTTCTTCCTACTTTTTGCAGCATTTTTCTTATCATAGGCTTGTATGCATGCACGTTCACTCGTGTCTGACTCTATGCAGCTCCATGGACTGTAGCGCATCAGACTCCTCTGTCAACGGGATTTTCCAGGCAAGAATACTGGCGGGGGTTGCCATCTCCTACTCCAGGGGATCTTTCCAATCAGGACTGAACCAGCATCTCCTGCATTGGTGGGCAGATTCTTTACCACTAGCGCCACCTGGGAATCCCCCTTCTTTCTGCTTTTGGTAACAGTCCCAAATTTTCATTTGAGGACTACTTCTCTCCATTCTAGGGCTTCCCTGGTGGCTCAGAGGTTAAAGCGTCTGCCTGCAATGCGGGAGACCTGGCTTCAATCCCTGGGTTGGGAAGATCCCCTGGAGAAGGCTATGGCAACCCACTGCAGTATTCTTGCCTGAAGAATCTCAAGGATGGAGGAGCCTGGTAGGCTACAGCCCATGGGGTCTCAAAGAGTCGGACACTACTGAGAGACTTCACTTCACTTTCTCTCCACTCTAGGTAGAAGAACCAACTAGGGAAGTGGGAATGTGATCCAGGGGAAGCTAATGAGATTCTACTTATCTCAGGAATGTGAAATTCAGAGGCAAAAACCAAGAAGGGAGATGACTGAAACTGAGTTCTTCTGATGGTGGTAACTCAGAGGAGACTGTCCCAAGTTCCTCTGATTTATGGTCTTCCCAAGACCAGTGTCTGCTTGGCTTTCCTTAAGCTCAGTGAGCTCTGCAATATCTTTCTCCAACCCCAATTCTGTTTTGTTTGAGTTTTCCAGTCATATTCTGTTACGTGCAAAGGAAAAAAAACTGTATGGGATACAGAACGTGTAGACATAGAAACATCTTAAGTTGAAATGAGAAGTGGAAGTCTGTTTTCTCTGGCAGAGGCAAACAGAGTGGACAGTTTGAACCTCATGGTAAAGTTACGGAAGAGATCTAATCAAGGTTAAGTACACGGATCAAGTATAAGTAAAAGAACTGTTAACCAGTGCTGAGGGGCCAGCTAAGTTTGCAGAATATGAAATTGTAGTGATTTCCTTCAGGAACCTAGGTGTCAGGAAGGAGAAAGGGCATAGTTGGACTGATTCAAAGCTAGGAGGTAGCAGGGACCATGTGTCAAAACTATGAAGTGAGGCTATTAATGGGCTGTCAAGAGAAGTCGAAGGCTAATATCATGAGCTCTAGGCAGAAGGAGCAAAGAAATAAAGCAGAGAGGGTGAAACGCCGTGGTGGGGCACTGAGAGACTTGGGTTAGTTGAGAAAAGACCAGGGAATAAAAGAGGGACTTGGAAGTTTAAGGGGCAGCTCTATTACAGTCCACACTGAGAAGTCAGAAAGTTTCAGCTGATAAGGTCCAGAGTGTGGGTAATTCAGGGGCCCTGAGAATTGGAATGCAGATTAAGGTTATTAAGGCATATTGAGGCCAAGCTCATCCATGTGCCCATTGAAGTTGTCCATGATGATGTTAGAGGAGATGTAAATTTGGTAATTGGCTCACCCCAGTTTTACCAACCAAATTCTAAAGTGGTTTTATTTATTAAAAATATTTTAAATGAATGTGAAGGAATGGCCAGGAGGTTGGTAGACTGCAAAGCAGGGGAGAGTACAAATGGATTTTGCCTATCATACGAGAAATTTGGACTTGAATCTGAGGGCACTGCCTACGGAGTAAAGGATTTAGGGAGTAAAGGATTTTAAGGAGGCCCTACCCAGTGAGTTGAAACCGACCATGTCCTTAAAAGCATGATGATAACGAGATAGATCAATTTCCAGTAAATCTGGGTTTCTGTGTGCTGATTCAGTGACAGTCAGCGGATATGTAGCAAGGAAGAGGCGCAGCAGCCGCGAGCTCTTCTTCTGCACACACCTCCAGACGTTTAAAGCTCCTTGGATGGGTCTTCCAAGACCCTTTTGGCTCCCCTCTGAACACATCTGGTTCCCTGCATACTTTCGTACTAATTACGCGCGGGCCACTCGGGCCCTTCAGCTGAAGCTCAACTTGACTCACGCACCCCTTCAGCGCCCCCTGGCTTCCGCAGTCTTCCTGCCTTTTTTTTTTTCCTTTTCTAAAGTGAAACAGATTTAAAAAAAAATTATTTTATTAAAGTATAGTTGATTTACAGTGTTTTAATTCCTGCTGTACACCAAAGTGATGGTTATACACATATACATTCTTTTTCATATTCTTTTCCATTACGATTTACCACAGGATATTGAATAGAGTTTCCTAGGACTGTGTTGTTTATCCGTTAAATATGTAATAGTTTGCATCTGCTAACCCCAAACTCCCAATCCATTCCTCCCCTGACCGCCCCATCCCTTTGACAACCACAAGTTTGTTCTCTACATTTGCGAGTCTGTTTCACATACAGTTCATTTGTCTCATTTCACATATAGTTTCTGCATATAAGTGATATCATATATTTACCTTTCTCCTTTTCACTTAGTTTCTTCAGTAGGATCATCGCTAGATCCATCCACGTGACTACAGGTCTCTTTTCACTCACCCTCAGCCAGCTGGCCCAGCCTCCCTTCAGCGGCACCCCCACATCCGGTCACGTGAGGGGCAGGTCACGGGGCGCTCTGGTCACGTGAGGTTGGTCACGTGCCAGGGCCGCACTGCTGGGGGCTAGGCTTCCGGAGACTGCGGGGGCTCAGCGGGTGCGGTCCTGCGGCTTCGGAGCCCACCAAACTGCACAGCCGGGATGGTGAGGGCGGCGCTCTGGGTTAGGGCTGGGCCGCGTCCGCCGCCTCCCCGGAGCTCAGCCCCTCTTCTCGTCCTTCCCGCTGCAGATGAACCGGACCACCCCCGACCAGGAGCGAGCGCCGGCGTCCGAGCCCGTGTGGGAGCGTCCCTGGTCGGTGGAGGAGATCCGCAGGAGCAGCCAGAGCTGGTCGCTGGCGGCCGACGCGGGCGTGAGAGACGGGACCCGGGACAGGAGGGGAGGGCGGCCCGTCTGGGGGTGATGCGCGGCCTGCGAGTGGGAGGACATCAGTCCCAGTCCCTCTCCACCCAGTCGATCCCGCTCTGTCTCTCGTGGACTAAATAACATCCCTTCTTTGCTCTCGAAAACTTCCTGGTGGCAGTCCTCAGGCACTTGGGCGGATGCCGGCCGGTTGACTTCAGCTCTCTTGAGTGCTCCTACTCGGACTGCCGCCCATCGCAGGGTGTTCTCTTCCTTGTTTGGTTTTTTTTCCCCCTTGTTTGTTTTTTTTTTTTTAGCCAGGCGCCAGCTCCATCCTGAGCGGAGAGTTAGGCTTCCACCACGCCGCAGGCTTACAGTGGCACCTCATAGGCGACTCCCTGTTGAGACCTGGACTGAGTGGGATGGGAGACAAACCAGTATATGAATATCGTTGAGAAAGACATCTTAGGCCTGGGACCCAATAAGCTCAGAGCCGTGATTCCAAAGTCCCACTTGAGTAGGATTTTTGGATGAGTAGTTATTTTGCCTTTCGTCTGTGATCCCTGTGGAATGACAACCAAATAGCACTTTAAAATTTCTGCAGAAACGAGATAGGAAGTATCCATTGACTCACTGCCACTGTTTTGATGAGCTTTCTTAATGTTTTTCTATGCTACTTGGTCATGGTACTGTTAAAAGCAGCATCCCTTTTCCATTCCAGCACACAGACACACAAAGGTGAAAGAAAATGGCTTCTTTTCTGTTTTGACATGCAGAATAGATGCATGTAATAGATGCATATTGATACTACTGTATATGTTTGTTTTTTAAATAGCTACTGCAGTTTCTACAGGAATTTTCACAACAGACTATCTCTAGGACTCATGAAATCAAGAAACAAGTGGATGGACTAATTCGGGAGACTAAAGCCACAGATTGCCGCCTGCATAATGTCTTCAATGACTTCCTTATGCTGTCTAATACCCAGTTCATTGAAAACGTGAGTTACTTAGTTACATCCGAATTTTAAAGAAATAATAATGTTAGAAGGAGCAGTACTCACTGTGATATTAAGTGACGTATTGTTAGGTTCTCTTAAATTTTGGTGTAAGTAGTACTTCTCGGTAATTGATGTTCCCTCCCTTTTTATTAGTAAAGTTTACTTTTTTTCAAGCCTTTGAGAAAACCTAATGATAAAAATTTCCTCATATTCCAACGTTTTCATCAATTGTTAATTTTGGAGTTGTCTGCAGTTTTGGTGAATTGCATGGCCCTTCAACAAGTCTTATTATCCTCTATAAGGAAAGTCATACACCTGACCTGATCCTCTGGGCACCAGCATGTTATTAATTGTATGCATTATGTTCTGTTAAGTTATATTAAAAGTATGTGTGTGTCTGCTTGGAATATTCTGAACTAATGCTTTGTTATGCTGGCTGAACCTGTGTCATAAAATGAACTCTAAACAGATTGTTGCACTTAACCCAAGTGCAATTTTGTCGTTTATCAAGTTTCAAAGTTTTAGGTTCTAGGAACACATAGATAAACTAGAGCCCCTTCTTAGAGAATATCACAATTTTCTGTAATAGTGTTATTCCAGAATAAAAAGGAATAAAATGTGGCTGGAGCTCCATGACTGTAGGGGAGATTATTCTAGAGGATGGAGAGGAAGCTTAGTTAAGCTGACCTGTGTTTCTCCTAGGGTGACTAACTTTCTAAGTATCAGTGTTAGTTATACTGTGAAAAGAGGATTATTAAATTAGGCTATCTCCTGAGACTGTTAGATACAAAATAATAAAAATGATTTTGAAAATTGCAAGATTATACAAAGATTTAGGATTGTTGAGACTAAATATTGTCATGCAGATATCTTACACAGCATGTTTGAACATTTTTAGTAATTCAGGTTGAAATGCCACTACTGGGCTTTTGGGGGAACCTGTGTGTAAAATAAAGATCTTAATAAAGGTTTTAGTACGTGTAACTCCATGGCTGATTCATGTCAATGTATGACAAAACCCACTACAATATTGTAAAATAATTAGCCTCCAACTAATAAAAAAAAATCTTAATAAAGATTTTAAATAACTCTTTGCCTGTAATTTAAGATACAGCAGATATTCTAGTTAAATCTGTAGTCATCTGCACAGAATGTCCATGCTTGGTCCTGAGCATTGTTCCTATTGGGAGAGGCAGTTTACAGGACTCTCATCTCTACTTTAGTAGTGTGTGTAGTCCCATCATTTTTTCATCACGCTGAATTCTGTGTCCTTTTAAATATATCTGTTGCTTTCATTCTGTACCTTTCTTGCTGGATCAGGTGCTTAGCTCTTCTCAGCAGTGAGTCTTGCAGCCCTAGACTGGGCGAGGAATAGAATTGGGAGCCTTCTTTTGTACCTGATGTGCCTGTAGCACATTGATACTGGCTTGGTACTGACTGATACTTTTGGGGAAATGGGCATTATAAGCTGCTTTTTCTGAATCATAACCTTCAGGTCTTCTCTTTCCCCAGCTCTTCTTTTCAAGTTTTCTTAGTTTCTGATAATCCAGTTTTTGTGGGAGGTTTTTTGGTTTACTTTTTGTTTTTGTTGATTATTTTTTGATAATAGTTCATTATTTCTGTTCACTTCTTGGATTCCCTCCATCCATCTCTCTGTCTCCTTTGTCTTGTGCTTCTTCCCCTTCCAATCCGCAGCCAAATTTCCCTCTAGATGTGCTTGTGGCCACTGCCAACTCGAACTGCTTCCCAGACCTCCCTATAATGCCATGTGTTTCATGTTCTTTGCTTTAGTGGTAGAGCGTCATGTTGTTAAAATGATGGCTAACACTTAATCAAACTCTGAAGGAATCTACCTGCTGATAATACATTTGGCAGTGATTTGGCTTTGCAAATGTTTTCTTCAAACCCTGACATCAGGACTCGTGTATTACAATTCTGTCTTAAATGATGTTGCCATCTGGTTTCATGGTAGTTTATTGGAAAGATAGACAAAGTAATCGGTTTTTGGGTTTTAGTAACTGACCTCAGAGGCAGCTAATAGAGTGCAAACTGCATTATAGAGTTAGTGAAACCAAAGAGCAATCAAGACTCTTTAGGGCAAGAAAAATTAGCACCTTTAGTTAAAGGCTCACTAGGGGATTCTGAAGGAGGAAAAATGCTAATTAAGTGACCAGTGCATCAGTGCGCTATCAGTAGGGAATACAATTCTTGCAGCTTCATTAATCTGTTCCTTTAGGAATTTTGTCCTGAAACATTGAGTGACCTAATTAATGACTTCTTTCATAGCACTTCCTATGATTGTAATTCTACATCTGTCGATATGGCAGGAGAAAAAGGAGGGTATTGGTGCTGCTCAGACCTAAGCTTGAAGCTCATTCTTTTAAGTTAAATGGTTTTGCTATTTAAAGTTTGAAGTAACCTTGGTAGCTGTCTTGTCTTTTTTTTTTTTATTTTTTAATTTTTTAAATTCATTTATTTGGCTGCAGCAGGTCTTAGTTGCAGCATGTGGGATCTGGTCCCCTGCATTGGGAACTCAGAGTCTTAACCACTGGGCCAGCAGGGAAGTCCAGCTGTCTTGTCTTAAAGTCTCAATTTTAAGATTTATTTGCCATTTTTTGTTCATGCCTTTGAAAATTACTCCCCTAATTTCTGGTCTTTGTAGAATGATTTTTTTTTTTTTTAATACAGAAAAAGCAGCATCTGAAATTTCAGATGCTGAAGAAGAGCCTCTCAACATATTGACATGTATATTCCAAGTTCATTCCCATGCAGACATTGGACTTCAAGTTTTTTCCTTTTTTCTTGTGAGAATAATGGACACTTACAGTAGGAGAGATAGGAGATATATATATATATATAAAGTATTAAAATGTGAAAAAATTTAAACTACAGAAGTCAACTATAATTCTACCACCCCAAATTAACCAGCCACTGAACACTTTGGCATATTTTTTTTCTAATCATATGTATGTATATAACTTTAACCTTCTCTGTATGTATGTATTTGCAGCCTGCAATTTTCTTCATGTTAGCATATTATTTTATAAGCATTTTAACACATCTGTAAGATTTACTGAACTTAATTTCTGTTTCTATTTCATTTTATGGCTGCCATTATTTAACAATCCCCCATACAAAACTTTTTAAGATAAAATATTTTATGTTATCTCGGAAAGAACAGATAATACCCACAAATGTTAATAATGTGCACTACCTTGTATTAACAGATTTTAATATTTTTTTTCCTTAACTGTAAATATTTTGGGTGTGGGCTCGTTTGTTTTGCTGTTTTTTTACTCTTCTTATGTGGAGAATATATGTAGTCTTTGGATGTATATTGGTACAGGTGTATGTAATATGAGGTAGGGATCTCATTTGTTTCTTTTCCATATAGGTACTTTTATTATGTAGTCCTTTTCCTCAGTGACATATGTATGAATGTGTGTTTTTGTAAATATAAATAGGCTTACATGTACTTGTTAGTCTGTCTCTTACCTCTGTCTTTTACTGTCTTTATCTGCTGTAGTAAGTATTACAATCTTAAATACCAGAGATTTCTAATAAGTCTTAATAGGGCAAATCTCTGTGACTTTTTTTTTTTCCTGTGACTTCTTTTTATTCATAATTTTCATGGTTATCCGTGGCTTTTTTTACTTCTGTGAATTTGAGGATTATCTTGCTAATTTCCCCAGAAAATTCTAGTAGTATTTTGATTGGAATTGCAGAGAGTTACAGATTTGGTGTTTGTGACTTTAAATGTAAATCTGATGCCATGAGCATCTTACTGCTTGTATTTATTTTTCTTGGAACTAAATTTCAAGAAGTAGAATTCTTGGGTTAGAAGACGTGAACATTTAAAAATAACACCGTTTAATCAGATTCAGATTGATATTGGGTTAGAAGATATGAACATTTAAAAATAACATTGTCTAATCAGATTGATAGTTATTTTGAAAAGATGGACAACATCGTTCCACTGCTGGCAAAGGTCTGGGAAGTGGGCACTTGAATGTGTTGTGATGACAGTGAAAGTTGTTCCACACAGAAATCTACAAGAAACTCTTAAGAGTAAAAAAGAGGAGCAGCGCGGCGACGGCGGCGGCGGCGGTTGTTATTCGGAGCCGTTGGGACGCCTCTGCGGCAGCTGGTGGCGCAGGTGGCTTGCGTGGACGTGGACAGAGGCGGCCGGCCCGCCACCGCAGCCTCGCCGCCCGCGGCCCCAGAAGGCGCGTCGGGGCACCCCGAGGCATCCTCCCCCTGCCGCCACCGCGGGAGCCGCGGCTCCGGTCCGCCTTCCCGCATCCTCTCGCAGTCCGCACCGCCGCACCTCCTCCCTGGGCTTCGGACCCTCGGCCTCGCCCCTGAAACATGACTCGCGACTTCAAACCTGGGGACCTCATCTTCGCCAAGATGAAAGGTTATCCTCATTGGCCAGCTCGAGTAGATGAAGTTCCTGATGGAGCTGTAAAACCACCCACAAACAAACTACCGATTTTCTTTTTTGGAACTCATGAGACTGCTTTTTTAGGCCCAAAGGACATATTTCCTTACTCAGAAAATAAGGAAAAGTACGGCAAACCAAATAAACGAAAAGGCTTTAATGAAGGTTTATGGGAGATAGATAACAATCCGAAAGTGAAATTTTCGGCTAAACAGTCAAATGCGTCATCTGATGTTGAAGTTGAAGAAAAAGAAACAAGTGTTTCAAAGGAAGATACCGACCATGAAGAAAAAGCCAGCAATGAGGATGTGACTAAAGCAATTGACATAACCACTCCAAAAGCTGCCAGAAGAGGGAGGAAGAGAAAGGCAGAAAAACAAGTAGAAACTGAGGAGGCTGGAGTAGTGACTACAGCAACAGCATCTGCTAATCTAAAAGTGAGTCCTAAAAGAGGACGACCTGCAGCTACAGAGGTCAAGATTCCAAAACCAAGAGGCAGACCCAGAATGGTAAAACAGCCTTGTCCTTCAGAGAGTGACATGATAACTGAAGAAGACAGAAGCAAGAAAAAAGGGCAAGAGGAAAAACAACCTAAAAAACAGCTTAAAAAGGATGAAGAGGGCCAGAAGGAAGAAGAAAAGCCAAGAAAAGAGCCAGATAAAAAAGAGGGGAAAAAGGAAGTTGAATCAAAAAGGAAAAATTTAGCCAAAACAGGGGTTACATCAACCTCTGATTCTGAAGAAGGAGATGATCAAGAAGGTGAAAAGAGAAAAGGTGGAAGAAACTTTCAGACTGCTCATAGAAGGAATATGCTCAAAGGAAAACATGAGAAAGAAGCTGCAGATAGAAAACACAAGCAAGAAGAACAAATGGAAACTGAGCACCAAACAACATGTAATCTACAGTAATAAAAAATATATCTCATTTTGGGCTCAAAGCATTAATCCAGTTACTGAAAAGAGAATACAAGTGGAGCAAACAAGAGATGAAGATCTTGAGACAGACTCATTGGACTGAATTTCCCCCTCCCCCCCTTTGATGGAAGAATGTTCCAGATTCTAAATTGAGGACTTCATTAATGGCATTGTATTACTGTGTTATGATTGTTAAAAAAAACATTTCCTGTAAGGTACACACTACATACTAAGGTCGGCCATCATTCCTGTTAAGTTTTTTACCAAGCTTAAAATGAAGCTTTGTGTTTGAAAGTTACAAGCTCAGATGAAGATGGTGGTTGTACATTATTTCATTTAGAAAATATAAAAATTTATTTTGTTTTGAAGCTAGGTGTTAAACTGGAGTAGCTATATTATACCCCTAGAGAGTGGGGCAGTTGTGCCCTTCCCTTGACATACCTTTGTTGTTTAATTCTTTAGAATATTAATAAGTGTTTTTTTAATCCTGAGAGATTAAACAGTAGACTTGTTAAGAAAACAAAAATGAAACTGTAACCAAAATTTTAAAATAAAGTTTAAAAAAAAAAAAGAGTAAAAAAGAGTTTTGTCCTTTGGCTTGGCAGTCCTGTTTTTGAGAAGCCTGTAGATTTAAACGATCCATGGCCTAAGAATTTCGTATATATTTACAGTAGCTGGTTTGCACTAGCAAAAACTGGAAATGTCCTTGATGTTCTCTAATAGAGAATTCTTGAACTAACTGTAGTCAACTTCATACCATAAAATATTATGTAGATATAAAAACAATTGAGTCAAATCTATATGCATTGACCTAGAAAGTGGTTTATGAGAATATCAACTGAAAAAGTGGGGCAGAAGGATATGTGTCGTATAAATGCATTTTTGTTTAAAAGCTGGAAGGGCAGAAAACTCTGAATATGTGCATATGTCTGTAAATTTGTGTAAGAGCCTTGGGAAACAAAGAGGAGCACACACCAGACTATATTAGTTATTCTGAGGATTAGGTTGGAGGTAGGGATGGAATTATTTTTAAATACATCTCTTCTGCAACTATCTTTATTTTTTTTTGCAACTATCTTTATATTGACATTTTAATTTTGATTGACATGTAGTTTACACACCAGTAAAATACTCCCTTTAAAAGTGTAGAAGGCAGTAGGTGTTAGTGTATTCTTAAAGTTTTGTAACCATTACCAGTATCTAATTCTGGAACATTTTCATCACTGTGCTATTTATAATGAGAATGTTTTGCTTTGGGAGTTTAAACAACAATAAATAGTTAAAAAGGAAATCGCAATGAGTTGCCAGAATGACGGCTCTATATTGGAAAAGAGAAGCCACCTGTCCAAGCTGTATGGGTGAGTCCCATGACTGGTCTTCTGGCAAATCAGTGGTGGGCTTGGCCTATCTGTTTTCTTATAAATGAGATAATAAAAATGTATCAACCATTTTAAGCAATAGGATAAAAATAACTTACCTTTATGGTTTCTACTGTATAAAATGTAAAAACTCTTATACCCAGTGGGTAAGTTTTACCACTTGACATGCTCAAAGCCTCACGTTTGAGTGCCTGTATCAGTGCCCTGTCAGCATTGTGTTAGATTAAACAAGAAAATGTGGAACACTGGTTTCTTTCTAATTTTGTGACTGTGGTCAACCATGAGATTGAAAGTTGTTTTTTTTTTTTCATGTTTCCTAGTCTTTTGTGTCTTTTCTTTAAACTTAATTTTGGGAAAGTTGTCTACTCTGCTTTGGCCCCAGCCATTTCTTGAATAATCATTTCTTCTTGTCTTTGTCTTCTTAAAATTGTATATTGAATTCTTACATTGTGATTGATTCCAAATGCTGTTTTGACTAAAAGCTGAACTTTGCTTCCATGTTTAGCGTGTATATGATGAGGAAGTGGAGGAGCCGGTGCTCAAGACTGAGGCAGAAAAACCAGAACAGGTACTTGCTTTGAATCATTCTTCTCTTGGTCTCCTTTAGAGAAGAAAAGTAGTGATTTGTGATATGGCTGCTGGAGGGAGAGTGGGGCAGGGAGATGGACTTCGGGAGAAATGGGAGAAGCTGCCTTTGACAGCTCCACACTTGAACTTGTTTGTTTCTGAAATCTATTGTATTAAGAAATGTATAGATTAAGTTCCTGATTTCTGGCTTAAGAGTAGAGCAGAGGTATGTAGAGATTTTCTGTAAAGGACCAGGTAAGAAATATTTTGTTCGCTGGCCACATTGATCTCTATCCTTTGCTGCTTTTTCTTCTTTTCTTCCTCTCCTATCCCTTCCCCTTCCTCCTTTAAAAAGGTAAAAACTTTTTTTATCTTGAGGGTTATTAAAAAAAAACCCAAAACGGGCCATACTGGGCAGTAGGTGGTGAGTTCTTTGAAGATTGTGTACCCCTGTCCTTTCATGACTGCTTTGCTTCTTATTAATACCAGTTTAAAAATGAAAGTAAGAAGAAAACCATACTACTTGTAACATATGAAAGTGTTAGACTAAGAAAGGGTACTAGAAACCAGCTACAGTTTTGCATATTTCTAGCCTTTAAAAATTTATTAAAACAAATTTTATTTTCAATAGATTTGCTAAACTGTTTTAAGTGTAGTAGTAACTGAACCAAGTCCAGGTTCAGTTTAAAGTGATAGCTATTTAGTGAATTATCTTTAAAAAATCCGCAAGCATGTTTTTGCACACTTAGTACAGTGTTAGCTATTTAACTTAGAATCAAACATACCAGAGCGCAAAAAAGATGCAGCCAAAACAAAAAAGTTAAATTAGAAAGACTTCTGCACTTGAGGTAGAAGTAGAAAACACTCCTCAGCTTTCCCTTTTGGCTTTCAAAACAGCACTGTCTGGGGGCTACCCAGGGTCCAGTGCTTAAGATGCCACCCTCCCAGTGTAGGGGACACAGGTTTGGTCACTAGTTGGGGAACTAAGATCCCGCATGCCACATGGGTGCCAGAAAAACAAACGGAAAAACTGTATGGTTTGTTTGTTTCTGTAATTATATATCAACTTGTAGAATATTTGTGAGGAGAGGAAATGACACTAAATGTATTCTGCAATACTTCCTACAACTGATGACACAGTTGAGTGTGTGAGAGCTGCTGTTACAGGAAGTGGAGATGTGTGGAATATTTTCAGCAGGTTGGTGGTGTGTTCAAAGTTTTGTCGAGGTGGGGGGCATTGTTCTAGGGTAACCTACAGGATAGATTAGAGATGAAACCGACTCTCTCTTGGTTTGAAACAAGTTTATAAAATGTAATTGTCCAGTTATTTTTTTAACTGTAATTGGAAAATGACATCTCTGCCTGGAGTATTTTCTCTTAAGTCTTAACCTCTAAAATTGTGCTAAGGACCATTAACCAAGGTTAGTGGGATATAGTCATGGCAAAGCTAAAATTCTAGGCCCTTCTTTTTTTCAGATGCAGGGAGGGAAGGTGCCCTTTAATATCTTGTGATGTGCTATTCATTGTTGTAGGGTAATTTTATATAGTGTACAGAGGCTGAACCATCACACCATTGTGCTTTTGTTTTTGTAAATGATGAACCTGGAGCTCCAGAACCTTCTGTAGTTTGGTGTGTGTTCAATGCATAGACACATTTGGGACTTAACACTCCAAAGTCTGTGCTGAGGCATTCAGCAAAATCTTTGACTTGCAACATTTTTAACTGTTTAACATTGTAAATGGTTAACAACAACGTTTTTAATTAAGTTTTTTTGATTTTGTTTGTTTTTGAGCACGAGTCTAGGCTTCAGTGAATATTCTCAGTGTTTTATTAGGGTGGTATCAACATACTGGAGATCTTACTAAAAATTACTTTTTCCTAGGAAAAGACCCGGGAACAGAAAGAAGTAGATCTGATTCCTAAAGTCCAGGAGGCTGTGAACTACGGTTTACAAGTGTTGGACAGTGCATTTGAGCAACTAGATATAAAAGCAGGAAACTCAGACTCTGAAGAAGATGATGCTAATGAGCGGATGGAATTGATCCTTGAGCCAAAGGTAAAAACATTCAACTGTAATATTTATTGTTATACCTGTTGTGATCTGGGTCCTTTACTTGGGTGCAGAATTGTTAAGATGTGGCCTTCACGTCTCAGAAGTGAGGATGTCACTCAGTGCTCTCATATTGACTCCATCAGTCAGAGGGTTGCAGGACAGGAGCATCGGTTGAGCACTTACTAGGTCCTAGCATGCCAAGTTGGGGGAGTACGAAGATGCAGGGCTCCATTCCTACTCTCAAGATGCTTGTTACAACCATACCAGATGGTCAGAGAAAGGAGGCAGTTACAAAAGTCACCATCATAAGTGTTTTGACTTCTAGCTAGAGAAATTGGGGTGAAGATGAGATTTGAATTGGGTTTCGAAGGATGAGGAGGCTCATGAGAGGCAGGGGTTGTTGGGAAACTGACATTCTGTAGCTTGCACAAAGAGGGACCTCAGAAGTGTTAAGAGACATGTGGGGTATGGCAAAAATCACTACAATATTGTAATTAGCCTCCAACTAATAAAAATAAATGAAAAAAAAAAAAAGACATGTGGGTTGTTGGAGGTTTTAGCCAATATGAATAAACCTGCTGTGAGTGTTCATGAAGAGATTATTGGCCTAGCAGGTGCTTATTGCTTTACTGTTACTTCCTCTCAGGTTGGCTCTGTAGTAAACACAAGAGTTTGCCTTACTGATTCTGAGAGTCCTTGTGACACATCAGTGCTTTGTGAATTGAAGCATGCTGCAAAACCAGTCTCTTCTAATCATGTATTCACTGCACATTTCTCTTCCAGTTTGAGCTTACAGCGCCCTGCCGAGCTGGGGCTGATCCTTTAACGATCCTTTAATGATACGCTGTCGTCATTTTGCTTTTTCACTGTAGGGATTTAGACGTCAGCAGCAGGGTTTCCCTGGTGGCTCACGCAGTAGAGAATCTGCCTGCAGTGCAGGAGACCGGGGTTCAGTCCCTGGGTTGGGAAGATCCCCTGAAGAAGGGTATGGCCACCCGCTCCAGTATTCTTGCCTGGAGAATGCATGGACAGACTTGGGGGGCTACAGTCCATGGAGTTGCAAAGAACTGGACACGACTGAGTGACTAACACACAGAGCAGACCTTGGGAAATGTGTTGCCTGCGTCACATTTCCTCCTTCCAAGTCTTTCACCAGTTTTTCTGTTAGAGAAAGACATAGGATCAAGCCTTCTGAGTCAGTGAACAGTCATCCCGGTTAGCACTTTGATTTCTTTGCACTAAATTAGTTTTTGCTGTATCTTTGACCTTTACATTAACCTTCCTAAACTTTCTGTCATTTTCCAAGGACAGAACTGTTCTCTTCTGTCCCCAAGGTCTTTTTTTATAGGGAAGAGTTTTTAAAGCCAAAGGACCATGCCTCCAGGGTGGAGTGCTTTCTTGGCTCTAAATTTTTGATGTTTGCGATGGCCTGAAATGGAGGAATCTCTAACATGTACCTGTAGACAGGGTACTTCATTTTATTCTGTTGTTTGATCTTCTGATCTTTTTTTTTTGATATTCTGATCTTATTTTACCAACTTCACTTCTCTAAATTCTACTGTTTGAACCTCTGAGGGGTATTATTATTATTTTCTTTGTTTTTTTTTTTTCCTCCCTCTCCTGGATAGGTTCTTATCAGTCTGTTGGAAGCATTCCTTTAGTTAATTATGTTGACTGTAGATATTTGCCCTGTAGGTAGCTGATATTCGATGGTAAAGATCTGTTTCTTTTCGTCTAGCCCATGTTTTGTATCTGTGCTCCTGCCTCTCTGCTCCGACGAAGCATGGAGGAGGCCTTCTCCATTCCCTTCCTTTGTGCCTTGTGCCCTGTTTGTCTGCACGTCCCACTACCCACCTAACTATTTGTGTTATTTCCTCTGTGTGCTTCTCCATATTTAGGACTTGATTCTCAAGAGTGGTTGATTGGTTGATTTTTGCTCATCACGTTGCTTTTCAGGGGAGGAAGATAGGTCACTATCATCAAAGCTTGTCAGGATTTCTTGTTTCTTTCCTTGGTCCTCCTTTTGGGCATGTTGCTATGAAGTTGTGCCCCTTTCCTTGTTCAGTTACTGCTGGTAAACATTTTACAAGCCTTTGCCATTTTTGTTAATATAATTAGGCTCTTGAGAAGGGAAAGTCTCTGTGAATCAGCTTCACTTTTCTATCTTTACCTAGGATTTAACTTTTTTTAAATCAGTGATTAAGAAAAAAATCCTGCTGTGTTTCTTATTCTTATTCTCTTTTATTATGTAACTTTTTTGGGGTAGTCAGATGGAACAGGATGTCAAATGGAATACCTAATTTTATTTTATTTTATTTATTTTTTTTTAATATTTTTATTAGTTGGAGGCTAATTACTTTACAACATTTCCCTAATTTTATTTTAACTTAAATATTTAACTGCTTATTCCCTTTCATTGTTTACAGGATCTGTACATTGACCGTCCTTTACCTTATTTAATTGGGTCAAAGCTATTCATGGAGCAGGAAGATGTAGGTCTTGGAGAGCTTTCTAGTGAAGGTACACTTTTGCACTACATATTTTTGTTGCTTTTAACATTTATAGCTTAACTTTTTATTTAAAAATAATTTCAAACTTCACTTTAAAGTCTTAAAGTTACAAGACTAGGACAAGGAACTCTCACATACCCTTTACCCAGGTTACCATTTGTGAATATTGTACCATACTTGTGTATCATTCTCTGTATACATACATAGTATTACTTTCTCCTGAACCTACTTAGGAGACATCATGCCGCCTTCCTCATGTATATGGTTGGCAGTTCATGTCCGTGGGTTTTGCATCTATGTATTTAACCAACCTGGATAGAAAATATTTGGGAATAAAAAATTACAGAAAGTCCCAAAAGCAAATAGTTGCCATGATGCACAGGCAACTATTTACATAGCATTTACATTGTATTAGGTATTATAGGTAATCTGGAGACGAGTTAAGGTTGTATACAGGAGAAGGATGTGGGTTATACGTGGATACTACGCCATCTTGGTGTCTGTGTGTGTGTTTGTGTCTGTGTGTGTGTGTGTGTTGGGGAAAGGGGGTCCTGGAACCTATCCCTTGAGGGACAAATGTATTTCTTTGTGTATTTTCTAAGAATAAGAACTTTCTCTTATTTAGTTGCACGTTCATTTGCCCATCTGTCATCTTGTTTGGATGTGTGTATTGGGCTTTGATGTGAGACTTTTAATTTTTGTATCCTGTTTATTAATAGAAAAAAATTAATCCAAGTGGTTGAATCCTGTGAGACTTGGCAAGAATGTACAAATCAAGTATACTTGACTTTTTAACCTCTTCCCATAGTAACTTTTATATGAAATAAAGTCACCAATTGATAGGTTTCCAACAACAGTGACAAAAGGTATAATCACCAAAGTTAGGAAATTGTACTGGATTTAATACTAGCTAATCCTTAGTCATACTCAAATTTTTCCAGTTGTCCCAGTAATGTCCTTTACAGTCTCTCTTTTTCTCTGGTTCAAAATCCAATCTACTCACTGCATTTAGTTGTCAAATCTCTCTAGTCTTTTAGCTGGATACCATTTCTCAGCCTTTTTTTGCTTTTCACAACCTTGACATCTTCAGAGAGTATGAGCCAGTTTTTTTGTTTGTAACTAATATATATTTTTTGTAATTAATAAATATCCTGTGGGGAAATACTTTGAGCCTATGTAAATGATCCATTCCTCACTATAGTGAAGATACTTTTAATTCCAATGAATGAGTATGGATGGTTTTATCAAAATCTTTTGATGGTTTTGTCAAAAGATGTATGGTGGTTTGTGATCTTGAGAAGAAATTAAGAATGTTTCCTTATGAATATTGGTTATAACCTTTATCTTTCTTCTAACAGAAGGTTCAGTAGGCAGTGATCGCGGGAGTATTGCAGACAGTGAAGAAGAGAATGAAGAAGAGGTAAGGGCTTGCTGGTGTGTCCAGGTCATACTGGGCAGGAAACTTAGGGTGCATTTGGCAGGTTCAGTAAATAACATATTCATGAATTAGCAATTTGTTTACATCAATCTCTTAATAGCAATAGAAGCCATATTCTCAAGTCTTCCTTGGCATGGGAAATTCCTTTATTTTTGTGTACAAAACCAAAGAAAACTGCTTTAATCCTTTACATTACCTTTACCATTACCCTTCCTCTCACCTCCCCACCAAATCCTCTTTTTACCAATGTATTTTGAGGGGGACATCTTAGATAGTTTGGTGGAATCTCTGCCTGAGATACAGTCTTTGAATAAGTTCTATCTTTGAGTAATTCTAGGAGAAAAGTCCATATTTAAAACTTTCTTTACTCTAAAATCTTCTAGGCCAGAAGACTGCTGAAAGCATCCACTTACATGTTAACTTTACTGCTACCTCTGGCATCTTCACACCCAAAGAGCCTGATCTGACTCCCTGTTCTCTAAGGCCTCAGAGTCTGCGGGCCTTGGCCTTGACCCCTATTATATCTGGCATTGTTCCTTTAAATGGAATATTTGTTACTGCAAAGGGTAGAAACTCTTTGAAGGTTCATTCCTGAATGTTGCTTTCTAAAAGGTGACAGTTTTGTAGTGTGCTCCTCCCCTCTGTTTCCACAATCTGTTTCCTTTCCTCCTGCCTCCAGCCCTTCCCTCAAAAAACCTGATAGAAGGAAATGAACTTTTTAAAAACAGCCTTGCTTTCACTGATTGTCATTAGCTAAACCCTTTGCTTTTAGCCGCTGAAGCAACTCTTTACCTAATGGCTTGTGTTATTAAATACTAATGTTCCTTTCTTGGGCCTGATGAAGTAATGGTTTTACTTAGAAGGAAAATAGAGAATGCAAACCAGTGCAAACCAAACAAAATGCAAACCAATGCAAAATAGCTTTTGATAATTTAGTTAATTACATGTGCAACTCTTAATCCAAAGGTTAGAAATGATGGGGCAGATTGATATGAGTAAATTGTCAGAGAGGTTTAAAAGAATTACAAAAATGACATGTAACTGGAATAACCCTTGGTGATATTGCCAACTCTCCACCTCATCTGCACCTTGATACTTCAGGTGATCAGTAGTCAATTCAGAGACCAGTCGGTGGTGGCTGTCCCAGAGACTTAGACATGACATCATTTCTGTACTTCCAAGTAGAGCCAGTGTTAACAAAGCCTTTTTTTTCCCCCCCCAAAAAGGAGTCAGATGAAGATTTTGCCAATCATAGTGACAATGATCAAAACCGGGTAAGATGCATATATTGAAGTAACTTTTAAATTTTAATTTAAGCATAGCATGTATAATAAATTTATATTAAAATTACTTTTGAATGACTTATGGGAAAGTAAGGATTTATTCATATTTATAGATATTCATGTTTCCTTCAAATTTTAATGTTTTTAGGCTAATTACTTCCTTGTATATTTTTTCTCAATTTTACTCAATTTTGTATTTTTCTCAAATTTTTCTCAATTTTATATTTTCTTCATTTTTTTGGACAACAAAGAAGTAAAAAAAAAAATTGAGAAACAGAGCCTCTAAAACATAGCCCAATTACCGATATTGAAATTTTCACACGTATTCACCTTTCCTTTTTTAAAATTTAAGATAATCTTACAGCAAGGCTAAGGAACACTCAAGAAATGGAAATCTTATCATCCTACTGTCTTAGCACTGTTGTCTTAATTTTTATATATCCTTCTAAGGACATGTTCTTTTCATTAACATGTGTAGTTTATTTTTTTGTTATTTTGTATTAACTCATCACAAGGATTTCTTTGTTGTTTTAAATAGTCTTTGTAATTTGCCTTGTAAACTTACGTATTTGTTTAACATACATGTATGATATTGTTATAGTCTCTAAATGTGTATGGGAAATAGTTTTAAGATTTTTAGTTTTGAGATAGTACTGCATTCAGAGTTTTCCTTCATAAAAACTCTTTGCCTCTGACCTCTTTTCTTAGGAATTAGGTGATCTAATACTACTTGATACTGCTGTGTAATACACATTCCAGATTAACAGGTGGCACATAATGATTTTCCCAGAATCTCATCAGCACTGGGATTATGTATGACTTTTGCCACCATAGTGTATGTTCAGCGGTATATTGAGATGATTCCAGTTTGTATTTCACTTTCCTAATTGAGAAAAATTTTTTCCACAAAAATTTCCAACTGATAAATGAAAGATTCAGCACTTTCTGATTGTTACTTTTATTTTTCACTGTTGTGTTTCACAAATGTGACTTGTCTTTATGATTTTAATAATCAGTCCTTCTGGAGAGTGTATGTATTTCTGTGGAACTTACTATTAAGATTGATAATTTCAGACAGTTTTTCAAATAATATGGTGATTTAAAAGCATTGGTGGAAAAAAAATAAAAGCATTGGTGGAACTATTTATATTGTTAAAAATAGACTTGTTTTGTGTGCCATTGCTAACCTCAGAGTTCAAAGGATTAAATTAGTTGAAAAAATGCCCTAAGCGTATTGATTGGCACAGTTTATTGATTTAAATGTTAAAAGTTTTAGAAAAAGTAAACAGTTTTTACATACAGTGGCTACCTTTGTAAAAATTAGAACTTAACACATAAGATTAAGTTTGAGTCATCTATTCTTCATATCTTTACACTCTCTGGAGGTAACTGGTGTAATCTGAAAGTACATATTTCCAAGTGTTGTCCTTTGCTTTTACAAATATGTCTGTGTTTATAGCAATGGTGTGTGTGTGAGAGGGTAGTGAATTCCTTCTGGGTTTATCATTCACTGTTTCGTCACTTGGACTGCCTTGGATGTCTCTCCAGTTGTTACAGCTTATTCTTTCTAACTATTAGTATTTTTATTAAGATAATAGTGTACTTATTTAGTTTATTCATTTCTCTAGTGGTGGACATTTTTAATATTTCATTTTTTTGCTATTGCACTGAAAATAAATCTTGTGTATGATTTGCTGTAGCACATTTACTGCTTTGTAACTTTTGGTGCATTATTTGTTCTTCCATTTTGAAGGAGAAGTCTAAAGGCTGAGTGGTAGTATCTTTTTCAGCTTGATGCCCGTATCTGATACTTTTAATCTGATGGTTTATGTTCTTAGCACACTGCACAGATGAGTGATGAAGAAGAGGATGATGATGGTTGCGACATTTTTGCTGACTCTGAGAAGGAGGAGGAAGATGCTGAAGACACTGAAGAAAATTCTAGACCTGTAAGAAAGGCTATAATTGCCATCACCTGTCAAGGTTTTAGAAATGATTCCTAGGATTCATTTTTTTTATTGTCATTTATATTTGTAACTGTCTCATTTTGCATCATATCATTTTTCATTTCATCACTTTGATCAGTAATTCATTTTTACTTTTGGAAATAATAGTTGAGCATCCCAAGTTGCCAAATAAGTTCCACTTTCTTCTCCAATTGTTAAGATTTTACTAGTTAGGTCACTCAATATATATTCACATTCAGAGTTTCAAGATCCTAATACTTCTCCCCCCAAGGACCTTGTAGTATTTTTCTTACCTAGATCTTTGAATATTAAAGTTGAAGTATTAAAATAAGGAAATAAAGAGCATCTCCCTTTGAAGGAACACTGAGTCCTCTTTCTCAGGTGATCTGTTACAGGGTGCATACGTTTACATTTATTTAGTTAAAACATATCTTCTCATCAGATCGATTTCTTTGCCATTGTTTGCATAGTTTTGTTAGGTGTCCCAAAATAAACTGTACTAGTTAGTACAAAAAATAGTACAAAAAAGTGATTCTTTTGGTCTTCCCTGGCTGTAGAAAAGAAGCAGGCCTACATCATTTGCTGATGAACTGGCAGCTCGGATCAAAGGGGATGTCTCGAGCCGGATGGAAGAGGAGCACACGAGTACGTCACCTCTTCTGAGAGTCACTCATAGGGCGGTGGGACCGTAGGGACCCCTCTCTGGGGTTCCCTGAGGGTGGGTTTCCTTGTTTAATTACTAAGGCACAAGAAGCATAAATAGTAGTTCTTATAAGGTTTGCTTTATAGATTCTCTGATAAGTAAACACTGGACCGTGCCCCCCCCCCCCAAGAAAAATGCACATATTCATATCTGTATGTGAAGTTTCAGGGGATTAATGAATAATGCAGAGAATCATTCACTCTGGATTAAAAATCCCTGGCTTAATATTTACTCCTGTATTTTATTTTGACTAAATAAAAATGTAGCATACAGTATTTTCTAGTGATTTAACAAAGTGGAAAGATATCAGAAGAAATCTTTCAGCAAGTGCAATCCTGGCATGCGCATGATCTGCTCTGATAGCTGGACTCTTCTGCCTTAAAAAGAGGCATTTCTGAGTGTCTTCTCTGGGTAGGGCACTGAGTAGGTGCTCAGGTGGGGCAGAGACACAAAGTTGAATGTCTTGCTCTTAGCTTAGGAGTTGTGAGGGTGGCCGATGTGCCTGAAGGTTCAGTAGATAAATATTAAGAATAGACTGAGTGTTATTAAACTGTGAAATATTCTTCAAGCCTTATCCCCAGGGGAAGCAAAACCTCAGAAGACGTTGAAAGAGAAGAAGGAAAGGAAAACTCCCTCAGATGGTAGGCCTTTCCCCTTGATCCTCTTCTTTAGGAG
This sequence comes from Cervus canadensis, assembly GCF_019320065.1. NCBI lineage: Eukaryota > Metazoa > Chordata > Mammalia > Artiodactyla > Cervidae > Cervus > Cervus canadensis. Next base: position 56,131,960 of record NC_057393.1, on the reverse strand, counting down.
GCTCTTGACTCGGGAATGGGAATATCGCTTCCGTAATTCATTAAAATGCCTCTATTAAAGCTGACAAATGAGGTCTGTGATTTAAGAGTATGCTTTTGGGGGTGTAGGGAGAAGTGAGTGTGGGTTAAAAATGCTTTAAAGGTTTGATTTACTGGATTTTACAGGGACCATTAGCTGTCTTTCTAGACATTTATAAATTAGGGATTGCTAGCATTTGTTTTCAGTAAGGAATATTCTGTCAGGCCCTTTCACGTTCAACAGTAATGTCCATTGTATTTCTACTTGGGGCTGTGTCAATCTGATCTCTCCTCTGTTTACCCTTCTGTCCCCCAAATTCTGGTGGGATAGGTCTTGATGGCAACTGAAGCATATACTTGCTTTAGAAGAAATGAGATGAAAGGGATCACCTGCAGAGTTCACTCTGCTCCAGACACTTAACAGACTTGAGAGTGGGAACCCAAAGAACCTTTAAGGGATTTGATGGCCTGTTTTTTGATGGGTTTTTGTCTGAAGGCCTTCAGACCACCAGCATTCAAATAGTGCTTATTACAAATGGTTAGATAAACTTCCTGCCAGTTTTGGTAGTATTGTAATGTTAATCCCCAGAATTGGAGTTCCAAACCCATCTTTAATTCTCCATGCAAAGCATTCCCTTCTGTTTGCTAGATGAAGAAGATAATTTATTCGCACCCCCGAAGCTGACAGATGAGGACTTCTCGCCGTTTGGTTCTAGAGGCGGCCTGTTCAGTGGAGGGAAGGGACTTTTTGATGATGAGGATGAGGAGGTGAGTCCCTGGTAATCAGTGAAGCTGTCCATAGCTGTGTCATGGGTTTGCAAGGAAGAAATAACTTTCAGTTCCTTTAGTAAGGAAACAATGGCTTCTTAGTTGGAAGTTGCTTCTACTTTCATATTTTAGAAGATTTTGAACTAAGGATCACAAAGTGAGGAAATACTGATCTTGATGCCTTTGTTAAGTAGGGAGAGGATGTGAGAGTGTTAATAGTGAAAAATTTACATTTACTTGCTTAAGTGGTTGTTTCTTAACCTTTTCTTTTGTCTTCCATGTTTGTATTTAATTTCTCTATAGACTAAATTGGGTTTCCATGATGGCTTGGTGGTAAAGAATCTGCCTCCCAATGCAGGAGATGTGGGTTTGATTCCTGGTCCAGGAAGATACCCTGGAGAAGGAAATGGCAACCCACTTCAGTGTCTTTGCCTGGGAAATCCCATGGACGGAGGATCCTGGAGGGGCTACAGTCCATGTGGTCACAAAGAGCTGGACATGACTTAGCAACTGAACAATAAGACCTAAATTGTTTCAGGGTCTGATTTCATCAGTGTCTTCACTTTGGAATTGATTTTCTGGCAGAACAGTAGATGTTTATTTTTTAAACTTTATAAGACACTTTTCTTTAGAAATCTTTAAATGCAACTTCATTTTCCTGTGCTGTTTTGAACTGTGTTGTTTATTATAAGCAGAGTGACCTCTTCACAGAAGCCCCTCAGGATCGGGGAGCTCGAACCCCTGTTAATGAAGGTGAGTGTGGATTGAGGCTGACTGTGCTTCTTTGTTACAGATTTCCAGAACTGGTTCCTTCTCATCAGGAGATGGAGCCCCAGAAGTTATCCCCAAACTTTGTTTCTCTGTTAGGCAGAAAACTGTTACGTTTGCCTTCATCTAGTTAAAAGCGATTCATTTGCACTAATTCATGTCTTGCAAAAACAAAAAGGTACCATTTGTAAACCCATATCACAATTTTGTCTCTTTCATAGAGAAAGCAGAGAAAGCTAACCAGGGAGCGCACTCTAGCAGTGTTGAGAATATCTTAATTTAATCAAGTTCAGTTCAAAGAAACATTTCTGAAATTCTGCATCTAAATTGGAGACCAGTAATTCCTTAGCCCAGTGTACATTAGAATAATTTGTGACATTTTTAAAAAGCACACATATGCTATTAAAAAACTTAAAAATTTTATTCCATTAGGTCTGTGATAGTCTTGAGAATTGGGAATGAGTTATTTTAAGTGACTTGGTCTCCCCAGGCCAGAAGTCATCAGATTTTGGACTTACTATGATGCTGGCTGACCTGATTGTCTTGAGGTTCCTACTCTCCACTGTATGGCATCTGTGACTTGCCTAGTTTCCTGCTTTCCTGTTATTGTCTTCGTTTTGGGCACTAATGTGTCAGATATTTTGCTGTTTGTTTTTTACTTGCATGTTCTCATTAAACGGGATGGATGGAGTCAGAACTATTGAACCCTGCTTGCTCTGCTCCCGCCTTCCCCATCTGTGCTCTACATCTTCCTTGGCCTCGGCAGGCAGCCCCACTGTAATTGTCTGCCCAGAGTCTGTGATCTTCCATGGGAGTCACAGCCTAGATTGGTTTAATACCAAGAGAAAAGTCATGACATTGGTAGAGAAGATAATACTAAGGAATTTTTAAATGGCTCTTCGAGGAAAAATTAGTTTTTGAAAGTCTCCTGTTAGCTTTGTGTTGTGTTGTACATATTTTAGGAAGGTGCATTTAGCAAGGAAAGTTGTTTTCTTTGTTGAAATGTTATCTCTTTGTTTCTCATTTTAGCATCTTCATCTTCTAAACCTGGAAAGAAAATCCCGGCAGGAGCTGTTTCTGTATTTTTAGGTACCATAACTCAGGAGTTTGTTTTTGAGAACTATATAGTGTTGTTTTGTAATTTTTTTGTTTGTTTGTTTTGTAGTTTTTAATACTGTCCTCTTCAAAGAGCTGACTAGGGAGGAGAATAGGAAGAACTTCAGAGGGCATCCACAGAGAGCTCACTTACCTGTGTTAGCTCATATTCCCTCAGAAACCAGTGGCCTTGGGTTTTTTTTCATTCTGGGAGATCAGTTGATTTTGCACTGTGAGACATTCTATATCAGTAAAGGATGCACGTTGTTGGGTCCTGTTAATGTGTTTGTGGATGAATTGAAACTACAAGTTCCTGGTGGTGATGCTGTTTTTTTTTTTTTTTTTTCTTCCTGTGAAGTCAGGAGGCCCACCCACACTGGCTTATAGCTGGTTTGTCCTGTCCTTCCACCCACAGGGGATACTGATGTGTTCGGTGCTGCATCTGCCCCGTCACTGAAGGAGCCCCAGAAGCCCGAGCAGCCCCCTCCAGGGAAAGGCTCGTACGTCCCAGCATCTGCTGGCCTCTTCGATGATGACGACGATGACGACGACTTTTTCGCAGCATCCCGTAGCAAACCTCCCAAGACAGGTGCTGCTCCAGCCTCTGTTTCAGGGAACGTAGCTGGATAAAGAATATTGACCTAAAAAGGCATGAAGTTCCTCTGGTGCCTCATCTCGCACAGTGCTAGAATCCCTCTTCAGGGATTCCTATCAGAGGTGTCTCATCTCTATTTAGTTATGGTGCTTTGGCAGTCTCTATTTTATGGACCAGTCTTTTCTTTAGAAACTAATTACTAGGATTATCTTCCTCATAGGGAGAAAAATCTGCTCCCCTCTAATAGCTGATCAGGATTCTAGTTTCTATCCTCTCAGTTACCAAGAAAGTTTGAATTATGCTCTCTTCCAGCGTCCTTAGTAAACTGTATGTGAACAGAGTGTCTATGCCAGGTATTCAGTTCCAGCAAGCCCAGGTGACCTTGACTTTTCTCTTCTATGATGGAGTTTTCAGCCCCTTGACCGCTTTGGCACTGTCCTTTCTTCACCCCTCAAATTTCAGCCATTTCGTTCCTGAAGTCACGCCTCTGAATCAGTTGTTATTTAATGAGCAGATGGCTCTCCCAGGACTGTTGTAAAAATGCAGATTCCAGTTCAGTGGAATTACGGTGGGGCCCTTGAGTCTCCATTTCTAACAGGCTCCCTGGTGGGCAGAGATCACTGGTCCGTTTGTTGCACTTGGAGTAGCAAAAGATGTGGTTCATTGGCTGTTTTCCAGAAGAGAAAGGTAGACCACTGAGGTGCACACAACTTCCAGCAACCTGAGCAAAGAGCTGTTTCTCCTAAGGACTGTGGACCAGGAAGCATCGAGAATCAGGCTGTTTGAATTTAGCTTATTTTCCAGCAATAAGTGTGAAAGTAAGGATAGCAGCAGAAATGCAAGGGAAATAATGGCCTGGTTTTAGAAAGGGTGCAGACTAGACACGTAATACGCTCATATATAGGCTGACGGAAATGACAGTGAATAAAGGGTGTGCTGCTTCTCATGGCTTGGAAGGGCTCTCACTTGGTATCATTAACTGATTTGGAATCACAGGTAAGTGTGTGCCACTTTGCTGGACCTGCTGCTCTCCTGGGACATTCACGAACCAGTGCCCTCATTTCAGGGATACACACCTCACACCTCATTCAGTGAAGCAGTGCTTGTGGTTGCAAAAGGTTGAAAACCACCCTAATAGTCACCAGTAGGGTAAACTATGGTCCTTCCATTCAGTGGAATTTTGTGAAGCTGTGGAAAAAGATTGAAGTTTATCTGTGTTGACATGGGAACTTATGTACCCTAGGTACATGGAAGGAAAATTGCAAATCATAAGATTTTTTTAAAAAATTATGTTATTTAGAGCCATGTTTGTGAATTGCTAGAGTTAACATGTTATATCTTTTGTGGAAATTAGAAATATATACATCAAACTGTTCCTGCTGGCCTTCTCGTTTGGGTGGGCAGGTGGAATTATGGGGGATGTTTCATTATTTGATTATATATAGTATAGTTCGGTGCTTTTAAAAAATTATTTATTTATGGCTGTGCTGGATCATCATTGCTGCTCGTGGGCTTTCTCTAGTTGTGGGGAGTGGGGCTACACTCCAGTTGAGGTGTGTGGGCTTCTCATTGGGTGGCTTCTTTTGTTGGGGAGCACAGGCCCTTGGGTGCCCAGGCTCAGTAGTTGTGCCCCAAAGGCTTAGTTGTCCTGAAGCGTGTGGGATCTTCGCAGACCAGAGATAGAACCTGTGTCCCATGCGTTGGTAGGCAAATTCCTTACCCCTAAATCTCCAGGGAAGTCCCTGGCTTTTTTTTTTTTCCCTTGGCTATGCAGCTTGTGGGATCTTAGTTTTCTGCCCAAGGATTGAACCTGGGTAGCAGAAGCCAACCCTCACTTCTCAGATTCTTAGAGTGGTTGCCTCATAAATGATCTTTCTGTTGGTCTCTTCCTACCTTTTATGCTAGTCCAGACTACTGAAAGCATGTGCCGCTGCTTGGAGAAGGATGTAAGCCAGATAGTTAAACTGTCCTGTGTGTTTCATTGGAGCAGCTGTTACGCTCTTTGAAAAATTCCAGCTAGTCCACTTCTTAACTAATCGAGCAATAACATACTTGTCCTGTTTATTCTTTGAGAGAGAAGTTTTCATCTTCGAATTCTGTGGTGGGATTTTTGACCTTCGTATAACTTTATGCTGTGGTCTCTTTCTAAAGACAAAGTCAAATCCACTGCCAGTATCTTTGATGATGAGGAAGGAGACCTGTTCAAAGAAAAAAGAGTGGCTCTGCCAGAAGCTACTGTGAATCAGACAGATGAAAATAAAGCAAGAGCAGAAACAAAGGTGAGCATGAGGGAAGACTAAACCTGGGAGTGTATATATGGGGCATTTTGTTAATTCATCTGGAACCCAAAGGGAAGTATCATTTCCTTTCAAGTGTATAGTGAACTTCAGATGTATAGAGTGTTGAAAGAATACAGCAAACACCCAAGTAACTACTACCACCTCGATTAAGCAGGTACTGGGTTTTTGTCTTCCAGAGTGGTTTTAATGGATGCATTAAATGGATGCATTGATGATCTTTTCCTGAATCAGTTATCGTGGCAAAAGAATATTGTTTTACTTCTGTCATTTCTCCTGTGTTTATTAGCTGGGATTCTTCTGAACAGAAGAGCTTTCTCTCCCTCTTCTTCCTTGCCTTTTTAGTATCATTATAGAATCATGGATTCTCCATTCATTATCTTATAATCCATTAACATTGTTATTTTTTTTTATCGTTATTTTTTTTATGCTCAAATTGACCTGTCTTTGGCCAGTGGGCTGCGTTCCCCTCAGTCTTAAGCTCTGCTCACTCCTGTCCCTTCCTTTGCTATCCTGCATGTCTTGATCTGTCCGCTTTCTAAAGCACATCCCTTGTCATGTGTCTGTATGAAACCCTGGCCTTCCCACTGCCACCCACCTGGGTGCCAGCATTCAGAACACGGCAGGCTGCTACCCTGGCTCCAGCTGTATACATCCCGTTTGTGCTCTGCGCGCTGTAGGCAGTCCATTCCGCACTGACTCCCGCCGATGAGCCCTCTGCTTTACCTGTTTTTTCTCTTCTCTCATGGTTCTCTCTGCCCAGAATGTCCTTGCTCGTACCGTGTCCCATGTCCAGGTCCCGTCTCTCCTGAGAAATTTACAAGGACTGCTTCTTCCTTCTTTCCTAACATATACCAATTTTTAAGTCCTTTTTCGTGGTACTTCTCTTTTTCCATTAATTCTTTATATGCACTTGATGTGTGGCTGATGTCCATGATGTTTTTATTCCTCTGGTGCATGACCTGGGACCTTATCTAGCAGAGATTCAGTACATCTTCTGAACAAATGAGTGAATGAACCTTTATTTCCAGGTTTCTGGTTTGTTAATTCTTTAATTTTTTTTTTTTTTTTTAACAAAGGTTACGGTACCTTCCAGCAAAAATCTCAAACTCTCATCGGAAACAAAGACTCACAAAGGTTTATTTTCAGATGAGGAGGACTCTGAGGTAAGGAATTATTCTTCTCAGTTCTGGAAATTTCTTCATGGATATGACATTGGGAACTATTTCTGATTCAGGATGTCTCAGAGGTATAAGACTTAGTACTTTAGTTCTTTCTTTGAAAACAATGTTTTGAGAACACATGGTATTTAGAAAGCAATGTGTGTACAGTCCTTTCGCTGTTGAGTTTAAGCCTAGTGCATCTCCTAGGAGGAAAACTCAGGATGCCCAAATTTTAGGCTGTGCATTGATGCACAATGTAGTGAGGTGCTTCTACCAGAACAGAAATATACACATCGTTTCCTCTTTCAGGAGGAAGTGGGTATCCTATGAACAGTGGGTATCGTGTGTAGTGATACACATACTCTGTGTATCACTGGAAGTAATAGACTTCCTTCACAGAAAAATATGTGGACATGGCAGAAATTTACACGTAATTTCAGGAAATTGTGAACTCTGGGCTAGACTCCTGTGGTTTTTCTTTTTTTTTTTAAAGCAACAGAGCTCTTTCTTTAAGTGAAATGTTGCCAGTGTGTAAAATGCAGGAGAGGTATGGGAAGCTTGGTGCTTCTCCTGTGTGGCTCTTTCTACCTAAACAGACCTATGGGACTCTTTAGGGCCCAGGCAAAAACCCCTGGGCTGAGTGTAGCTCTTTTCACTTAATGAACTCATTAGCGCTATATTGAATAAACATTGATTCCATGATTAAAAAAAAATTCATCGAGAGAAGTCTTTGAAACTGTGTTCTTGTCCTATTTGTCTGACTCTTAACGTATTGAAGATTTTCTTCCTGAGGGAATAGTTGTCCTATTTCATGTTTCTGATTCATGTAACTCAGTTTGCAGGTCTTGCTTTGCATTGTAGGCTGACATTTTACAGCATTTTGGAAATTTCTTCATAATCTACCAGATCTTTGTCTATTTCGCAACATTTCCTAGCTGTCATGTCAAGAGTACAAAAGATTTTAAAGTTAAAACTGAATATATTTTTATTTAAAAGAAATCATATCCTACTCTCAGGAAGCACGTCAGGTGGTCTGGCAGAGACATTACTTTGCCAACAAAGGTCTAGTCAAAGCTTCGGTTTTTCTAGTAGTCATGTATGAATGTGAGAGTTGGACTATAAAGAAACCTGAGCACCAAAGAATTGATGCTTTTGAACTGTGGTGTTGAAGACTCTTTAGAGTCCCTTGGACTGCAAGGAGATCCAACCAGTCCATCCTAAAGGAGATCAGTCCTGAATATTCATTGGAAGGACTGATGCTGAAGCTGAAACTCCAGTACTTTGGCCACCTGATGTGAAGAACGGTCATTTGAAAAGACCCTGATGTTGGGAAAGACTGAAGGCGGGAGGAGAAGGGGATGACAGAGGATGAGATGGTTGGATGGCATCACAGACTCAATGGACATGGGTTTGAGTGAGCTCCAGGAATTGGTGTTGGACAGGGAAGCCTGGCACACTGCAGTCCATGGCATTGCGAGGAGTTGGACATGACTGAGTGAACTGAACTGAACTGAAATGACATCCTACTCTTATTAGAGGAAAAAGGGGTATAACTACATTAAACAGAGTCACAGGTCCAGTAATTTGGGAATCTAGCTTCTATTTCCATTGTTACATGTGTTTATCTGGACAGAAAAAGGAAGTTATTTTTTAAGCATGGTAGGAAATTGATTGGAAAAATTTCCCCTATCCTTTGTCATCCAGGTGGGAGTATGGGACCTGTGGGTTCCTGTGAGGCCACCTGGAGTCAGGTGTGGGTCTCCTCCTCCTCACCTGCGCAAAGTGAGGACAGAGTCTGATGTGTGTTCCTCAAGGACTGTGACAGTCAGCTTTCCTCTCTGACAAAAGAGACCTGGACATATGGCATCTGTTGTGCCATAAACTTTAGTATTTTATATCTGATACTTTAAAAACTGATGCATTGTATTAACCAGGAACTTTAATCTTGATCCAACAGGATTTGTTTTCTTCTCAAAGTGTGAGTAAGTCAAAAGATGCAACTCTTCTGCCTAGCAAACCCCCCACCTCAGTCTTGCTTTTCGATGATGAAGATGGAGAGGTAAACATTGTTACTGCAACATAAGCTAGTCAAGTTTTCAGTTAGTAGAAAACCATTGCCAGTGTAGCTTTGTATCCACAGGCTGTTACAGGAGAACAGGGTGAAGGGAAAGCAACCAAGTTATCTGAGGCATATGTAACAAATACATTTCGGTTTTTATTTCAGTGATTCCTTTCTTAAGTTCTCAGCTGCACAATGGGCAGGTCCTTAGATTTCTTGACCCAGCTGTATACAAGACTGTGTAGATTTCACTTGTATAATCTGCCTTTAAGGAATACTTTTTAGGGGATGAAACCCAGTGATCTACAAGAGTGTCTCAGAGATGAAGTGGGAGTAGAGGGGAGAAGACAGCCATGTCCCCACTTTGCTTTTCTTCCCCACCCTGGATGAGAGAGCAAAGTGGGGGAAAAAAAATGAGAGGGAAGAGAAACCAAACCTTTGCTCTTACGCAGAATCATGGGGTGGCTGAGCTCATGGGCTTTGGCATGAGACCCCCATGTTCATATCCTAGGTCCACCACATGCAGATCAGGGACCTTGGGCAAGTATTCATAACAACCTTTCTGAATCTCATCTGGCTTAATAGTGTATAGCGTCATTGTGACATTTGTAACAACTAGTGCACAGCCCTTGGCACAGTGCCTGGCACATAGTAAATGCATAGTAAATGTTAGCTCTATCTCTGGTATCCCCAGTGAGTGCCAGTTCGTTACTCTCACGGCTTTTTCTGCCTTTCCACAATTTCCTTAAAGGCTCCCTTTATCTCATCTTTACACTTCAGGACTATTCACCTGTTGTGGTACATTGTTAAGAGTGTTTTTCTGTCTCACCTGGGCTCAGGCCCTTTGATGGTTTTGTCCTCTCTTCCCCAGGTGTGTGTCTTTCATAAATGTAAGAGAGTAGAGAAAGCTTCCCATTTCTTTCTTTTTATTCATTGCTCTGGTTTGTAATTCACGGAAAGAAGGGTGCAGGTTTCTGGCTGCTGCAGGGGCTGTACTGTTCTCATGCCATTTGTGGGCTTTGGGCCCTCCCAGTGAGCATAGGAGACCCCCCCACAGGAGGGCCAGACGGAGCCAAGTTCCCTCCTGTTTCTATGACCTTGTCCTCTTGTTACTCCCCCTTCTGCTCCCACCCAAGTGTTCTGCCTTTGAATTCTGTTTCACCCCTGTGACTGAATACCGTTAGAGAAGATGATAAGTTGTTGCTGTAGGGTTATACATAAGAGAGAAGTGGCATTTACTATCACTGTATGATTTTTTACCCCCAAAGATGTTATATATATATTTTTCACTTGACTGGAGGCTTACTCTCTAATAATTTAACACAAGGGAATATCTATTTTTTTGTTTTATGTGTTCAAAGTTGTCATACTTTTCTGCCTTTTTTTTTCCTAGGATAATCTTTTTGATACTCCAGCTGCTAAGAAGCAGACATCATCTCTATTGACTCAGAGCCAAAAGAAAGCAAAGCCCTCTGAGCCTCCCAAAAAGAAAGCACCTGCCTTACTGTTCAGCAGTGATGAGGAGGTGGGTGGAAGGTTATCTCCTAGTGAGGAGTAGGGGATGGTTTGATGGATTCAAGAGTTATGGCTGTCCTAAACATCTTCTTTTTCTACCTAGTGTAGATCTAGTGAAGTTTGGTCACTAAAGACTACACTCACAAAATTGTCATTCAATTCTTGAAGAAAGATATTTATTATAGTATATTACTTTAAAGATTAATCTTTTCAAAATGCTTGGGCATAAAGTGAGTATGGTCCTCAAATATATAATATATACTTATCCAAATGAATTAGGGCTTATTTCACTTTTTTAAATGATCGCTGTGTTTCATTAATCAAGGACTATAGCTTGACAAGGTAGGAGTGGCTTATGCTGGTTTAACTCCTTTTCTGTAAGAGTCTTCACAGTATTGCCATTTGGTATCTGGATTATATATATTGTTGCAGCCAGTGGAGAAGTCGGACATGACTGAGTGACTGTTTAGCAGCTGTTCAGATTTAGCTGTGTAGAAAAAGACTAAGTATAATGATAATAAAAACTGTGAGCATTAAAAATTTTCTTATTTTATAATAATTACTCTGTTTTAACTTTGTTGTTAAGTTTTGAGGATAAGATACAGATAGATAAATCATAGACATGTTCAGTTTTTTATTGAAAGAAACTTAAAATGATACAACATGATTTGCTTTTTCTATTCAAACCTGTGAACGTTGATGGATTTTCCTTTTTTTTTTTTTCCTTTCTAGCATTGTTAGTGGGTGGTTCTCCCTGTAGTAATGGCCAACCATCATTTGAATTTTCTATCACATTATTGCAGTTCAGGGACAGTAAAAATACCAGCTAAAGTAGGGAGTAATAGTACCTGCAGAGGAAAGATAAAGAGGCTTCCTTTATAGAAAAGTGGCTTGACTTTGGCTGCCATTGAGATCACTTGGAACCTGAGAGAGCACTGATCCTGGATTCTACCACTGGGGGTTCTGAATGAATTGGTTTGGGGAATGACCCATCAGTGGAGTTTTCTAAGGCTCATTTGGGGGTTCTGGCTTGTGGTCAGTGTTGAGCCTGACTTCTTCAGGGAAGCACTTCTCAAACTGTAACTTGTGAAGAAGTCACTGGATATACTGTTAATGAAGGCAGATTCTGATTCAAAAGGTCTGGAGGTAAAACCTGAGACTCTCTATAACAGCAGCTGCTGCTTTACAAAACCCACTTGGATTTGTAAAGCTCTAAGCTCCAGAGACCAAAGGACCACTTAAGCAAGTGCTCAGGAGCTCCTTGATTTGAAGGGGTGAGCATAGCCAGGTGGGGTTTCCTTAAATGCTTTCTGAAGGCCAGATTCAGAATTTTGTGATAAGGATCACTTCCAGATTTTATTGTGTCTTATTTACGTTGTGTGAGCTTCTTTTTTTTTTTTTTCTTTTAATTTGGCTGGGTCGGGTTTTAGTTGCAGCTTGTGGGATCTTTAGTTACAGCTTGCAGATTCTTAGTTGTGGCACATGGGATCTAGCTCCCTGACCAGGGATCAAACCCGGGCTCTCTGTGTTGGGAGTCTGGAGGTTTAGCCACTGCTAAGGGAAATCTTAGGGAAATCCCCTGCATGAACTTTTTATGCATTTTTTTCCCCAGCTTACTTTGGAATTTAAAAATTTTTTAAGTCAAATAATCATTCTCCTCTAAAGTTGAGAGTTCTTGACTTTTTTAAAACATTTTTGTTCCTTCTCATTCCCCTTCATGGTTAATTTTGATCTCTAAAGTAGAGGAGATCCCTTGTCCTAACAGAGAGAGAGAGAGAGAGAGGTAGGTAGTGATGCGGGGAGACACCAGAAGGTCTGTGAGCTCAGTGGACCTAGCTGTCTAGATTTGAGTTCAAGGAAAAGCCTTGGACATGAACTTTCCTCAAAAGTGGTACACTTAGTTTAGATGCAGCTTAGTTTAATGAATGGTAATTTTATTTTATTTTTCAAGTTTCTTAATCTGAGTTGCCAGAGGACTTTAACATGCATTTTATCTTTTAAGGACCAGTGGCATATTACTGACTCACAGACCAGCTCGACATCTGACAAGTCTAAAGGAGAACTTAGGGACCCTGAGACCACCCACAAGGAGGTTAAGGCGGTGAAGAAGACCAGCCTCTTTGAGGAGGATGACGAGGATGACCTGTTTGCTATTGCCAAGGACAGGTGAGATAGTCATTGTAAGAAATCATTTCATCAGTGTCTGGTAACAGGTGAAGGTATTTGATGTGCAAGATGTCAATTGCTGGGGGTGACATGCTGATCATTCATCACCTGGTAATGGTCCAAATGAGAATGTCTTCAATTTTCACTTGCAAAGTATTCTCCTTTGGTACTATGAAATGTTTTTCTTCATAGATCCTTACCTAATTTCTTTTGTTTATCTCTGCATGGCTTATGGGATCTTCATTTCCCAACCAGGGATGGAACCCATGCTCCCTGCATTGGAAGCATAGAGTCTTAACCACTAGGCTGCCAGGGATGCACTCTCTCCCTTTTTTTTTAACCTTAAAATACTGGTTGTCTTAAGTTTGTTAGGGTTTTAAGTATAGTTTGTCTTTTTTTGTTTTTTTTTTTCCCCCCTGGGATACCCTAAAGAATGTGAAGTTCTGTCCAAGTTACTTAAGTTTGTCATCTGATTAGAAATGCAACTGCATAAGGTCAACGATTGACTTGGTGGTAGGTGGGTTCCTGTAGGTATGGCCTGGAAAGAATACTGTATTTTTAAAATCACATTTGCCTCCGATTGGACTCTTTGTTTGTTTGTACAGCCAGAAGAAGGCCCAGAGAGCATCACTTCTGTTTGAAGATGATGGTGACAGCGGAAGCTCTCTCTTCGGCTCTCCTCCCACATCTATTCCTCCTGCAACAACGGTATTCCTAACCTCTTAGCCCAGGAAGTATCCTTGAGATGATGTTACGTGAATATTGATGCTTCCCTCAATGAGGTCCTAAAACCTAACCTTGGAGCCTGAGTCTTGTGGAAAAACTCCTTTGCCTGACTTTAGAGATCTTCTGGTAATGGTATTTTACAGGTGAAGGACACATGCAAAGCCTGGAGAAAAGCATCACACAGCCCCTTCAGTGTGAGTTGTAGGCATCTGAGTCTCAGGGGAGACCAGGGAACAGCACTGCTGCACCCCTTCTTGGGGAACTGCTGGGCTTAGTCCCAGTAGCATGGAATTCTGTTAACGTTAGACCAGGCCAGTTAATGTACAGGTTATCCCTTATAAAAGCAAGTTTCAAGTACTAACAGTTTGGTCCTGGATTATAATTATTCACTATTATTATTAATAGTGAATAAGTAAAAAAGGAAGGAAATTCTGACACAGGCTACAGCATGGATGAAACTTGAGGACATAATGCTGAGTGAAATAAACCAGTCACAAAAAGACAAATGCTGTATGATTGTTCTTACGTGAGATACTTAGGGTAGTCAGATTCATGGAAATAGTAGAATGGTGTTTACCAGGGCCTAGAGTGTGGTGGAGAGGGGAATGGGGAGTTGTTTAATGGGTAGAGAATTAGTTTTGTAAGATGAAAAAATTCTGGAGGTTGGTTTTACAAAAATGTGGATATACTTAATAGTACTGAACTCTCCACTTAGAAGTGATTAAAATGGTAAATTTTGTGGTTTTTATTTTTTTAAATCAGCATTAAAGTTTTTTAAAAAATTGGTAATAGTATGTGATAAGAAAAGTCCATTAGTGCCTATCTAGTCTAAATAGCTTTCAGCGATTACATCTAAATGGCATTACTACCATGATCACTTGAGCTAAAAAATTAGCAAGCCTTCATGTTAATTATATTAAAAGGAGTATTAAGGGATGAGAGGATGGTGGCATTATGGTAGTATTTGTGCTGCGCTTGTGCTGAACCCTTACTTGGTATAAAACACTGTGACTGGCTACAGACATGTACTGCTTGATCCTTTCAAATGAATGGATAAAGATGTATGATAGCTATTAATGTAAGTTAGGAAAACAGTAAAGTAAGGGCTTGGTATCGATATAAATATTCTTATCAATGAAGCAACTGATAACTTAGCAAAGAGAACAGGAAAACCTTTATGGGTGACACCTGAGCTGAGCCTTGCTGGAACGATGAAGAGGATTTGCTTCTCTAGACAGTGAGGGTCAGGTGTGGAAGTGTGGAAGTGTACAATAGGTGTAAGGAAGTGTGAGGATTAAAGAGGTGGAGGTAGATGCGGGTCTAAAAAGGGGCCAGTTTATTGCATGTTTGAGTGAGTGAGTCAAGTCGCTCAGTCGTGTCCGACTCTTTGTGACCCCGTGGACTGTAGCAGGCTCCTCTGTCCATGGGATTTTCCAAGCAAGAATATTGGAGTGGGTTGCCATTTCCTTCTCCAGGAGATCTTCCCAACCCAGGGATTGAACCTGGGTCTCCCGCATTGTAGGCAGACGCTTTACCGTCTGAGCCACCAGGGAAGTCTAGTTTAGGGTTTGATTAATACAAACTTATGCACGTTTGGGATGGGAGACGAAGTAATCTGGTAGGTGTTTTATTTTAGCAAGTCAGCTCTGGATGATGACATATAGCTGAAATGTGTAGGGAGGGAGGGAGACAGAGAGGAGAGACTAATGATCATCTGGGTAGCAGAGGTTACAGTCTACTTGATGGTGCCCCCAAGGGGTTAACAGACATAGGAGTCAAGTACAGACTGTGGTGGCAGAAACTGTCTGCAGGTTTGAGACAGTGGTAGTTACTGCTTCTCCCTGTTTGTGCCCTTTTACTACCCTATCCTGTCTCTCCTGACCTCAACATTTAGCTAATAACCCTGAAGAAGTACACTTTGGTCTTCTTCTCTACATTGCCATGCTTGTCAGGCACACTGTGTTTGTTTGTTTTTAGCCACACCGTGAGTCATGCAGGATCTTGGGTCCATGACCAGGGATTGAACCTATGCCCCCTGTAGTGGAGGCATAGTGTCTTAACCACTGGACCACCAGGGAAGCCCCTTTCCTTTTGTTTTTTTTTTTGAGGATGTCATTTGCTCCTCTTTTGATAGAAAAAAGAGACTGTCCCTGAAGTACCGCCTTTGCTGTTCAGTGATGAAGAAGAAAAGGAGGCACAGTTTGGAGTGAAACCTGTAGCCAAGAAGGCTGAGAGCGCCGAGGAGACATCAGAATTTGGGAAAACTCCTGTGGTCGAGGAGTCAGGAAAGGTGGACTCTTTTTTCTTGTATCATCTGTTATTTTCGTCTCTCAGATGTTCTTGTAAAACCCATACATGTACGCACTTACCCTTACATTTTTCTACCACAGAAAATAATGACTCAATTGTTGAAAATTTTGAGAACACTGAAAAGTATGAAGAAGAAAATATCTGATCTCACCATTCTCGGAGGTCTTCAACGTTGTTCTTGCCTTTGTTCTCTTTTCTAGGCACATGTGTGCACACTGTGATATGCTTTTTCCCCATTTTATGTTATTGTGTCAATGCCCGTTTTGCCTTTCTCTGTCTCATTTCATTTTTCCTTTTGGTTTTCTCCCTGTACACCTGTTCTTTTTGACTTACCCTGTTCTCTGTAGTCTGTTTCCCCTTGGTCTCTTTGAGTTTCCACTTGTACTTGAATTATAGTAACAGCCTTTTAAAATATTAACTAAAATCCATACTTTATTCAGATTTCTTTAGTTTTAATCTGATACACCCCCTTTTTCTCCAGGATATCACATTTACAGTGACAACTTTTAAGAAGATTTTCATTTTCATTTACCAGTCTTTGATGATATTGCCTGTGAATTACAGAGTGAAGTGAATTGTTGTTTCTTCTGCATTAGCTTTCTTCTCCTAGGATGTCTGTCCTTTCCTATAGGAGACCTGTGAATAAGACTGCTGGCTGCATCTGGGAATCAGCAATCATTCAGTCTCTACCTTTTCTCTCATTGGTAACTCTTCTCCACTGTGTGTGATCCAGCTCTCTTCTAGGGCCTATGTGAAGAAATGTCACAAACACTTTTCCTGTTGAGGCTCCTTGGGGCTACAGTGATGCAAACGTTTTCTCTATATCTGAATCATTGTGTGACATTCTCTTCTCATCATCTCCATGTGGACCTTTTCTGTGGTGCTGTGGCCCATTTTCCCCCTGAATTCTAGCTGTGTGTTGTACTGCTGCCTCCCTAGCTTGAAGATGAGCCCTTTGAGGACCGGGGCCACGTTTGTTTTGCTCTCCGTTATATCTGTGAGAGTGCTTAGTGCATTACCTTGCACCTAGTAGGCACATTCAAACTCACATATTTTATTTAAAGAAGCATATTTTCTTCACAGTTTAACCATTGTGAAATTAGGATGCACCTCACAATTGATGGCATGTTTAATTATAAGTTGTTCCTTTTTTTTTTCTTGGCAGTTCATCCATAAACAGTAGTTATTCTAATCAAAGGTATCTTGCCTGAAACATGGTGCTTGTTGAACGAGTAAATGCTGCATTTTACGATTATTTTAGAGGTTCTTCTAGTTGCACAGTATAGTAAGAGCCGTCTACAATTTAAGTGTCCAGTTCTACTGGTTAGATTCCTCCCTTGGAGTTAGGGTTAGTTAGTTATTAGGGAATATGTGATCCATTCGCAATGATTGGCTTTTGTGTTCTATCTGTGACTTTGAAGCTATTTCTAGCTCATGAGCAACCTGTGTCACTCAGGGCTATAACTGATACGTAATGTATCTTGGTTGGATGGAGTTATAAACACAGGTTTTAAACTGATTGGAAAAATCATCTTTGATTATGAATTATCTGTTCTAGACTCTCCATTAGAGTGACTGATCAAGAATTGCCTGAATGTTTTGTCACCTAGGAGTAAGTGTGATTAGCTGTCCTGCTCTGAAAAAAGCAGATATGATAGTAACTGAATTAGTGAGGATCTTGGTAGGCCCCACAATAGTGTTTGTGTTTCCAGAGGTTACTCACTTTTTTCCCTTACCTTACTGTTTCCATTTTCAGGAAGGATCTTTGAATGTACCTACTCAGGAAACAGCCAAGAACTCTGATTTATTTTCTTCATCATCCCCATTGGACAAAGGAACTAAAAGTAGAACCAAAACGGTTCTTAGCTTATTTGATGAGGAAGAGGATAAAACGGAAGATCAGAACAGCTTCCAGGCTCCAAAAAAAGAAGTAGGAAAGGTGAGCCAAAGCTATGAAGGTTCAAGCCTTCAGAAGGATAATAGTGTCTCATTTTGATGTCAGTTATGTGATGTGAGTCGCTGGATAATGGAGGATTCCAGTTTCTTCAAATTTTCACCTACTGTTGACTTCTTTGATGATGGCCAAATGTTGGTGAGGATGTGGAGAAGCTGGTGCCCTCATTCATTGCTGATGGGAAGGTAAATGGTGCTGCCACTTCAGATACCAGTTTGGTGTTCCCTCAGATTCTTAAATAGCAAGAGTTACCATGTGACCTAGCAGTTCCAGTCCTAGGTGTATATCCAAGAGAAATGAAAACTTCATGCAAAAACTCAAATGTAATGTTCCTAACAGGTATTATTCATAATAGCCAAAAGATGGAAACAGCTCAAGTGTCCATCAGCTGATGAATGGATAGACACAATGTGTTATAGCTATACGAGAGAATATTCTTTGGCAATAAAGAGAGTAAATTATTAACACATGCTACAACACAGATGAACCTTGAAAACATGTTGAATGAAAGAAGCCAGGGGGGGAGAAAACCCACATTATTGTATGAATTCCTTTATTTGAAATGTCTTGAATAGGCAGATCCATTGTGATAGAAAGTATTAGATTAGTGGTTCCTGCATCTGGGGACAGAAGTGGATGGAAATGGAGAGTGTTTGCTGGTAGGTTTGGAGGTTCTTTTGGGGATGGTGAGAATTTTGTAAACTTAGATTGTGGTGGTATTTGCACAACTCTCTGAATATACTATAAACCATTGAATTACACACTTTAAGTAGGTGAATTTTATCTCAACAGAGGTGTTAAAAAGAAAACTGGCGATGGGCCATAGATTGCCAGTGCTTTTTGTAAATCAAACTGAGGATATAGTCCCAACAACAAATGTTTTATGAATTTTTTTTGTTATACTAGTAGGATAGCCTTGTTTATAAATGAGAGCTACACACGGTAAATGTAATAATTTGCTGCATTTTCTTCCCATCTCTTACTGTGTATGATTTTGTATGTAAATTTCAGATATAAAACTTTTAATCTTAGCTGCTGTGTTACACTCTTATGTGTAATCAATAATCATTAGTTAATTTTAATGAGACACATTTTGTCAGAAATGAGTGTTTTTGTTTGTTTCTATCTGTGCTTGTGATACTAAAGAATAAAGGGAAGAATTTTAGAATGGCAGATCTGGGGCATTATAGTATCAAACCAAGTAACGTGAGTAGTAATTTGCAAATATCAGATATCCTAGCAAACAGAAAAAACTTGTTTGAGTCTGAAGGTAATGAGGTGGAATGTGAATGGACGAAGTGGAAGGTTTGTGCCAGGTATTTGGCCTAAGATGCTGGTAAGCAGAAGTTAGGTAAATGTGCTGGTCCACCTGTGAGTTTCTGATGTTAAGTTACCTGCTGTCTCTTCTTCCCTTTGGGAATGAGATAGAAAGAACTTGTTTAATTTTATATTTTCATTCCTAAAATGTTCCTCAGTATAAAGATTGGTGTTAAATAACAATTCAGATACCACACAAAGGTCGAAAGATCATCGTCCCAGATTATGTATATTTCATCTGTTTTTATAAATATATTCTCCACTGTTTCTGGTATCTTCTGAGTATTCTATCCTGTGAATATGTCATTCCCTTTGTGATGGACATTCAGCTTGAGTCCAACCTTTGGACACTATAAACAGAGCCACAGGCGACATCTTTGTTGTCTAATCTTTATATCTGTGTTATTTCCTTGGATAAATTCCCGGGAGTCTACAAAACACATGACTTTCCCTCTTTCCTAGAGTCCTGATCCTGGTACCCGCCCCAAGAGCACAGGTGTCTTTCAGGATGAAGAGCTCCTTTTTAGTCACAAGCTCCAAAAGGACAACGACCCAGATGTTGACCTTTTCTCTGGCACCAAAAAATCCAGGGTCAGTTCCAAGTGGTTCTCCAAAACATAGCTTTGTTATTGTATTAAATATCACTTCTGCAGCTCACCTGACTCTGTAAACTATTTTTGTTTTGGATGTTGAATTTGAGTTTTGTCTGTTCTAGTTGTTAGAGCCCAGTGTTGGGAGCCTGTTTGGAGATGATGAAGATGATGATCTTTTCAGCTCTGCCAAGTCGCAGCCTTTGGTACCAGCCTTTTGTTCTCAATACTATGGCATGTGGGAAAACTTCTGGGAAAGGAAATGAATTATCCAATTATACAGTTAAGGCAAATGCTCATAAGTAAATGAACAGCAGATAATGTGCTGATGAGGGCATTCATGTTGTCCCCATCTTATGTTTCCTAGTTAACTAACATTAAAGCAATAACTAACCAGGTTTTCTTACTGTATTACAAATCTTGTTTGATTTTAAAGTTGTTCATTGAAAGACCACTGCATGTCATACGATGACTGAATATTCATGCCTTTCAGGTGCAAAGTTATAAATCTGAATGTTATCTATGTTGTCATTCCCCCCCCCCCGCCCCCCCACTTCTGCAGTAGCTTTTCTAAGGACTCTCTATTTTCTCTTTACCATAGAGAGGATGCCAGCAAAGTCACAGTCTTTAGAAAGCTATTTCTGAAATGCTGCCTTTGTATTTGTTCAACCCTCATTTGAGAAATGACTTTTAAAACTCAGCAGTCATTTTCTTTTTTTGCATTATGACTTTTCCTTAAAATGTCTTATGATACTTGACAGACTTTGGGTGTTCTTTGTTTTTGAAGATTCCAGAAAAGAAGAAGGTAGTGAAAAAAGACAACTCTGTTTCCTCTGTCAAGAACCAGAAACATCCTGAATCCACTCAGGGTATCAAAGAAAAAGGCTTATGGAAATCGGAAACACCTCAGGTTAGAACTGATCTCTTTAAGGACTTCCTTCTCCTGT